>NC_088201.1:235281846-235596939 GCF_037126465.1 Ornithodoros turicata | reverse complement strand
CAATTGCTTACTGCAAAGGCTTTGCACTGCGTTGAAACCCAAACGCGAGCTGTTGGATGCGCATAAGAGCAAGTAAGTTTTGCTGGGGGCACATTTCTTGGGCTGGCGTGAGCACGGGGCCTTTATTGTCGTGCGTGGCGCGCGCTCTTCGTAGTGCTCTCGTTGTCCCAAACGCCCAAGGAGTTTGCCGCCAGCGAAACGGGAAGCGAACGTTTCCCATGATGCTCATAAGCGACAGTGCTAATAAACAGAAGGAAAGGTGCCTTTTCTTTTCTTTTTTTTTTTTTTTTTACACGCGCCAAAGCGGTGTGTTTTGTTCCATCAGGTTTTTAAAAATTTAAAGCGGATCCCTTAGCTGCATAGGTGATTGAATAACTGACTAAATAAATGAATGAAGGAATAAATAAATAAAACGAGTGAACGGGAAGCGCGGCATTCGACCGACCGCTCCGGAATTCCGAGAGCCGCCAGCCATGGCGCGGTTCTGTCTGTATGTTGACGCGCTTTTGCACAAAAGGGGACGGCGAGAAGACCATGTTACCGTTAACAAGACAGACGACGACTAATATTAACGATAAATAAATAAAGGGGTGGGAGGTAACGTTGTCACCACTCGAGCGACAGGAAAAGGCGCAAACGCGCCGTCATGCATGCAAGAAACAGGACACAAAGCAGATTCAGGGTTTTTTTCTACTCGCAGTGCGCTAGCCCACCGTGACAAACATGTGGTGGTCCTGAAAAGGACCGTTTTGTGTTCTTCCTCGCGGTGTCCGGTAGGCTTAGGCCTTCTTCTCCGTCTTCTTGGGCAGGAGGACGGCCTGGATGTTGGGCAACACGCCACCCTGCGCGATGGTGACGCCCGACAGCAGCTTGTTCGTAGCGGAAATCGCATGTAGAGGCGGCGTGGAGTCCAATTTTTGGAGAACGCGGCTGTACGACGTTGCGGTTTTCGGACGTAGTCGGACGGAGGGAAAAATAAACAAACAAACTATTGGAGCAGGTAGCGAGCAGCGTGGGAAAGACGGCGAGAGCGCGACGGCTTAGCGCAGAGGCGAAAGCGCGGAAGATGTCAAATTGCCGCTAACCAAAGGAATAATAATAATCACAAGAAAGGGGATGAGTCGGTAAGGGACTCAGCAAGGGTTTAAAGGGGCACACATGCATACATCTAGCTAGATAAGCGGCCCCGGTTTTTAATAAATAAATATATAAATAAATAAATTAAACAGAGAGAACAGTAAAAGCGAGTACATGCAGCAGACGACACGGGCATTCCGCCGACGGCCGCTGGCGCAGCATTTTGCGGGACGCGCGAACTGCCTCCCCATTGGCCAGAGAGGCGCCTCCGTCGTGGCCGGCGTGCGAGCGCCGTATGCAAGCATCAGTCGCTCGCTCGCATCGCATTCCAGCAGAGGTAGCAGCTATGTCAGGCAGAGGAAAAGGTGGCAAGGGTCTCGGCAAAGGAGGAGCCAAGCGTCATCGCAAGGTTCTTCGGGACAACATCCAGGGCATCACCAAGCCTGCTATCCGCCGTCTGGCTCGCCGCGGTGGCGTGAAGCGCATCTCTGGACTCATCTACGAGGAGACCCGTGGAGTGCTCAAGGTATTCCTGGAGAACGTCATCCGCGACGCTGTGACTTACACCGAGCACGCCAAGCGCAAGACGGTGACTGCGATGGACGTCGTGTACGCCCTCAAGCGCCAGGGCCGCACCCTCTACGGCTTCGGTGGCTAAGCGACTCGCTCCGCGGATATCCAGACCAGCGTCCACGAAAACAGCAGACACAAAAAACGGCCCTCTTCAGGGCCACCCAAAAGCCTGAGCGTGAGGCTCGCCTATGCGTTAGCATGGAAAACACCCAACGAGAGAGGTTTTGCAGTGTTAGTGTTGCGTTCGCTCGCTACCTTTTGCTTCCCGGTGCCGACGCGCACAGTGCAAAATAAAGCGCCTGGCCGGCTGCAGCAAAGGTACGAGCACCATTAGGGGGCCGTTTTGGGCAGCGGACGCCACGAGCAGTATCGACGTGTCAGAAATGCATGCTTTCGTTCGTTCGTTCGCTGGCTCATTCATTTACGTTCGTTAGCGTCGGCACTGTTGTGGCCGTTGCCACAAGGGACCAGAGTGCTGCACTTGAAAGAAGAAGAATAAAAATAAATAAAAAATTCGCCTGAAAGCGTGGCAGAAAGAAGGGCTGTGCATCAGTAGATAAATGAAGGAAGGACAGGCAGACGCACACGGTGACAGATTACGCAAATTGAAACAATGACAGAGAATTAATTTAAAAAGGGCAGCGATCGTCGCGGGAGCAGCATATCGCGCGCCGCGGCCGCCGGCATTCTGGCGACCTGCAGCTGCTCCCCGATTGGTCGGCGCGGCGAGCAATCGTGCCGTGGACGTGGGAGCCCCTCAGTTGAAGTCGTCCCAGCGTCGCGGCACACCGTTTTCGTTGAGTCCCGGCTACAGCACAGGCTAGAATGGCACGTACCAAGCAGACTGCTCGTAAGAGTACCGGTGGCAAGGCACCCAGGAAGCAGCTGGCCACCAAGGCTGCAAGGAAGAGCGCGCCGGCCACCGGAGGCGTCAAGAAACCTCACAGGTACAGGCCCGGCACGGTCGCCCTGCGTGAAATCCGCCGTTACCAGAAGTCCACGGAGCTGCTCATCCGCAAGCTGCCCTTCCAGCGCCTGGTCCGCGAAATCGCCCAGGATTTCAAGACCGACCTGCGCTTCCAGAGCTCCGCCGTGATGGCACTGCAGGAGGCCAGCGAAGCCTACCTTGTCGGCCTGTTCGAGGACACCAACCTGTGCGCCATCCACGCCAAGCGCGTCACCATCATGCCAAAGGACATCCAGCTGGCTCGTCGCATCCGCGGCGAACGTGCTTAGACGGCCCGCTTCGACACAGCAGCAACAACAACAAACAAACGGCCCTCTTCAGGGCCACCCAATTGCTTACTGCAAAGGCTTTGCACTGCGTTGAAACCCAAACGCGAGCTGTTGGATGCGCATAAGAGCAAGTAAGTTTTGCTGGGGGCACATTTCTTGGGCTGGCGTGAGCACGGGGCCTTTATTGTCGTGCGTGGCGCGCGCTCTTCGTAGTGCTCTCGTTGTCCCAAACGCCCAAGGAGTTTGCCGCCAGCGAAACGGGAAGCGAACGTTTCCCATGATGCTCATAAGCGACAGTGCTAATAAACAGAAGGAAAGGTGCCTTTTCTTTTCTTTTTTTTTTTTTTTTACACGCGCCAAAGCGGTGTGTTTTGTTCCATCAGGTTTTTAAAAATTTAAAGCGGATCCCTTAGCTGCATAGGTGATTGAATAACTGACTAAATAAATGAATGAAGGAATAAATAAATAAAACGAGTGAACGGGAAGCGCGGCATTCGACCGACCGCTCCGGAATTCCGAGAGCCGCCAGCCATGGCGCGGTTCTGTCTGTATGTTGACGCGCTTTTGCACAAAAGGGGACGGCGAGAAGACCATGTTACCGTTAACAAGACAGACGACGACTAATATTAACGATAAATAAATAAAGGGGTGGGAGGTAACGTTGTCACCACTCGAGCGACAGGAAAAGGCGCAAACGCGCCGTCATGCATGCAAGAAACAGGACACAAAGCAGATTCAGGGTTTTTTCTACTCGCAGTGCGCTAGCCCACCGTGACAAACATGTGGTGGTCCTGAAAAGGACCGTTTTGTGTTCTTCCTCGCGGTGTCCGGTAGGCTTAGGCCTTCTTCTCCGTCTTCTTGGGCAGGAGGACGGCCTGGATGTTGGGCAACACGCCACCCTGCGCGATGGTGACGCCCGACAGCAGCTTGTTCAACTCCTCGTCGTTGCGGATGGCCAGCTGGAGGTGACGGGGGATGATCCTCGTCTTCTTGTTGTCGCGAGCGGCGTTGCCCGCCAACTCGAGCACTTCAGCAGCGAGGTATTCGAGCACGGCGGCCAGGTAAACGGGGGCGCCTGCTCCCACACGCTCGGCGTAGTTGCCCTTGCGCAGGAGACGATGAATACGACCGACGGGAAACTGGAGCCCTGCCCTGCTGGACCGGGTCTTGCTCTTTCCCTTGGCTTTTCCACCTTTTCCACGACCTGACATGATGTTGACGCTAGAGAGGTTAACGACAGACTGGCCGAAGCCACTAAGCAATGCTGGCGAGCATTTTGCGGCGCCTGCCGGCATTCGGGAGACGCGCGGTCACGTGGCGGAGAAAGCGCACCAATGGCGGGCCGCTCACGGCGCGACTGAGCCCGGCGGGAAGCAGCGAATGGCGTTCCCGCGTACGGTTCCCCGAAAAGCAAGGCTTGCAGCGAGCGACGGGCGGTTCGAGAAGGGAAACGGGCATTCCTCTCCGAGTACGTTGCTGGAAGCACTGCCATCATGCCACCCCAACCTTCGGGCAAAGCGGTCAAGAAGGCCGGCAAGGCGCAGAAGAACGTCCGTGCCACGGACAAGAAGAAGAAGAAGCGCAGGAGGAAGGAGAGCTTCAGCATCTACATCTACAAAGTCCTGAAGCAGGTACATCCCGACACGGGCGTTTCCAGCAAGGCCATGTCCATCATGAACAGCTTCGTGAACGACATCTTCGAGCGCATCGCTGCCGAGTCCTCGCGCCTGGCGCACTACAACAAGCGGTCGACCATCACCAGTAGGGAGATACAGACCGCCGTGCGCCTGCTGCTGCCCGGCGAGCTGGCCAAGCACGCCGTGTCCGAAGGTACCAAGGCCGTCACCAAGTACACGAGCTCCAAGTAAGCTGCGGTTCGACCACCACCCAGAACAACCAAAGGCCCTTTTCAGGGCCACCCCAAATGCTTTCCGCAGGGGCGGAGCGTTCTTGCGTGACATGTAGAAAAAACCCAAAATGCTCTTGTGTCTGTCTGTGTGTGTGTGTGTGTATGTATGTCTCTGTCTGTGCGCGCCTGACTCTTTGCTTTTTTCTTTATTTGTTTGCGTACGTACGTATGTATGTATGTATTTATTTATTTACTGGTGTGCTCCCTTTTCTTTCGTGTGGTGCGACGCCACGGCAGAATAATAATAATAATAACAACAGTAATAAAGAGGGAGCGACACAAATAAATTAGCAGACAAGCGGGAGTGATACAAAAAAAAAAAAAAAAAACAGAATACAAGCAAGCAACACATAAATAAATAAATAAATACACAAACACAATGCGCACGAAACTGCAAACCGTTGCGCTCGCGCCAATGACGCGCGGAGTGCGAAAACAATAGTGGAAATTAAAGGAAGAGAGAGAAAGAATAACAGGAGGCACTGTTGCAGGCAGCGAAAATCATGCGGACACAGTGAACGACTAGGAAAAAAAAGAAGAAAAAAAAGAAAAGGATGCCATCAGCACTCGGTGTTCCCAGGTGGTCTCCCTCCCAAGTACTGACCGAGCCCAATGCTGCTTAGCTTCGGTGATCGGACGAGAACCGGCGTATTCAGCATGGTATGGCCGATGGCGAGAGGGCATGCTTAACTGCACGAATTGTATCGTGCGCTGGCGGACGAAGCGCAGTTGAACGCGCTTTTCTTGAACAGAGAAGGATGCCAGTGAAAAGGTTAGCCAGCCACGGTACTCGAACCAACGCCTTGCGCATTTGGTTGTCCCTGCGCGCGATTACGTTGGTATTTCGGCGGAGAAATAAACGGAGCAGCTCGCGCCTCGTTTGTGGGGCTACTGCATGGTTACGTGCAATGATAACAGCTGTCATGTTAGTGACGAGAATACTAGCAACGACGATAGCAAGAAAGAGAGAAGCGGCGCGTAGCGGAAATCGCATGTAGAGGCGGCGTGGAGTCCAATTTTTGGAGAACGCGGCTGTACGACGTTGCGGTTTTCGGACGTAGTCGGACGGAGGGAAAAATAAACAAACAAACTATTGGAGCAGGTAGCGAGCAGCGTGGGAAAGACGGCGAGAGCGCGACGGCTTAGCGCAGAGGCGAAAGCGCGGAAGATGTCAAATTGCCGCTAACCAAAGGAATAATAATAATCACAAGAAAGGGGATGAGTCGGTAAGGGACTCAGCAAGGGTTTAAAGGGGCACACATGCATACATCTAGCTAGATAAGCGGCCCCGGTTTTTAATAAATAAATATATAAATAAATAAATTAAACAGAGAGAACAGTAAAAGCGAGTACATGCAGCAGACGACACGGGCATTCCGCCGACGGCCGCTGGCGCAGCATTTTGCGGGACGCGCGAACTGCCTCCCCATTGGCCAGAGAGGCGCCTCCGTCGTGGCCGGCGTGCGAGCGCCGTATGCAAGCATCAGTCGCTCGCTCGCATCGCATTCCAGCAGAGGTAGCAGCTATGTCAGGCAGAGGAAAAGGTGGCAAGGGTCTCGGCAAAGGAGGAGCCAAGCGTCATCGCAAGGTTCTTCGGGACAACATCCAGGGCATCACCAAGCCTGCTATCCGCCGTCTGGCTCGCCGCGGTGGCGTGAAGCGCATCTCTGGACTCATCTACGAGGAGACCCGTGGAGTGCTCAAGGTATTCCTGGAGAACGTCATCCGCGACGCTGTGACTTACACCGAGCACGCCAAGCGCAAGACGGTGACTGCGATGGACGTCGTGTACGCCCTCAAGCGCCAGGGCCGCACCCTCTACGGCTTCGGTGGCTAAGCGACTCGCTCCGCGGATATCCAGACCAGCGTCCACGAAAACAGCAGACACAAAAAACGGCCCTCTTCAGGGCCACCCAAAAGCCTGAGCGTGAGGCTCGCCTATGCGTTAGCATGGAAAACACCCAACGAGAGAGGTTTTGCAGTGTTAGTGTTGCGTTCGCTCGCTACCTTTTGCTTCCCGGTGCCGACGCGCACAGTGCAAAATAAAGCGCCTGGCCGGCTGCAGCAAAGGTACGAGCACCATTAGGGGGCCGTTTTGGGCAGCGGACGCCACGAGCAGTATCGACGTGTCAGAAATGCATGCTTTCGTTCGTTCGTTCGCTGGCTCATTCATTTACGTTCGTTAGCGTCGGCACTGTTGTGGCCGTTGCCACAAGGGACCAGAGTGCTGCACTTGAAAGAAGAAGAATAAAAATAAATAAAAAATTCGCCTGAAAGCGTGGCAGAAAGAAGGGCTGTGCATCAGTAGATAAATGAAGGAAGGACAGGCAGACGCACACGGTGACAGATTACGCAAATTGAAACAATGACAGAGAATTAATTTAAAAAGGGCAGCGATCGTCGCGGGAGCAGCATATCGCGCGCCGCGGCCGCCGGCATTCTGGCGACCTGCAGCTGCTCCCCGATTGGTCGGCGCGGCGAGCAATCGTGCCGTGGACGTGGGAGCCCCTCAGTTGAAGTCGTCCCAGCGTCGCGGCACACCGTTTTCGTTGAGTCCCGGCTACAGCACAGGCTAGAATGGCACGTACCAAGCAGACTGCTCGTAAGAGTACCGGTGGCAAGGCACCCAGGAAGCAGCTGGCCACCAAGGCTGCAAGGAAGAGCGCGCCGGCCACCGGAGGCGTCAAGAAACCTCACAGGTACAGGCCCGGCACGGTCGCCCTGCGTGAAATCCGCCGTTACCAGAAGTCCACGGAGCTGCTCATCCGCAAGCTGCCCTTCCAGCGCCTGGTCCGCGAAATCGCCCAGGATTTCAAGACCGACCTGCGCTTCCAGAGCTCCGCCGTGATGGCACTGCAGGAGGCCAGCGAAGCCTACCTTGTCGGCCTGTTCGAGGACACCAACCTGTGCGCCATCCACGCCAAGCGCGTCACCATCATGCCAAAGGACATCCAGCTGGCTCGTCGCATCCGCGGCGAACGTGCTTAGACGGCCCGCTTCGACACAGCAGCAACAACAACAAACAAACGGCCCTCTTCAGGGCCACCCAATTGCTTACTGCAAAGGCTTTGCACTGCGTTGAAACCCAAACGCGAGCTGTTGGATGCGCATAAGAGCAAGTAAGTTTTGCTGGGGGCACATTTCTTGGGCTGGCGTGAGCACGGGGCCTTTATTGTCGTGCGTGGCGCGCGCTCTTCGTAGTGCTCTCGTTGTCCCAAACGCCCAAGGAGTTTGCCGCCAGCGAAACGGGAAGCGAACGTTTCCCATGATGCTCATAAGCGACAGTGCTAATAAACAGAAGGAAAGGTGCCTTTTCTTTTCTTTTTTTTTTTTTTTTACACGCGCCAAAGCGGTGTGTTTTGTTCCATCAGGTTTTTAAAAATTTAAAGCGGATCCCTTAGCTGCATAGGTGATTGAATAACTGACTAAATAAATGAATGAAGGAATAAATAAATAAAACGAGTGAACGGGAAGCGCGGCATTCGACCGACCGCTCCGGAATTCCGAGAGCCGCCAGCCATGGCGCGGTTCTGTCTGTATGTTGACGCGCTTTTGCACAAAAGGGGACGGCGAGAAGACCATGTTACCGTTAACAAGACAGACGACGACTAATATTAACGATAAATAAATAAAGGGGTGGGAGGTAACGTTGTCACCACTCGAGCGACAGGAAAAGGCGCAAACGCGCCGTCATGCATGCAAGAAACAGGACACAAAGCAGATTCAGGGTTTTTTCTACTCGCAGTGCGCTAGCCCACCGTGACAAACATGTGGTGGTCCTGAAAAGGACCGTTTTGTGTTCTTCCTCGCGGTGTCCGGTAGGCTTAGGCCTTCTTCTCCGTCTTCTTGGGCAGGAGGACGGCCTGGATGTTGGGCAACACGCCACCCTGCGCGATGGTGACGCCCGACAGCAGCTTGTTCAACTCCTCGTCGTTGCGGATGGCCAGCTGGAGGTGACGGGGGATGATCCTCGTCTTCTTGTTGTCGCGAGCGGCGTTGCCCGCCAACTCGAGCACTTCAGCAGCGAGGTATTCGAGCACGGCGGCCAGGTAAACGGGGGCGCCTGCTCCCACACGCTCGGCGTAGTTGCCCTTGCGCAGGAGACGATGAATACGACCGACGGGAAACTGGAGCCCTGCCCTGCTGGACCGGGTCTTGCTCTTTCCCTTGGCTTTTCCACCTTTTCCACGACCTGACATGATGTTGACGCTAGAGAGGTTAACGACAGACTGGCCGAAGCCACTAAGCAATGCTGGCGAGCATTTTGCGGCGCCTGCCGGCATTCGGGAGACGCGCGGTCACGTGGCGGAGAAAGCGCACCAATGGCGGGCCGCTCACGGCGCGACTGAGCCCGGCGGGAAGCAGCGAATGGCGTTCCCGCGTACGGTTCCCCGAAAAGCAAGGCTTGCAGCGAGCGACGGGCGGTTCGAGAAGGGAAACGGGCATTCCTCTCCGAGTACGTTGCTGGAAGCACTGCCATCATGCCACCCCAACCTTCGGGCAAAGCGGTCAAGAAGGCCGGCAAGGCGCAGAAGAACGTCCGTGCCACGGACAAGAAGAAGAAGAAGCGCAGGAGGAAGGAGAGCTTCAGCATCTACATCTACAAAGTCCTGAAGCAGGTACATCCCGACACGGGCGTTTCCAGCAAGGCCATGTCCATCATGAACAGCTTCGTGAACGACATCTTCGAGCGCATCGCTGCCGAGTCCTCGCGCCTGGCGCACTACAACAAGCGGTCGACCATCACCAGTAGGGAGATACAGACCGCCGTGCGCCTGCTGCTGCCCGGCGAGCTGGCCAAGCACGCCGTGTCCGAAGGTACCAAGGCCGTCACCAAGTACACGAGCTCCAAGTAAGCTGCGGTTCGACCACCACCCAGAACAACCAAAGGCCCTTTTCAGGGCCACCCCAAATGCTTTCCGCAGGGGCGGAGCGTTCTTGCGTGACATGTAGAAAAAACCCAAAATGCTCTTGTGTCTGTCTGTGTGTGTGTGTGTGTATGTATGTCTCTGTCTGTGCGCGCCTGACTCTTTGCTTTTTTCTTTATTTGTTTGCGTACGTACGTATGTATGTATGTATTTATTTATTTACTGGTGTGCTCCCTTTTCTTTCGTGTGGTGCGACGCCACGGCAGAATAATAATAATAATAACAACAGTAATAAAGAGGGAGCGACACAAATAAATTAGCAGACAAGCGGGAGTGATACAAAAAAAAAAAAAAAAAACAGAATACAAGCAAGCAACACATAAATAAATAAATAAATACACAAACACAATGCGCACGAAACTGCAAACCGTTGCGCTCGCGCCAATGACGCGCGGAGTGCGAAAACAATAGTGGAAATTAAAGGAAGAGAGAGAAAGAATAACAGGAGGCACTGTTGCAGGCAGCGAAAATCATGCGGACACAGTGAACGACTAGGAAAAAAAAGAAGAAAAAAAAGAAAAGGATGCCATCAGCACTCGGTGTTCCCAGGTGGTCTCCCTCCCAAGTACTGACCGAGCCCAATGCTGCTTAGCTTCGGTGATCGGACGAGAACCGGCGTATTCAGCATGGTATGGCCGATGGCGAGAGGGCATGCTTAACTGCACGAATTGTATCGTGCGCTGGCGGACGAAGCGCAGTTGAACGCGCTTTTCTTGAACAGAGAAGGATGCCAGTGAAAAGGTTAGCCAGCCACGGTACTCGAACCAACGCCTTGCGCATTTGGTTGTCCCTGCGCGCGATTACGTTGGTATTTCGGCGGAGAAATAAACGGAGCAGCTCGCGCCTCGTTTGTGGGGCTACTGCATGGTTACGTGCAATGATAACAGCTGTCATGTTAGTGACGAGAATACTAGCAACGACGATAGCAAGAAAGAGAGAAGCGGCGCGTAGCGGAAATCGCATGTAGAGGCGGCGTGGAGTCCAATTTTTGGAGAACGCGGCTGTACGACGTTGCGGTTTTCGGACGTAGTCGGACGGAGGGAAAAATAAACAAACAAACTATTGGAGCAGGTAGCGAGCAGCGTGGGAAAGACGGCGAGAGCGCGACGGCTTAGCGCAGAGGCGAAAGCGCGGAAGATGTCAAATTGCCGCTAACCAAAGGAATAATAATAATCACAAGAAAGGGGATGAGTCGGTAAGGGACTCAGCAAGGGTTTAAAGGGGCACACATGCATACATCTAGCTAGATAAGCGGCCCCGGTTTTTAATAAATAAATATATAAATAAATAAATTAAACAGAGAGAACAGTAAAAGCGAGTACATGCAGCAGACGACACGGGCATTCCGCCGACGGCCGCTGGCGCAGCATTTTGCGGGACGCGCGAACTGCCTCCCCATTGGCCAGAGAGGCGCCTCCGTCGTGGCCGGCGTGCGAGCGCCGTATGCAAGCATCAGTCGCTCGCTCGCATCGCATTCCAGCAGAGGTAGCAGCTATGTCAGGCAGAGGAAAAGGTGGCAAGGGTCTCGGCAAAGGAGGAGCCAAGCGTCATCGCAAGGTTCTTCGGGACAACATCCAGGGCATCACCAAGCCTGCTATCCGCCGTCTGGCTCGCCGCGGTGGCGTGAAGCGCATCTCTGGACTCATCTACGAGGAGACCCGTGGAGTGCTCAAGGTATTCCTGGAGAACGTCATCCGCGACGCTGTGACTTACACCGAGCACGCCAAGCGCAAGACGGTGACTGCGATGGACGTCGTGTACGCCCTCAAGCGCCAGGGCCGCACCCTCTACGGCTTCGGTGGCTAAGCGACTCGCTCCGCGGATATCCAGACCAGCGTCCACGAAAACAGCAGACACAAAAAACGGCCCTCTTCAGGGCCACCCAAAAGCCTGAGCGTGAGGCTCGCCTATGCGTTAGCATGGAAAACACCCAACGAGAGAGGTTTTGCAGTGTTAGTGTTGCGTTCGCTCGCTACCTTTTGCTTCCCGGTGCCGACGCGCACAGTGCAAAATAAAGCGCCTGGCCGGCTGCAGCAAAGGTACGAGCACCATTAGGGGGCCGTTTTGGGCAGCGGACGCCACGAGCAGTATCGACGTGTCAGAAATGCATGCTTTCGTTCGTTCGTTCGCTGGCTCATTCATTTACGTTCGTTAGCGTCGGCACTGTTGTGGCCGTTGCCACAAGGGACCAGAGTGCTGCACTTGAAAGAAGAAGAATAAAAATAAATAAAAAATTCGCCTGAAAGCGTGGCAGAAAGAAGGGCTGTGCATCAGTAGATAAATGAAGGAAGGACAGGCAGACGCACACGGTGACAGATTACGCAAATTGAAACAATGACAGAGAATTAATTTAAAAAGGGCAGCGATCGTCGCGGGAGCAGCATATCGCGCGCCGCGGCCGCCGGCATTCTGGCGACCTGCAGCTGCTCCCCGATTGGTCGGCGCGGCGAGCAATCGTGCCGTGGACGTGGGAGCCCCTCAGTTGAAGTCGTCCCAGCGTCGCGGCACACCGTTTTCGTTGAGTCCCGGCTACAGCACAGGCTAGAATGGCACGTACCAAGCAGACTGCTCGTAAGAGTACCGGTGGCAAGGCACCCAGGAAGCAGCTGGCCACCAAGGCTGCAAGGAAGAGCGCGCCGGCCACCGGAGGCGTCAAGAAACCTCACAGGTACAGGCCCGGCACGGTCGCCCTGCGTGAAATCCGCCGTTACCAGAAGTCCACGGAGCTGCTCATCCGCAAGCTGCCCTTCCAGCGCCTGGTCCGCGAAATCGCCCAGGATTTCAAGACCGACCTGCGCTTCCAGAGCTCCGCCGTGATGGCACTGCAGGAGGCCAGCGAAGCCTACCTTGTCGGCCTGTTCGAGGACACCAACCTGTGCGCCATCCACGCCAAGCGCGTCACCATCATGCCAAAGGACATCCAGCTGGCTCGTCGCATCCGCGGCGAACGTGCTTAGACGGCCCGCTTCGACACAGCAGCAACAACAACAAACAAACGGCCCTCTTCAGGGCCACCCAATTGCTTACTGCAAAGGCTTTGCACTGCGTTGAAACCCAAACGCGAGCTGTTGGATGCGCATAAGAGCAAGTAAGTTTTGCTGGGGGCACATTTCTTGGGCTGGCGTGAGCACGGGGCCTTTATTGTCGTGCGTGGCGCGCGCTCTTCGTAGTGCTCTCGTTGTCCCAAACGCCCAAGGAGTTTGCCGCCAGCGAAACGGGAAGCGAACGTTTCCCATGATGCTCATAAGCGACAGTGCTAATAAACAGAAGGAAAGGTGCCTTTTCTTTTCTTTTTTTTTTTTTTTTACACGCGCCAAAGCGGTGTGTTTTGTTCCATCAGGTTTTTAAAAATTTAAAGCGGATCCCTTAGCTGCATAGGTGATTGAATAACTGACTAAATAAATGAATGAAGGAATAAATAAATAAAACGAGTGAACGGGAAGCGCGGCATTCGACCGACCGCTCCGGAATTCCGAGAGCCGCCAGCCATGGCGCGGTTCTGTCTGTATGTTGACGCGCTTTTGCACAAAAGGGGACGGCGAGAAGACCATGTTACCGTTAACAAGACAGACGACGACTAATATTAACGATAAATAAATAAAGGGGTGGGAGGTAACGTTGTCACCACTCGAGCGACAGGAAAAGGCGCAAACGCGCCGTCATGCATGCAAGAAACAGGACACAAAGCAGATTCAGGGTTTTTTCTACTCGCAGTGCGCTAGCCCACCGTGACAAACATGTGGTGGTCCTGAAAAGGACCGTTTTGTGTTCTTCCTCGCGGTGTCCGGTAGGCTTAGGCCTTCTTCTCCGTCTTCTTGGGCAGGAGGACGGCCTGGATGTTGGGCAACACGCCACCCTGCGCGATGGTGACGCCCGACAGCAGCTTGTTCAACTCCTCGTCGTTGCGGATGGCCAGCTGGAGGTGACGGGGGATGATCCTCGTCTTCTTGTTGTCGCGAGCGGCGTTGCCCGCCAACTCGAGCACTTCAGCAGCGAGGTATTCGAGCACGGCGGCCAGGTAAACGGGGGCGCCTGCTCCCACACGCTCGGCGTAGTTGCCCTTGCGCAGGAGACGATGAATACGACCGACGGGAAACTGGAGCCCTGCCCTGCTGGACCGGGTCTTGCTCTTTCCCTTGGCTTTTCCACCTTTTCCACGACCTGACATGATGTTGACGCTAGAGAGGTTAACGACAGACTGGCCGAAGCCACTAAGCAATGCTGGCGAGCATTTTGCGGCGCCTGCCGGCATTCGGGAGACGCGCGGTCACGTGGCGGAGAAAGCGCACCAATGGCGGGCCGCTCACGGCGCGACTGAGCCCGGCGGGAAGCAGCGAATGGCGTTCCCGCGTACGGTTCCCCGAAAAGCAAGGCTTGCAGCGAGCGACGGGCGGTTCGAGAAGGGAAACGGGCATTCCTCTCCGAGTACGTTGCTGGAAGCACTGCCATCATGCCACCTCCGAGTACGTTGCTGGAAGCACTGCCATCATGCCACCCCAACCTTCGGGATCCATCCAGGGATAGGGAAGCAGAGCGAGATACAGCGGCGAGCAGCGGCGTGCAGCCGGGAGCAGTGAGGTGCAGCTGCGAGCAGTGTACGAAGTAGTTTTATTAACCGTGTGTTTCAAGTACCACCAGACCGTGAGTATGGCCTAATTTGGTAACGCAGTTACGTTACATATCATTTAACCCACATATTTACTCAAGTTGATCATAACCAATAAACTATCCTAGGTAAAAACAAGTGTTAAGTAACGCCAGAAGGCGATGGCGGGAAAAGAACCGCCTGACTTGCCGTTGACGTTCAGGGTGCGCATGCCGAGAGGCACTGCTAGCCCTGAACTCGCAGCGGCGGTAAAGAAGTCTTTCCCTAAGAAGGTAAAGACTGTGTGCCCATTAAAGGGCGGGTATTACGATGTCACCTTCCATGATATGGAAGGCGTCCGGATGGCCAAAGCGGCCGGATCAGTAATGATCGGTGAATCAAAAGTGGAGCTACGCTCACTTGGAAGACGGGTAAAGATGGTCACTGTGTTCCGTTACCCGGCAGAATACGCAGATACGGACATTCAGAGAACTCTTGAAAAATACGGCAAAGTATTGAAAGTAGAGAGAGAATTCTACAGAGGTGAACATAGTGACCTGGAAACAGGCGCGCGTAAAGTCCTAATGGAAATGGACACCCCAGTGCCCAACTTCACGTTCATTAAAGGAATGAAGGTGGAGTGTTACTATGTGGGAGTGGCAAGAAGTTGCGCAAGATGCAACGCAGGCGGCCACATTGCTAGAGACTGTGAGAAGCAGAAATGCAAAAGCTGTAACCGCTTTTGCGACGGTGAATGTAAGGAAAAGGAGGAAGCGGCATGGAAACCGCGAAGCTCCGCATGGGCTGAGCTGGATTACGGCCAGTGGGCAAACCAACGCGAGGAAGTTTTAGATGAGGAAGAATTTCCTCAACTCCCGACAGCGGGAGTGGAAAAAGAAAAGGAAGGACAAAAGGATAAGAGGGAAAGAGTAGTACCTCAACTTCCAGAATTGGAAGTGGAAATAGAAGCGGGAGACGCAGTACAGGAAATAGAAAAGGCAGCAGAAACTGAGGAAACTGTTGAGAAAGCAACAGAGCCACAAGTGGCTGGATCACCTGATGTTATTCAGGACGTAAACACAGTGCCTGAAACACAGAAGGAAGCTGAAGAAACGCGAGGTAACGAATCCAGGAGTAGCCTGGGTTCCTTCACTGGGAGCACATTTACTGAGAGCTCTAGCTCTAGCACCACATCGCTAGGCACAGAAGTGGACGATGAAAATGAGAAGGGATTGGTACAGGAAAGCGTCGAAGTCCACAGCGATGTGGAAAGCGAATCAGTAGAACCGGAAGCGGCTGGTGAACCTACACCACGCCGTTCTAGAAGGAAAAAGAATAAGCGCTAAGCTTCCCTGCCCATGTTCTCGAAAAAGGTGAAACCTAAAACAGGATCCCAAAGCACCAAAACTCACCATCATGAATCTTAAGCTTTTAACATTAAATGTAAGGGGTTTCAAAAACAAATTAATAAGAAACGAGGTCATTAGAATAGCAAAAAATCGGGGGGTTGCAATCATCCTTTTACAAGAAACTCACATAACAAAACGTAAAGAAGTGATACAAATAGAAAGAGATTTTGGTGTGCGATCATTTTGGAGCTTTGGTAAAAAGAACTGGGGAGGTGTAGGCATAATCATCATGCCACACTTGGCCAGTAAAGTAATAAATAGCAAAAGAGACACCGATGGAAGAGTTGTAGCAGTCGACTTGTCGTGTGGAAGCAGCACAGTACGAATGATAAGCGTATACGCTCCCATCGACAGGAAGGAATCTGCAGAATTTTTTAGAGGACTAGACTATTATGTAGCGGGTGCAACTAACATAATAATGGGGGGGGATTTTAACTGTGTAATAAACGAAAACCTAGATACATTAATGGGACATCACAAAAACAGACAGGGAAGTGAAGAATTTAAGAAGCTAATCAGAGACATCTCTTTTGTAGACTTATGGCGTCAGAACAATGGAAACGAACAGGGCTTCACCCATTTTAGTGTCACTAACGCCAGTAGACTAGATAGGGTCTATGCAAGAGGAAGGTGGGCTCAGAGTGCTGTTAAAACTGAAACAATTGACACAACCGCAGTTTCTGACCACATGGCAGTGGAAGTGACATTCAACAATGTCCCTTTGATTGGGTTCCACGGGAGACCATGGCGTTTAAACAATGATTTATTAGAAATAAAAGAAATAGATTCAAAAATTAAAGAACTTCTTGGTGATGCGGCCCAAAGATGTGACCACAGTGTGGGCTGGTGGGTGGGCGTTAAGAAGTCCCTAAAGAACCTACTGAAAACAGAGGGAAGGCAGAGAGTTGAGGAGGAGAGAAGGAGAGTGGGGGCCATAGAGTCCAAGATCCGTACTTTAGAAAACGACACCGCTCCTGACGACCATGAGGTGCAAATAAGAGCCCTCAAAAACGAACTGCAAGCCCTAAGGGAGCAGAGCTGGCTCACTATGCAAATGCGCACTCAGGCCAAGCGTCACAAAATGGAAACATGGTGCTCCAGGGAGCTTATAAAAGCATTCCTGAACCAAACGCAAAGCCCAATCGAAGCTCTGTACGACGACAAGGGCCAAAGGGTAACCAATCCCGATGAAATCGAGCAGGTTGTCACTACTTTCTTCAGCGAGATTTACGCTCAGTACGAGGACGGCGCCCGCCACCCCGGCCGGAGGGAAATTTCCCCGGCAACCGTCCAGGAGGCTCTCAAAGCCGTACTTGGGATGAAACAGGCCTCCTCCCCTGGCCCAGACGGCATACCGATTGGTTTCTATCGGAAGTACTGGTCGCTAATTGGGCCGCATCTAGTTAAAGTTTTCAACAGTGCTTTAGAGAATGGAGAGTCTCTTGGCTCCCTCAATGAGGGCTATGTCGTTCTCCTATGTAAAGATGAAACAAGAAGAGAAGAGGTTGATGCTTGGAGACCCATAACTCTCCTAAACGCCGATTACAAAATCATTGCAAAAATTCTGGCAGACCGCTTAGTCCCATTGATGAACTCCATGGTTTCTCCTGCCCAGTGTGCAAGTGTTCAGGGAAGAAATATCTTCCTACAAACTGCTGCCATCAGGGACGCTTTGTTGTGGTCAGCTCAGAGGAGAATAGAGGGAATCGTAGCCACCATCGACCAAAGGAAAGCTTTTGATAAACTAAGATGGGATTTCATTTTTAGCGAATTGGCAAAAGTAGGCGTGAGTCAAGAATTCATAAACATGGTAATTGGTCTATACAAAGGAAGTACCAGCACTGTCCTATTAAACGGCCGACCATGTAGCGGGTCCTTTAAAATTACAAATGGAGTTAGACAGGGGTGTCCCCTGTCACCCTTTCTCTACGTTTTGGGGTTTGAAAGATTAATCAAAATGTTAAAGAGCAATTCTGCAATAAGGGTTTTTCCACTCCCTAGAGGGGGTAATGAAAAGGCAATTTTTGCCTATGCAGACGACTTGACTGTGCTGGTCCCAGACGAAAAATCAGTACAAGGAATATTAAACAGTATGCATGAGTATAGTATTAAATCTGGAGCAGAAATAAACAAAAACAAGAGTGCTCTGATGTACATTGGAGGTCTCAAACCAAGAGTTAACATTGGAATTTCGATTAAAAATGAAGTAAAAATTCTCGGAATTAAATTCAACGCAAACGGTGTCAGCAGAAGCAATTGGGTTGAAAAAATGAGAGAAGTCAAAGAATTCTTAAAAGAATACTCAGCTTTGGAAGCCCCGCTCTCAGTGAGAGCAAATTTCATTAATGTATTAGTACACAGCAAATTATGGTACCTAGCAGCAATTGAACAACCAACAAAGGACATTGCACGGGGACTGGAAAAGATGTGTTTCCAGTTTGTGTGGAATGAAAAGACACAATTTGCTCCGCAGAGTGTCCTTAAGAATGTAAAACAAGACGGAGGATGGGGAATACGTGACATAATAAATTACGCTACAGCTCTAAACGTACATACCACAGTAATCAGGATACAGAGTGAAGGTTTAACAAAATATCTCGCAGAATTTTGGCTTGGCGTTGAAGCAAAAACTATAACAGGAGAACGCACAAATTTGAACGGACCATCGGCAGCAGACAAACCAAGACATTACAACGATGTCCTACAAGCTGTCCGGAAATTAAACATAACTGGCGACGTAATGACTATGTCAGCTAAGGACATATACAATAAAATCTTGGATAAAGAAAAAGGCGGAACAACTAGTGACAGTAACAGCGGCTTATGGATACGCTTGAACAGCGAATGGATAGAGGGAAAACGAAAAACGTTGCTATGGAAAATAGCTCACAGAATAGTACCTGTCGGATCGTTCCTCGTAAGGAGGCATGTAAGCGATAACGATAGGTGTGCTGAATGTGGAAAAACAGAAACTTTAGAACACTGCTTCCTCGAATGCAAGCTGCCCAGACTCTTATGGGGCAAGATTCGGACAGCTTTCAACCTGCCTCAACTGACCAAAAAGGATTTGATAAACCTGGAACTGCCTCAGCTGAGAAATAGGGATAAGAAACTGTATTGGCTGGTAATGACAGAAACGCTATACCAAATATGGTACGCCAGATGTCAGAGAAGGTTTCATTTCCATAGGTCAGGAAGCCAGGATTTAATAGTAACTAGGAAAATTAATTTTTGTATCAGGTTATGGCTTGGGAGGGAATTCTTTAAATGGGGTCCTGAAAGATTTAGAGCAATCTGGAAAACGGAAAAAATCAAATTGGGCCATACTCCTTTCTTCAAAATTTAGTTCAATGAATGCACAAATATGTAAAAATATTTTAGGGTTACTGGGTTATTATATGATATTACAAGGCTGCAATGTTTGCTTACTTACGCTGAATGCGGAAGTGGCGGCATAAAAGCCGAAAGCAACTGCCTCGGAAGTAATTCCGGAGAGCAAGTCGGGTATCAATCTGTGCACCCATAATGTAAGGATAGACAAAGGGGATTTAAATGCTTAGCTTAGCTTAGCGGATGTGTAGAGGGTTATGGATCTTCTCCCTTGTGGAGTTGGTCCTGCACAGAACTCGATACACCCAACCTTCGGGCAAAGCGGTCAAGAAGGCCGGCAAGGCGCAGAAGAACGTCCGTGCCACGGACAAGAAGAAGAAGAAGCGCAGGAGGAAGGAGAGCTTCAGCATCTACATCTACAAAGTCCTGAAGCAGGTACATCCCGACACGGGCGTTTCCAGCAAGGCCATGTCCATCATGAACAGCTTCGTGAACGACATCTTCGAGCGCATCGCTGCCGAGTCCTCGCGCCTGGCGCACTACAACAAGCGGTCGACCATCACCAGTAGGGAGATACAGACCGCCGTGCGCCTGCTGCTGCCCGGCGAGCTGGCCAAGCACGCCGTGTCCGAAGGTACCAAGGCCGTCACCAAGTACACGAGCTCCAAGTAAGCTGCGGTTCGACCACCACCCAGAACAACCAAAGGCCCTTTTCAGGGCCACCCCAAATGCTTTCCGCAGGGGCGGAGCGTTCTTGCGTGACATGTAGAAAAAACCCAAAATGCTCTTGTGTCTGTCTGTGTGTGTGTGTGTGTATGTATGTCTCTGTCTGTGCGCGCCTGACTCTTTGCTTTTTTCTTTATTTGTTTGCGTACGTACGTATGTATGTATGTATTTATTTATTTACTGGTGTGCTCCCTTTTCTTTCGTGTGGTGCGACGCCACGGCAGAATAATAATAATAATAACAACAGTAATAAAGAGGGAGCGACACAAATAAATTAGCAGACAAGCGGGAGTGATACAAAAAAAAAAAAAAAAAACAGAATACAAGCAAGCAACACATAAATAAATAAATAAATACACAAACACAATGCGCACGAAACTGCAAACCGTTGCGCTCGCGCCAATGACGCGCGGAGTGCGAAAACAATAGTGGAAATTAAAGGAAGAGAGAGAAAGAATAACAGGAGGCACTGTTGCAGGCAGCGAAAATCATGCGGACACAGTGAACGACTAGGAAAAAAAAGAAGAAAAAAAAGAAAAGGATGCCATCAGCACTCGGTGTTCCCAGGTGGTCTCCCTCCCAAGTACTGACCGAGCCCAATGCTGCTTAGCTTCGGTGATCGGACGAGAACCGGCGTATTCAGCATGGTATGGCCGATGGCGAGAGGGCATGCTTAACTGCACGAATTGTATCGTGCGCTGGCGGACGAAGCGCAGTTGAACGCGCTTTTCTTGAACAGAGAAGGATGCCAGTGAAAAGGTTAGCCAGCCACGGTACTCGAACCAACGCCTTGCGCATTTGGTTGTCCCTGCGCGCGATTACGTTGGTATTTCGGCGGAGAAATAAACGGAGCAGCTCGCGCCTCGTTTGTGGGGCTACTGCATGGTTACGTGCAATGATAACAGCTGTCATGTTAGTGACGAGAATACTAGCAACGACGATAGCAAGAAAGAGAGAAGCGGCGCGTAGCGGAAATCGCATGTAGAGGCGGCGTGGAGTCCAATTTTTGGAGAACGCGGCTGTACGACGTTGCGGTTTTCGGACGTAGTCGGACGGAGGGAAAAATAAACAAACAAACTATTGGAGCAGGTAGCGAGCAGCGTGGGAAAGACGGCGAGAGCGCGACGGCTTAGCGCAGAGGCGAAAGCGCGGAAGATGTCAAATTGCCGCTAACCAAAGGAATAATAATAATCACAAGAAAGGGGATGAGTCGGTAAGGGACTCAGCAAGGGTTTAAAGGGGCACACATGCATACATCTAGCTAGATAAGCGGCCCCGGTTTTTAATAAATAAATATATAAATAAATAAATTAAACAGAGAGAACAGTAAAAGCGAGTACATGCAGCAGACGACACGGGCATTCCGCCGACGGCCGCTGGCGCAGCATTTTGCGGGACGCGCGAACTGCCTCCCCATTGGCCAGAGAGGCGCCTCCGTCGTGGCCGGCGTGCGAGCGCCGTATGCAAGCATCAGTCGCTCGCTCGCATCGCATTCCAGCAGAGGTAGCAGCTATGTCAGGCAGAGGAAAAGGTGGCAAGGGTCTCGGCAAAGGAGGAGCCAAGCGTCATCGCAAGGTTCTTCGGGACACATCCGCATTCGCGACGGCCGCTGGCGCAGCATTTTGCGGGACGCGCGAACTGCCTCCCCATTGGCCAGAGAGGCGCCTCCGTCGTGGCCGGCGTGCGAGCGCCGTATGCAAGCATCAGTCGCTCGCTCGCATCGCATTCCAGCAGAGGTAGCAGCTATGTCAGGCAGAGGAAAAGGTGGCAAGGGTCTCGGCAAAGGAGGAGCCAAGCGTCATCGCAAGGTTCTTCGGGACAACATCCAGGGCATCACCAAGCCTGCTATCCGCCGTCTGGCTCGCCGCGGTGGCGTGAAGCGCATCTCTGGACTCATCTACGAGGAGACCCGTGGAGTGCTCAAGGTATTCCTGGAGAACGTCATCCGCGACGCTGTGACTTACACCGAGCACGCCAAGCGCAAGACGGTGACTGCGATGGACGTCGTGTACGCCCTCAAGCGCCAGGGCCGCACCCTCTACGGCTTCGGTGGCTAAGCGACTCGCTCCGCGGATATCCAGACCAGCGTCCACGAAAACAGCAGACACAAAAAACGGCCCTCTTCAGGGCCACCCAAAAGCCTGAGCGTGAGGCTCGCCTATGCGTTAGCATGGAAAACACCCAACGAGAGAGGTTTTGCAGTGTTAGTGTTGCGTTCGCTCGCTACCTTTTGCTTCCCGGTGCCGACGCGCACAGTGCAAAATAAAGCGCCTGGCCGGCTGCAGCAAAGGTACGAGCACCATTAGGGGGCCGTTTTGGGCAGCGGACGCCACGAGCAGTATCGACGTGTCAGAAATGCATGCTTTCGTTCGTTCGTTCGCTGGCTCATTCATTTACGTTCGTTAGCGTCGGCACTGTTGTGGCCGTTGCCACAAGGGACCAGAGTGCTGCACTTGAAAGAAGAAGAATAAAAATAAATAAAAAATTCGCCTGAAAGCGTGGCAGAAAGAAGGGCTGTGCATCAGTAGATAAATGAAGGAAGGACAGGCAGACGCACACGGTGACAGATTACGCAAATTGAAACAATGACAGAGAATTAATTTAAAAAGGGCAGCGATCGTCGCGGGAGCAGCATATCGCGCGCCGCGGCCGCCGGCATTCTGGCGACCTGCAGCTGCTCCCCGATTGGTCGGCGCGGCGAGCAATCGTGCCGTGGACGTGGGAGCCCCTCAGTTGAAGTCGTCCCAGCGTCGCGGCACACCGTTTTCGTTGAGTCCCGGCTACAGCACAGGCTAGAATGGCACGTACCAAGCAGACTGCTCGTAAGAGTACCGGTGGCAAGGCACCCAGGAAGCAGCTGGCCACCAAGGCTGCAAGGAAGAGCGCGCCGGCCACCGGAGGCGTCAAGAAACCTCACAGGTACAGGCCCGGCACGGTCGCCCTGCGTGAAATCCGCCGTTACCAGAAGTCCACGGAGCTGCTCATCCGCAAGCTGCCCTTCCAGCGCCTGGTCCGCGAAATCGCCCAGGATTTCAAGACCGACCTGCGCTTCCAGAGCTCCGCCGTGATGGCACTGCAGGAGGCCAGCGAAGCCTACCTTGTCGGCCTGTTCGAGGACACCAACCTGTGCGCCATCCACGCCAAGCGCGTCACCATCATGCCAAAGGACATCCAGCTGGCTCGTCGCATCCGCGGCGAACGTGCTTAGACGGCCCGCTTCGACACAGCAGCAACAACAACAAACAAACGGCCCTCTTCAGGGCCACCCAATTGCTTACTGCAAAGGCTTTGCACTGCGTTGAAACCCAAACGCGAGCTGTTGGATGCGCATAAGAGCAAGTAAGTTTTGCTGGGGGCACATTTCTTGGGCTGGCGTGAGCACGGGGCCTTTATTGTCGTGCGTGGCGCGCGCTCTTCGTAGTGCTCTCGTTGTCCCAAACGCCCAAGGAGTTTGCCGCCAGCGAAACGGGAAGCGAACGTTTCCCATGATGCTCATAAGCGACAGTGCTAATAAACAGAAGGAAAGGTGCCTTTTCTTTTCTTTTTTTTTTTTTTTTACACGCGCCAAAGCGGTGTGTTTTGTTCCATCAGGTTTTTAAAAATTTAAAGCGGATCCCTTAGCTGCATAGGTGATTGAATAACTGACTAAATAAATGAATGAAGGAATAAATAAATAAAACGAGTGAACGGGAAGCGCGGCATTCGACCGACCGCTCCGGAATTCCGAGAGCCGCCAGCCATGGCGCGGTTCTGTCTGTATGTTGACGCGCTTTTGCACAAAAGGGGACGGCGAGAAGACCATGTTACCGTTAACAAGACAGACGACGACTAATATTAACGATAAATAAATAAAGGGGTGGGAGGTAACGTTGTCACCACTCGAGCGACAGGAAAAGGCGCAAACGCGCCGTCATGCATGCAAGAAACAGGACACAAAGCAGATTCAGGGTTTTTTCTACTCGCAGTGCGCTAGCCCACCGTGACAAACATGTGGTGGTCCTGAAAAGGACCGTTTTGTGTTCTTCCTCGCGGTGTCCGGTAGGCTTAGGCCTTCTTCTCCGTCTTCTTGGGCAGGAGGACGGCCTGGATGTTGGGCAACACGCCACCCTGCGCGATGGTGACGCCCGACAGCAGCTTGTTCAACTCCTCGTCGTTGCGGATGGCCAGCTGGAGGTGACGGGGGATGATCCTCGTCTTCTTGTTGTCGCGAGCGGCGTTGCCCGCCAACTCGAGCACTTCAGCAGCGAGGTATTCGAGCACGGCGGCCAGGTAAACGGGGGCGCCTGCTCCCACACGCTCGGCGTAGTTGCCCTTGCGCAGGAGACGATGAATACGACCGACGGGAAACTGGAGCCCTGCCCTGCTGGACCGGGTCTTGCTCTTTCCCTTGGCTTTTCCACCTTTTCCACGACCTGACATGATGTTGACGCTAGAGAGGTTAACGACAGACTGGCCGAAGCCACTAAGCAATGCTGGCGAGCATTTTGCGGCGCCTGCCGGCATTCGGGAGACGCGCGGTCACGTGGCGGAGAAAGCGCACCAATGGCGGGCCGCTCACGGCGCGACTGAGCCCGGCGGGAAGCAGCGAATGGCGTTCCCGCGTACGGTTCCCCGAAAAGCAAGGCTTGCAGCGAGCGACGGGCGGTTCGAGAAGGGAAACGGGCATTCCTCTCCGAGTACGTTGCTGGAAGCACTGCCATCATGCCACCCCAACCTTCGGGCAAAGCGGTCAAGAAGGCCGGCAAGGCGCAGAAGAACGTCCGTGCCACGGACAAGAAGAAGAAGAAGCGCAGGAGGAAGGAGAGCTTCAGCATCTACATCTACAAAGTCCTGAAGCAGGTACATCCCGACACGGGCGTTTCCAGCAAGGCCATGTCCATCATGAACAGCTTCGTGAACGACATCTTCGAGCGCATCGCTGCCGAGTCCTCGCGCCTGGCGCACTACAACAAGCGGTCGACCATCACCAGTAGGGAGATACAGACCGCCGTGCGCCTGCTGCTGCCCGGCGAGCTGGCCAAGCACGCCGTGTCCGAAGGTACCAAGGCCGTCACCAAGTACACGAGCTCCAAGTAAGCTGCGGTTCGACCACCACCCAGAACAACCAAAGGCCCTTTTCAGGGCCACCCCAAATGCTTTCCGCAGGGGCGGAGCGTTCTTGCGTGACATGTAGAAAAAACCCAAAATGCTCTTGTGTCTGTCTGTGTGTGTGTGTGTGTATGTATGTCTCTGTCTGTGCGCGCCTGACTCTTTGCTTTTTTCTTTATTTGTTTGCGTACGTACGTATGTATGTATGTATTTATTTATTTACTGGTGTGCTCCCTTTTCTTTCGTGTGGTGCGACGCCACGGCAGAATAATAATAATAATAACAACAGTAATAAAGAGGGAGCGACACAAATAAATTAGCAGACAAGCGGGAGTGATACAAAAAAAAAAAAAAAAAACAGAATACAAGCAAGCAACACATAAATAAATAAATAAATACACAAACACAATGCGCACGAAACTGCAAACCGTTGCGCTCGCGCCAATGACGCGCGGAGTGCGAAAACAATAGTGGAAATTAAAGGAAGAGAGAGAAAGAATAACAGGAGGCACTGTTGCAGGCAGCGAAAATCATGCGGACACAGTGAACGACTAGGAAAAAAAAGAAGAAAAAAAAGAAAAGGATGCCATCAGCACTCGGTGTTCCCAGGTGGTCTCCCTCCCAAGTACTGACCGAGCCCAATGCTGCTTAGCTTCGGTGATCGGACGAGAACCGGCGTATTCAGCATGGTATGGCCGATGGCGAGAGGGCATGCTTAACTGCACGAATTGTATCGTGCGCTGGCGGACGAAGCGCAGTTGAACGCGCTTTTCTTGAACAGAGAAGGATGCCAGTGAAAAGGTTAGCCAGCCACGGTACTCGAACCAACGCCTTGCGCATTTGGTTGTCCCTGCGCGCGATTACGTTGGTATTTCGGCGGAGAAATAAACGGAGCAGCTCGCGCCTCGTTTGTGGGGCTACTGCATGGTTACGTGCAATGATAACAGCTGTCATGTTAGTGACGAGAATACTAGCAACGACGATAGCAAGAAAGAGAGAAGCGGCGCGTAGCGGAAATCGCATGTAGAGGCGGCGTGGAGTCCAATTTTTGGAGAACGCGGCTGTACGACGTTGCGGTTTTCGGACGTAGTCGGACGGAGGGAAAAATAAACAAACAAACTATTGGAGCAGGTAGCGAGCAGCGTGGGAAAGACGGCGAGAGCGCGACGGCTTAGCGCAGAGGCGAAAGCGCGGAAGATGTCAAATTGCCGCTAACCAAAGGAATAATAATAATCACAAGAAAGGGGATGAGTCGGTAAGGGACTCAGCAAGGGTTTAAAGGGGCACACATGCATACATCTAGCTAGATAAGCGGCCCCGGTTTTTAATAAATAAATATATAAATAAATAAATTAAACAGAGAGAACAGTAAAAGCGAGTACATGCAGCAGACGACACGGGCATTCCGCCGACGGCCGCTGGCGCAGCATTTTGCGGGACGCGCGAACTGCCTCCCCATTGGCCAGAGAGGCGCCTCCGTCGTGGCCGGCGTGCGAGCGCCGTATGCAAGCATCAGTCGCTCGCTCGCATCGCATTCCAGCAGAGGTAGCAGCTATGTCAGGCAGAGGAAAAGGTGGCAAGGGTCTCGGCAAAGGAGGAGCCAAGCGTCATCGCAAGGTTCTTCGGGACAACATCCAGGGCATCACCAAGCCTGCTATCCGCCGTCTGGCTCGCCGCGGTGGCGTGAAGCGCATCTCTGGACTCATCTACGAGGAGACCCGTGGAGTGCTCAAGGTATTCCTGGAGAACGTCATCCGCGACGCTGTGACTTACACCGAGCACGCCAAGCGCAAGACGGTGACTGCGATGGACGTCGTGTACGCCCTCAAGCGCCAGGGCCGCACCCTCTACGGCTTCGGTGGCTAAGCGACTCGCTCCGCGGATATCCAGACCAGCGTCCACGAAAACAGCAGACACAAAAAACGGCCCTCTTCAGGGCCACCCAAAAGCCTGAGCGTGAGGCTCGCCTATGCGTTAGCATGGAAAACACCCAACGAGAGAGGTTTTGCAGTGTTAGTGTTGCGTTCGCTCGCTACCTTTTGCTTCCCGGTGCCGACGCGCACAGTGCAAAATAAAGCGCCTGGCCGGCTGCAGCAAAGGTACGAGCACCATTAGGGGGCCGTTTTGGGCAGCGGACGCCACGAGCAGTATCGACGTGTCAGAAATGCATGCTTTCGTTCGTTCGTTCGCTGGCTCATTCATTTACGTTCGTTAGCGTCGGCACTGTTGTGGCCGTTGCCACAAGGGACCAGAGTGCTGCACTTGAAAGAAGAAGAATAAAAATAAATAAAAAATTCGCCTGAAAGCGTGGCAGAAAGAAGGGCTGTGCATCAGTAGATAAATGAAGGAAGGACAGGCAGACGCACACGGTGACAGATTACGCAAATTGAAACAATGACAGAGAATTAATTTAAAAAGGGCAGCGATCGTCGCGGGAGCAGCATATCGCGCGCCGCGGCCGCCGGCATTCTGGCGACCTGCAGCTGCTCCCCGATTGGTCGGCGCGGCGAGCAATCGTGCCGTGGACGTGGGAGCCCCTCAGTTGAAGTCGTCCCAGCGTCGCGGCACACCGTTTTCGTTGAGTCCCGGCTACAGCACAGGCTAGAATGGCACGTACCAAGCAGACTGCTGGCTATCTGGACGTCGTGTGATTTCAGCGAGGCGGCGGGGTTTCCCTGGCTCACCTGAAGGAGTGTTGTGTGCGCCGCGGGGCCCATTTTCGGCGAGGGATAGTTTGTGCGACGTGAAGACCACGTGGGCTAAGCCTGATCGGTGTTTTTCGATAGTGTGAGTGCTCCCGCTTGTGCAGCCTGTGCATTTGTGGTGTGTGCGGCGGAAAGGGGCCCCCGGCTCACCCGGACCAGGGCCCCTCGGTTTTCTAGGGTGTTTTGTGTGTGTTTCTGTGTGTGGAAAGCTTCCACGCGTGTGAGTGTTCGTGTTTACGTCGTGTTTCAATAGATGGCGTTACCGCAGCGTGCGTGATTTCGCCGCTGTTGCACTAGATGGCGTGACCGGTCTACGTGCGGTGTAACGTCCGCCTCTGTGCTGCTTTGGACAGCTTTGGGTGAGCGGAGCTTTCGTTGTTTTACTAGCAGAATAATTTAGTCTGTACCCACTTACTCTGTTTAATTTCGGCAGTGCTCATTTGGTTGCTTCTACGTATACTGGGGTACCTGTGCAACAGAATTACAGTGTTTACTTATGTGCCTCCTTTTCGGCAGTGTTTCATACGGTGCTTACGTAGCGCTGCGTTAGTAATTTCTCTTACCTTTAGTGTGCGCAACATTTGCGATATCTCAGTGAGTTCCGAGAATGTGAATTTGCGTTATCAGCATAATACCTCTATTAAGTGTTGCAAGGACAAACTGGGGGTCGCAGTGCATTTTGAAAACGTGCTTCAGTTGGTTCAGCGTTAGTATAGCTTCTTCGTGTCTCAGGTATTGTTACTTAATTCCCAGTGTGTACCCCCTATATTTCTGGGTACATCATAGTGTACTCAGCCTAGTACAACTTGTACAGAGGTGTTTCACCCACAGTGTGTGATTTTGTGTTTTGAAGTGCATGTCTGTGTAGCTTTTAGCCATGGACGAAAGGGAGAGGCCCTTGGCTTTTAAGGTGCGAGCCCCCAGAGGGTTCTTTGGGAAGGACGTTCTAACGGCCGCGAAAAGAATAGCTCCGGGCATGGTAAAAGGGGCCCAAGTGCGGGGGAGTGGCTTCTATGAATTTGTAATGAATTCCCTCGAGGGCGCCCGCTCGGTGAAAGAGACAGGGAGTTTAGACTTCGCGGGGTATAAGGCAGAGGTGGAGGCCATAGGATCCAAGGTCAAGAGGGTCACGGTTTTCCGTTACCCTATTGACTATGATGACACCCACCTCCGGGCGGAGCTTGGTAAATATGGCAAGGTTCTCAAGCTCGTCCGGGAGCGCTATTCGGGGGATCATGCGGATTGCGAGACAGGCAACCGCATCGCTCTAGTGGAGGCGGTCACTACCATCCCCAACTTCCTAACGGTAGATGGCATCGTGGTTGAATGCTATTACAGGGGAGTTAAAAAATGCTGCGCAAAGTGCCAGCAGCCAGGACACATGGCAAGGGAATGCAGGGCGGTAAAGTGCCGGTTGTGCGGCGCCTGGGGCGCGGGAGAGTGCGGCTGTGGCCGGAACAGGGCACCTGCACGTGTGTCCAAGAGTGTTGGGAGTGTGTGGGCTGTCCCCATCGTGTCTAACGCGTGGCGTGAGGATCAGGATGACTTTCCCGCGCTGCCGTCCCGAGTTGAGGTGAATGAAGAGAGAGGGGCGAATGGGGAGGTGACAGTGCAGTGGTGGGATCCTCCAGAGGAGGAGACAGAGCCACGAAACGGCCCTACTGGAGATTGGCGGGAACGGGATGTTCCTAATGATTCCAACCGGGTGACTTTGCAAAAAGACCCTACCAGGGAACTGCAGGAAAAAGGCCCAGATACCCCTGGGCAGGAGAGCTTAATGGAGGACCCTGTTGGGGATCAGCGGGGAGCAATCTCCGATGACCCGGAACAGGAGAAATTGCAAAAGGACCCTGTTGCTCAACAACAGGAGAGTATTGTGTCGGACCCTGTTGCACAACAACAGGAGAGTATTGTGTTGGACCCTGTTGCACAACAACAGGAGAGTATTTTGCCGGACCCTGTTGCACAACAACAGGAGAGTATTGTGTCGGACCCTGTTGGTGAACAGGAGGTGCAGTGTGGGACGAACGTGGACGGTACACGGGAGGAGCCCTCATCGGACGTTTCCGTAGTCCCAGAAACGCGACCATCGGATGTGGTGCAGGGGCGGGAGGGGGAGGAGGCCGCTTCCTCGGATGAGGAGACTGCTTCCTCCACTACTGTGATGACCACGCCCGATTCGCTGGTCTCATGCACAGCATCTGAAAGTGAACATGAGGGAGACGAGACCCTAATGGAGGAGACACTCAGGTGTGGCAGTAGCTCCAGCGAAGAAGGCACATTTGAGACACCCAAACGGGTCCTCAGAAGGAGCTCCAGAAAAAGGAAAACACTCTTGTATAGACCGCTTTGTCAGCCACACTAACCAATTCAGATGGACGTCAAAATTTTAACTCTCAATGCTCGAGGTTTTAGGGACAGGGTAAAGCAAAATCAAGTAATAGACTTAGCAAAATTCCTAGGTGTCACAATCTTGTTACTGCAAGAAAGCCATGTTTTTAAACGAGCAGAAGTAGTCCAACTCGAGGAAACCTTTAAAGTTAAATCTTACTGGAGCTTCGGTTCCCATAACTCCAGAGGGGTAGGTATAATTATTCTAAAAACCAGGAATGTTACAGTATTGAATTGGGACAGGGACATAAACGGAAGGATAATTAAACTAACTTTAAGAATAAACGGGGAACATTTGTCCATTCTAAGCATCTATGCACCAAATAAAGCTGAGAGTAGTTTTACCTTTTTCAGGGAAGAATTGCCAAAATTTCTAATGGGAAGCCATGACTGTCTCATGGGAGGAGATTATAATTGCGTATTAGACAAAGCCGTTGACTCGTCCAGGGGAACTCACAGAAACTCAAGGGGCGCTAAAGAACTAGCTTACCTAGTAGAGTGTAAGCAGATGGTAGACTTGTGGTGCCATGCTGTGGCAGGGGACAGGGGTTACACCCGATGGCGACAAAGTGCGGGCAACAGACTCGATCGCTTTTACGCATCAAAGGGGATTTCTGTAAGAACATCCAGAATCTCAGTCGTGGACACAATAGGTATCACCGACCATAGAGGGGTTCTGCTCACTTTGAGAGGCGTCGGTGGCACGGGTCCCCAAATGCATCCGTGGAGAATGAACACAAGTCTCCTTGAAGACAAAGACATTGATAACGACATAAGCAGACTCATCCGGCGTCGGCCTCAGGAGAACGGTGAATGGCTCCCCTGGTGGGAGGAAACAAAGGAACAGATAAAAAACACTTTAAGACACTGGGGCAAAGAGAAAGCGAGACAACGCCGTCAGGACCTGGTTACTCTACAGGGCCATCTTAGAGCCTTGGAAAGAGGGGAATCCATTTTGACCGGCGTCACTAAAGAGCAAGCAACGGAACACTTGCACCTCCTGTGGGAGGAGCGATGGGAAGCTGCCAGATACCGCATTGCGCGGGAATCCTTTGAGAACGAAGCATGGTGTTCTCGTGAGTTACTGGCAAAAGAGACGGCACAGGCCAGGAGGCCTATGGAGGCCCTGGTAGCCGACGACGGAACCCGGCTGGAAACGGCCGCAACGATGGCGGCGGAGGCCAAGCGCTTCTTTGAAGCCCTGTACGCAGGGGCCTCCTGCAGCTTGTCACAAACTGAGACACACTCCGCCCCAGGCGTAGAGTTCAGCTCCGACGAGGTCATAAACATAATAAGACAACTTAAGGAAAGAAAGTCACCAGGACCTGATGGCATTAGTAACGGGTTTTATAAAAAATATGCGAATATCCTGGGACCGATACTGGCAAAAGTCTTTAACGAAGGAATCAAAAAAGGATCCTTTGGAACTAGGTTTTTAAATGGGCACATAATTTTAATATGTAAAGATGAAAATAGAAAGGAGCATTTGGGTTCCTGGAGGCCCATAACGCTACTCAATGGGGACTTAAAAATACTGAGTAAGGCCTTAGCCAACAGACTTTCGATTGGCATAGAGCATAAGATCTCTAACTTCCAAGGCGCCTCAGTGCCAGGTAGGAATATCAATAGGCAAAACACCGAACTTAGAGACATCTTGACATGGACGGCCGATAGGAAAATCGAAGGATTACTAATCGCGGTCGATCAGAGAAATGCTTTCGATAGAATAGAACACGATTTTTTATTTAAGGAACTACAGAATAAAGAAATAGACCCGGCTTTGATAGCAGCCATTAGAACTTTGTATAAAAAACCGACTAGTTCGGTCGTAGTTAATGGGGTAATTAGTGAACCTTTAAAAATTGGGAAAGGGGTAAGACAGGGTTGTCCCCTCTCCCCGCTGCTGTATGTCATTGCATTCGACTCTCTATTGCAAAAAATAAATTCCAACAGTCTAATACAATCGGTCCCACTACCCTTTGCGGGAGAAGAAAAAGCTATTATTGCTTATGCCGACGACCTTACAGTTATAGTCAAGAACGAGTCTTCGGCTTTAGAACTATTTACAACGATGAATGAATGGGGGAGTATAAGCGGCGCGGAAATAAATAAAAGCAAGTCGGCTTGCCTATACCTAGGTGGTTTGCAGAAAAAAAGAGACCTAGGCGTTAAGACAGAATTAGAAATTAAAATTCTAGGTATCTATTACAACAAGATGGGGGTGGCGGAAAGTAATTTTAGCAAAAAACTGCAGGAAAGTAAACAGGTTATGGATAAAATCGGGCACACAGAACACCCGCTCTTCACTAGGGCCCGAATTGTGAAGACGTTGATCATTCCCAAATGGTCATACCTATTCAGCGTTGAGGGAGTGAAAAAGCCAGTGACAACTTTCCTTAAGAAATTAATTTTTAATTTTATCTGGAATGGGAGAACCCAATGGGTCAGCCAAAAAAAATTAACATTATCTATGGACAAAGGAGGATTAGATATTCCAGAATTAGAATCTCTGGCAAAGGCACACCTGGTAAAAGGAATATACAACTCTTTAGAAGGAGACGGAGTAGGTAACAAAATGGCAAAATTCTGGCTAGGCTTCACATTGAGAAGATTTATCCCAGGGAGAATTGAAATATCCAGCGCAAAATCGGCCTACCTGCCGTGGGCATATAAATTGGGGAAAGATACAGTGAAAGAACTTAAAAACTTGGACACAAATGGTGACTTTACAACCTACAAAGCAAGAGATTTTTACAGAACACTTAGAACAAAAGTAGAAGAGGAGGCAGTAAGCAACTTAGTTCCACAAGCGTGGCAGCGTATTAGGCGGTTTTGGTTGGAAGACAGTAGGAAAAGTCTTCTCTGGAAGGTTGCTCACGAAGTAATTCCTGTGCGAAATAAGTTTTACGTCTGGAAAAAATCCTCAGACGGGAACTGTCTCATGTGCAGAGCCCCGGAAACGGTAGCCCACGCAGTTTTTGACTGCATGGTAATTAGGAGGGTGTGGGAAAGTGTTAAAAAATATTTTAAACTAACTTCTCTCTCATACGAGGAAGCAATGGGACACGAACTAGTCAGGTTAAACAAAAGAGAGTACAAATTCTTCCAATTAGTGGCAGCAGAAACAACATATCAGGGATGGATAAACCGTTGTCGGGTAACACACGGAGCTGAGGCATGGACAGAAGAAAGAGTTATAAATAGAATAAGCTTCTACGTGAGACAATGGCTGGGAAGGGAACTAAAACGATTGGGCGTAGGGGAATTCAAGAAGGTGTGGCAGTGTAAGGGTTTCAGGATTCAACAAAGCATCATAAAGTTTAAACTACATCACGGAAATCAGGAGGCTAGTTCAGCCGGAACGTCCGATGGAGCGGAAGGACACAGAAGGCAAGGCGGAATGCTTGGAATAAGGCATTCAGTCGGACTTCAAGTGTGAAAACAGCAACGGGAATCTTCGGATACCCGGTCGCAAACGATATGGGAAAGAGTTGGTGATAGCTTCCATTGGAAACGGATGGGCAAAATTATAGGAGATGGGCACCTCTCTCATAGGTGTTCCATCAGTATCAGTTTGCGATACAAGAGTACCGGTGGCAAGGCACCCAGGAAGCAGCTGGCCACCAAGGCTGCAAGGAAGAGCGCGCCGGCCACCGGAGGCGTCAAGAAACCTCACAGGTACAGGCCCGGCACGGTCGCCCTGCGTGAAATCCGCCGTTACCAGAAGTCCACGGAGCTGCTCATCCGCAAGCTGCCCTTCCAGCGCCTGGTCCGCGAAATCGCCCAGGATTTCAAGACCGACCTGCGCTTCCAGAGCTCCGCCGTGATGGCACTGCAGGAGGCCAGCGAAGCCTACCTTGTCGGCCTGTTCGAGGACACCAACCTGTGCGCCATCCACGCCAAGCGCGTCACCATCATGCCAAAGGACATCCAGCTGGCTCGTCGCATCCGCGGCGAACGTGCTTAGACGGCCCGCTTCGACACAGCAGCAACAACAACAAACAAACGGCCCTCTTCAGGGCCACCCAATTGCTTACTGCAAAGGCTTTGCACTGCGTTGAAACCCAAACGCGAGCTGTTGGATGCGCATAAGAGCAAGTAAGTTTTGCTGGGGGCACATTTCTTGGGCTGGCGTGAGCACGGGGCCTTTATTGTCGTGCGTGGCGCGCGCTCTTCGTAGTGCTCTCGTTGTCCCAAACGCCCAAGGAGTTTGCCGCCAGCGAAACGGGAAGCGAACGTTTCCCATGATGCTCATAAGCGACAGTGCTAATAAACAGAAGGAAAGGTGCCTTTTCTTTTCTTTTTTTTTTTTTTTTACACGCGCCAAAGCGGTGTGTTTTGTTCCATCAGGTTTTTAAAAATTTAAAGCGGATCCCTTAGCTGCATAGGTGATTGAATAACTGACTAAATAAATGAATGAAGGAATAAATAAATAAAACGAGTGAACGGGAAGCGCGGCATTCGACCGACCGCTCCGGAATTCCGAGAGCCGCCAGCCATGGCGCGGTTCTGTCTGTATGTTGACGCGCTTTTGCACAAAAGGGGACGGCGAGAAGACCATGTTACCGTTAACAAGACAGACGACGACTAATATTAACGATAAATAAATAAAGGGGTGGGAGGTAACGTTGTCACCACTCGAGCGACAGGAAAAGGCGCAAACGCGCCGTCATGCATGCAAGAAACAGGACACAAAGCAGATTCAGGGTTTTTTCTACTCGCAGTGCGCTAGCCCACCGTGACAAACATGTGGTGGTCCTGAAAAGGACCGTTTTGTGTTCTTCCTCGCGGTGTCCGGTAGGCTTAGGCCTTCTTCTCCGTCTTCTTGGGCAGGAGGACGGCCTGGATGTTGGGCAACACGCCACCCTGCGCGATGGTGACGCCCGACAGCAGCTTGTTCAACTCCTCGTCGTTGCGGATGGCCAGCTGGAGGTGACGGGGGATGATCCTCGTCTTCTTGTTGTCGCGAGCGGCGTTGCCCGCCAACTCGAGCACTTCAGCAGCGAGGTATTCGAGCACGGCGGCCAGGTAAACGGGGGCGCCTGCTCCCACACGCTCGGCGTAGTTGCCCTTGCGCAGGAGACGATGAATACGACCGACGGGAAACTGGAGCCCTGCCCTGCTGGACCGGGTCTTGCTCTTTCCCTTGGCTTTTCCACCTTTTCCACGACCTGACATGATGTTGACGCTAGAGAGGTTAACGACAGACTGGCCGAAGCCACTAAGCAATGCTGGCGAGCATTTTGCGGCGCCTGCCGGCATTCGGGAGACGCGCGGTCACGTGGCGGAGAAAGCGCACCAATGGCGGGCCGCTCACGGCGCGACTGAGCCCGGCGGGAAGCAGCGAATGGCGTTCCCGCGTACGGTTCCCCGAAAAGCAAGGCTTGCAGCGAGCGACGGGCGGTTCGAGAAGGATTCCTTCGCTGGCTCTCGGAGAGTGAGGACGCGTCTCCGCTCTTCTCCTCACCGGACGCCCGTCATTTGCTCGCCAGCTCTCCTCCGAGGCGGACGCTTGTTCGCATCGCTCCGGCTCTGCGGCGCGCCAGCGCCTCTCACGCCAGCCCTTCTCAGGGCTTCAGCCTTCGCTTCGACGGATGCTTGCGGCTGATCCTATTGCTGTAGTGGCTCGCTTTGAAGCTGTTCTTCCTGGCAAGATGGCACTTCTTCGGCAAGCAGCGAAACTCACGGTCGCCAACACGGACGGCTCGCAAGAACTGGCCGACTCGCTCGACGATAGGGACAACCCGGACATGGACCACCTCTCCGAGTCTTCCTCCACAGGATCGGAACACGACCGTAACTCCCACTTCTTCGAGACATCGTCTTGGGACGAAGACGACGATGGATTTCAGCTCTCTTCCGAGGAAAGAAAGCGACGCAAACGGGCGGCTCGCCGCCAAAGTGTGTCCAGCGGCGACACCGTTGTATCGGCAGCTTCTCACCGACGGGCCCCCGGGCTCACGGTACTTTTCCGTCCCGTCGGGAAAGAACACAACGTGTCAAGGCTTCAACTCCTACAGGTTGAGGAGTTCATCGCTTCCGAAGCTCCCAATGAGCTCTCGGAAATACGCATCAACAAGGCCAAAAACCTCATCGCTGTGGATGTGAAAAGTGCAGGTGGTGTGAATAAGCTCATGGGTCTTACTCGTCTCCTCTCCACCCCAGTGTGCGCATTTCTCCCGACCTCTAAGCAGGCCGCAGTTGGTGTCGTGAATGTGCCGGATAAGTCGCTCACTGATGCAATCCTAGCTCAACACCTACGCTCTGGTGTGTCCGTAACCAGTGTTAAGCGTCTTGGTGATACCGAGTGCGTGAAATTGGCGTTTGTTGCAGGCCCAGCGCCTAAGTTCGTGCACATCGGCTCAACAAAGCTACCAGTGCATCCCTACAGGGCCAGGCCCTTACAGTGCTACAAGTGTGGTCGCTTCGGCCACGTTGGGGCGACTTGTGTTCGCCCACAACAGTGCCTCAGATGTGCGGGCGCGCATGACGTGAGTGAGTGCTCCGACAACCCAGAGTACAAGTGCAGCAATTGCGGAAAACCGCACTCGGCGCTTGACAAACAGTGCCCAGTGAAGCAGCTTGAAACGGCCGCGCACCGCCTTAGTCGGAAAGACGAAATCTCAACAAACGAGGCGCGAAAGAAACTACGTCAACAAAAGAAGCCAACCGCTGCTTCCCCCCCATCCATGGCTAAGAAGTCGCAACCTCGAACAAAAAAACCTGCTGCTTCCAACCCGCCAGGTGACAGCCAACAAGGCGGAGCTCCGGCCCTACCACCCATCGCTCAACAGGAACTTCCCCCTACCTACTGTAGCGTCCTACAGGGCACCCAGCAGCCCAAAACAACATCTACAACTCCACTGGAGAAGCCGGTTGCCCAGCCCGCACTTACCGCGTACACTAAGGAACCTCGGCCGAGTACAAACCAACAAGAAGGCACTACAGAGCGCTCCACTTCACCTTCGACTCAGTCGACACTAGTGACATTCATTGGACTAGCGTTTACCATAATCAAGGTTCTCGTCGACTGCCCAGGGCTCCCAGCAGTCCTCAAGACGGTTCTCACGTTACTTATCCCCCTCCAGGACGGTATCACCCGTTGCTTCTCCGCCTGAGTGCATCCTAGCGCTCCTGCGGACGACAAGCTCTTCGCCGAAAGGCTGTCTGTACATTCGAACCACCATGGCCGCACACGACAACAATGCTACTTCTTCTACCCCTCAACGTGTTTCTTCTTCACTGCAAGCTGACTTCCACAAGATCTTGCAGTGGAACTGTGCTGGTCTCAGGCCTAGGTTATCTGAATTCAAACTGCAATTGCGTAAGACCGCCTTCAGTGTTCTCGCTCTGCAGGAGGTCAACCTCCCAGACACCTGTACAGTAACTGGGTACAGAAAGTACACTGTCCCTACAATACCGCACTACAAGCACGGCTGTGCAGCCCTATTCATCGCCGCTCACCTGCCACACGCACAGATACCAACGCAGCACCTCTGCACTCCCGACTTAGAAGTGGTTGCAGCAAAGGTCCTCTGCAATCACCACCCCTTTACTGTGGCGTCCATCTACATTCGTCCTCGCAGACTAGCTGGCCTAGTCCTATCAAACAACTTTTTTCAGCGCCTAAGAGACACCCTTCTGGGTCCATTGGTGATATGTGGTGACCTTAATGCGCATCATGGCGTCTGGGGCTCCACCTACAGTGATAAACGGGGCAACGTCATCGTCGCAGACCTCGATAGAACTGACTTGCTAGTAGCTAACACGGGCGAAGCCACGTTCTTCTCCTCCCCCAACGCTAGTGCTGTAGATGTCACACTACACTCACCTGACATTCCAGCACACTGGGAATTGGAACACGACACATGGGGAAGTGACCACTTCCCCATACACATCACGCTCGCCTACAAAAACGTCGCGCCTAAAAGGAGTTACACTGTGGTCCACTGGGACGAGTACCGCAGGCTACTACAGTGCAGGCCAGACGGTCACGACCTCTGTGACCAAATCAAACTGGCACTCAAGGCCGCCACCAGGCGTGTTTCCCTGCCAGCTGGAGCTCCTACACCAGACTTGAAATACCTTCAGCTCAGCGCGGCTCGACGCAGAGCTCAGCGGATACTCCGCAGGAAGGGAACCGCCTCAAACCTCACACGTTACCGACGCATCTCAGCCGTCCTCCGGCGATACTCCAACGCCCTCCTCAGGAACCATTGGAAATCCTTCTCAGCCTCCCTAGACAGCCACACTCCAAGCAAGCGACTGTGGAACATCGCCAACAGCCTGTTGGGGTTCTCTAAGAAGCCTACAGAATACGCCTCACTGGCCTTAAGGAAAGGGTCCAATGTGCACACCCTAGCCGAAGAGTTCGCTGAACATTTTGCTCCATGCAGCAGTGATCAACTTCCTAGCCCCCCAACCCCCACCCAGGGAGAGCTAGATTCGCCCTTCATCATGGCGGAGCTAAAGTTTGCCCTCAAGAAGCTAAAGTCCAAATCAGCCCCAGGACTTGACGGCATCAGCAACCAATCGCTGAAGAACCTCCCAGACAGTGCCCTCTTCGATCTACTCACTCACATCAACCACCACTGGACCCTTGGCATCCCTCCCCCCGAATGGAAACAAAGCGTCATTGTTCCCATCTTGAAAAAAGGGAAGCCACCGGGGAACCCCTCCTCCTACCGCCCCATCGCCCTTACCTCGTGTGTTTCGAAACTCATCGAGCGCATGATTAACCGTCGCATCACCTGGTTTTTGGAAACAAACTCCCTGCTTCCTCACGCCATGAAAGGTTTCAGACGCCAACTCTGTTGTCAAGACGCTATCTTGGATCTGGTCTCATCCTTGGAGCAAGCTAAAAAATCCAAGCACAAGACAGCAGTTGTCCTTTTTGACATTCAAGCGGCATTCGACTCTGTGCCTATTCACGCCGTTATCTCATCCTTGGCGCGACTGGGAATACAGGGCCACGTCACTATGTACATTTACAACTTACTCGTCGACCGAACGCTCCAAGTACGCCTCGGCACTGTCCTCAGCTCCCCGCGACAGCTGTCCACTGGCCTTCCCCAAGGGAGCGCTATCAGCCCACTCTTATTCAATCTCATCATGGCTTCTCTCCCCGCCCTCATACCTAGGACCACTTACCAGCTAAACTGCTCAATCTTCGCAGACGACATCTGCCTCTGGGTCAGCGGGAAACGGAAACCTACCCTCAGAAAGGCCATACAACAAGGTGTCGACGCTGTAGCCAACTACACAGCAAGTCAAGGACTCTCCCTATCAGTGGAAAAAACAAAGCTCATGATGTTCGGCCGTGGGCTGCGCTGGAAGCATGACACACCTGTACTACTCAATGGCTCACCAATCCAGGTAGCTCACACCGCCAAGTTCCTCGGAATCACCTTGGATGACAAACTCTCTTGGGTGCCATACACTATAGACGTCAGGAAACAATGTCAACCGACAATCCAACTCGTCAGCCGATTGGGAGCAACCTCTTCTGGCTGCCCTCAACGCACTCTTCTTAGCATCCACAATGCCACAACGGTAGCACGCATACTATATGCTCTTCCATACGCCTCCCCCAGCGCCACAAGATTGAAGTCGCTTGAGCAACTGCATAGAAAAGGGCTAAAGCATTCCCTAGGCTTACCCTCCTCGGCTCGGACAGTGGCCCTCTACGCGGAGATCGCCACCCTCCCGCTGCAACTCCGCGTCACACAAGTCCTGCTCCAACAGATAGCCCGGCTCCACTGCACTCCTGCCGGCCAGGACTTGCTGTGTAAAATTCAAGACCGCAGCCTTAGCCGGTTTCATTGCACCTGGGATACATACACCTTTCTATCCCTAGACAAGCCCAAGGTCCCTACACTCCAAGCGCCTTGGTCTTACCACGACGTCGCCATAGCCACAACTCTACCGGGTGTCCGCATCAAACACGACACACCTGATATCGTCGCACAAATTGCGGCAGAAGACTGCCTAACTGACCAGTACCCAGGACTCACTCCCATCTACACAGATGCGTCCCTCACACCTGTGATCCTCACTTGTGCCATTTCGTACTGTATCCCAGCTCTCGATCTCGCGTGGGCTTCACCTATCATCGGCCCCACTTCCTCTACCGATGGCGAACTTCTCGCAATTTGCAAGGCCCTCGACCAGATAGGAAAATCGAAGATCAAGGCCGCAGTCATTTTCACTGACTCACGTTCAGCCCTCCAACGCATCGAATACGCCTATGAAAAATGCATACTTGCGTACAAGGCGAGACTAAGGCTACAACGACTAATTTCCACCGGCACGACTATCAAACTGCAATGGATTCCCTCACACAAAGGGATCAAAGGGAACGAATTAGCCGACCAGCTCTGCAAGCAGGCCACCACCGAGACGCCAGAACACTGTGCGCCCGTCTCACAACGACAACTACGTAAAAGGATCGGCGCTCACTTGCAGACATTCCACCCGGACATTCCTACTGCACACGGCACCGCTCCCCCGCTGTGCATAACAAGCGGGCTCCGGAGACACGAGGCAACGCTCCTCCTGAGACTCAGCTTCGACTGCGCCCGCACCTATCAACGAGAGCACCTTCTTGGCAGGGTCCCAAGTCCCCTGTGCCCCACTTGTAGGGTTGTTGAAACTGTCACACACCTACTAACTGCATGCCCGGACACCGACAGTGCTCGATCCTTGCTTCACGCCCGCTTACACTCTGCAGGCATCAGTGACGTTAGTGTAGTGAATCTTATCTACCCGACCGGCACAACGCGAGTTCGGCGGCTCATCCAGTACGAACTACTAGCCTTTTTAAAGGCCACAGGCTTAGCAGACCGATTGTGACTTACTGTGCTACAATGTCAAGGGCTTTTCTGACCCAACTGACTCTGCCTTCACCAACACGTGCCACTTTTATTGTACATATTGTATATATCTCATTTTTTACTCTTATTTTTTCCTCCCCCCACCTTTTTCTCCCCAACCCCTTCCCACAGTTGGTGTACCATGCCGCCACTTAGGCAGGCAAACCACATGGCTGTACATTTCCTTTTGAAATAATAAACGATTCTAGAGAGAGGGGGGGGAGAGGAGGAACGCGGAAGAGACATTTCCAGCGCGCGCTCCTCGCAGAGTGGAGCGATTTCGTCCGGAAAAATTTGTGGCATATTAGTTTCTCTGCGGGAAGAACAGTTTCCATCGAAAAAAAGTATGGGGGTTCGGGAAATTTCATAGTCCCTTTAAGAGCTGCAACAATACAAGGCCTAACAATTCCACTTTTTTACAATCTTAGAATGCCCTGATTCAAAAGGCAGCAACGCCTTTTTCGACCTGGGAGAAAAACTCCAGCACAAGTGATCCTTACTAGAACACAACCTAAGATCTAAAAACCTGATGACCCCTTCTACAGCAACTTCGCTCGTGAACTTCAGGCCAACACCGAAGCGATGAAACACATCAATCACCTGCCGAGCCCTGTCCTCACAGACGTGCACCTCCCCAAAAGCATCAATCGGCAAAAGCACAAAATAGTCACAAAATAGTCATCCACATACCTGAAAGCCCGTTTTACCCACACCACTATGGGCAACACGCCCGACACTTGAATGTCAACCTCAGTTAGAAAAACGTCACTCAGTACAGGCGCAACTGAAGAGCCGATGCAAATTCCCTTCTTTTTCGCACATAGAAGCCAGCACCATCCGTAACAGTCGTAGACGAAAGATAGCACTTCAACAGCTCCAAGAAACCGTCAACGGTGGTGCCACAGCTGTTTTGGAACTTCACGCTCCCATGTGCCTCAACGCCGTCCCTGGTGACCCTGAAGAGCGGTTCATGAGGTATTGAATAATAAAGACCTTCGATGTCAACAGACCATTAGACTCACTCCTCCTTTCTCAAAGGCCCGTATGCCCTCAATGATCTCACTTGAGCCACGAACCAAGAACGGGTCCGGGAGATCGACCTCCGAGAGATGACGCTGTAAGTACCGGGATACTACCTCTTGCCAGGGGCTCCTCTCCGACACGATAGACCTCAAAGGACACCCTGGCTTATGCGTCTTGGCCGAGAAGAAAATCTCCAGAGAGAACTTGGGCCGTTTCTTGATACCATCACAAAGGCCGAGCATCCTAGTGCGCATCTTTCTGACCATTGAGGCCTGTACATCTTTAAAATTCTTCCCAAGCGCTTGAAAAGAGGACTCTGACATAACTACGAACCCTCCTTCTTTGTCGGACGTAAGGAAGGCCAAGTTAGAAGTTCTAACAAAGTGAGCCACTCCCTGAATGTCGACACTTTTTATGTTACTGGTTGATGACCTCTGCAGCGCTTGTACTCCCTCCTGTACAGTACACCGATCGGAATTGTTCTCCTCTGTCCGTCTTGCAATAGAGCGCACCCACGTGAGAGCCTCCGGAGCCTGAACCCTCGGAGGAACACAGAACTTCGGACCCCTCTCAAGGACACCTCTGAATAAGACGGGACATCCACATCTCCTAAGACAACCAAACGATTGTCCTGACGACTCTTGTTCACGACAGAGTCCTTAACCGAGCGAAGATACCGAAGATGTTTGGGATGACCCTGATTGAAGCTGTTGCTGCCGTAGGGGCCGTCGCGATGTGCGTGTTTTGTGTTTCTTGATTAAAATTGAGTCGTGAGTAGCGCAGGTGGTGTCGTCTTCTTCTGTCCGTGTTTCTGTGCGTTTTCTTCCATGCCGTATCCTTACCAACTAGCCCAACGTTGTTTGTTATACGTCAGATATACGGGTTCACATAAACTCAAACCACATAAACCACACGTAAACACATTCCACATAAACTCAAACAGTCCCCAACGTGTGAAATACCTAACAGCTTCTCCTGGCCTGACCTTTGTCAGCTTTCACCGCTGCATATTCTACATGAACCGACCCACACCCCAACTTGTGAAATAGATAAAAGCCACTCCTTACGTAACATTCTCAGTCTCGACGGGTGCGCCAAGTGAGAACAGGGGACTTAATCGCTTCATCGTCGTTACGTTCGTTACAATATAACGAGTGGCGGGAAATTCAAAAAGGTGGGCACGTGACACATTGCGCGTGACGTGTACCACGGCCTCCAGGTATCGCGCGAAGAGCGCCGTGCACGTGTTCTATCACGTGCCTACCTTTTTAAATTTCCCGCCCGCCTTTTTGAATTTCCCGCCACTCGTTAGCTTGTAACGACCGTAACGACGATGAAGCGATTAAGCCCCCTGGCCCTTACTAGGCGTTCAGGATCATCGTTGTTCAGAATATGATACTGTCCTCTTTCCAGTAGATTTGTTCTTTCTCGAGATTTGTGCACGCCTTTCCGTGACAATCTGGATGTATACGATAATTCCTAGAAAAAGGCTCCACTCTTCTGTGAACCGATAAATGTATCGTTCGGAAAAAGTGGTTCATGGCGAGAGTTTTACGCAGTAAAGTTGGGTTTTCAGACTGCATGTGTTGTTATCGCTGCACGGCGTGCAGTTGTGCAGGCGCACGGGATCCCATGTAGATGCAGTCCTACAGAAAATCGAAAGAGGAATAAACGAACGCAATGTCTGCTGCTTAGTACAATTTATTGCCCTCAAAAGTTCCCGCCACCCATGATCATGTTTGTAAAAGAGAGTGCACCAGGGTCTCTTATTTCATATACGTGCAATTGATCATTTCGTAGCTAAGAGTTGCCGGTCAGCCATGTGGTTAAAACTCCATTGAGCATTCCTTGCACGAGCTTTCCTTTGAGCATTCGTTGTCAGTGCAAGTAATACCCTCAATACAAGCACAGAAGTCGACGTCAAGTTGGCGACCTGCAAAGGGAAACGTCCTCACAATGATGGCTATACGGTAACATCGTTAATAATTCCAAAGGAACTTACGTTCAAGCTCGTGTCCTTCAGGTGCAGCTTCACTGGCGACAAATACACCTTAAAAAGAAAAGTATATTTTGAGTTTCTCGCCCTCTCATGTTCCCCGCCGCCTGGTTCGCACTGGGGGCTTAATCGCTTCATCGTCGTTACGATCGTTACCAGCTAACGAGTGACGGGGAATTCAAAAAGGTGGGCACGTGACACATTGCGCGTGACGTGTACCACGGTCTTCACGTATGGCACGAAGAGCGCCGCGCACGTGTTTTATCACGTGCCCACCTTTTTAAATTTCCCGCCCGCCTCTTTGAATTACCCGCCGCGCGTTAGCTTGTAACGAACGTAACGACGATGAAGCCCCTGTGAGCTGTTGCGTCACGCGCGTTCGACAGCTTGTTTACGCGTCCTGAGCACCTCTTCACGTGACTACCTCATCTCTCTAAACGAGTTACCGAATAACGAGGCAAGCCTTCGTGTAGAAAACTTTCTGTTGTCTTAGGGCGAAGGACATGTTCAGGGAAAAAGGAAAGGATAGGGGGGTGTACATCGCCGTTTTTCAGTCGGTTCGGAATACGTTTCAATCTAACTAAAGCTGAATTATCCTGGAGCGGTCCGCTAGGGGTAAAAGATAGGGACAAAAACAGTAGTTCGGAACCCGCCAATGTTTCCAACACCGTGCGTTCTTTTCAGTGGCTTACCCAGAATTCCAAGCGTGGAGGGGTGTTGGGAAAAAATGGGGGGTAACGTCATCATTATGGTTACGTTATCATAACATATCGTCACCGACATGTATCTAAACCAGAAATCGTAAGGGCACCCCCTGTAGGGGATGCACCGGTCGAAAATGTAGGGGGTGTCACAGAACATTTGGGGGGTGTCAGGGAGGTGCAGGAGGTCTTGATAAATGACTGGTTCTTGTGCTATCCTAGGACATCTCCTCCGGCTATAGTAGAATAATTGTCAGTCGAAAACTACCGCAGCTCTCAAAATGGAGCTTTTGGTTTGATCAAACTTTCACAACATCCCATATTAGATCTCATATTAGTATTACCAAAGAGGAGGACGAAGACAACAGCGAAACGTAGAGGCGTCATTGTGTCCACGAAGAGATCGTTGAAACTTTCCTGGAGGAAGAGAATAAAAGACGGGCTTGTTTGTTTGAAGTCCTCAGAAACAGTTTTGGTAAAAACCTCACTTCCTCCGACACAGCCATGTGTACTTTGAACGAAAGTGAAAAATGCTGAAAGAAATGATGAACTCGTATATGTTTGTCTTTCTAGACATGTGTTCCAGCCTCAGAACATGAATTGTCTCGTGTGAAAAATGGATTGCGAGTTTCGTATCTAAGGATAGGGTTCTAAAACGCTGACGTTGACGTCGACGCTAAAAATACGCTTTTCGACTCTTGTGGTTTTCTGATGATCAATGGATACTATTACAGGAGTATTTTTTCCAACGCCGTCGTTTTTCAGAGTCATCTTTGAGTCGAGATATTTTGAGGGAGAAACAGACCGACGTCTTATCATATCACAAACGTGGTATGGTTAGAACTGTGCCAAAGGAGCCGTGGTTATGAAGTGACTATTGTTTTTTTTATGGTTTATTGAATTAAAATAATTACTATATACAAAGGTTGAGGATGGAATTATGGGTGCCATTAGCACATGCTTGTGTTGACTCCCACAGCTCATCCTCAATAACATTAGTTCACAGCCGCATCGAAAGACACTGAAAAGCAATGAAACGACATGAAAAGTGTTGCCCACATACGCTTACACTACAATCTTACAGCAAAATAATTAAGAAGATGACAGAATGGTTGAGATGTTCATCACACAGCGACGAAAACTGCGCACAAAATGCTTGCCGTGTTTTAAATCGGATGGCAACATATAATCTGGTACCATATAGCTTTTATTTATTTATTTATTTATTTATTCAGAGAGCTCTGCAGCGCCGTGAGGCATTACAGCAGAGGAGTGAGGAAGTACAATGGTGATGCTACTTGCATCATTCTCAGGAAAACACACGAATATTGTACACTGACTACACACAGTATTACATGGTAGAAACGAAAAAAAACGAAGATTAACGACAAAAACAAAGAATCAGTGCATAAGACACCTAATCTTAGCCATAAATAATGTATTATTGGCAGCATTAACGGCTTCTTGGGGCAGAGAATTCCACTCTGGGATGGTGGAACAAAAGAAAGATTGCTTTAAAACACTCGTTGAAAAACGCAATGGTTCAATTTTTTTAGAGTGATCCATCCTGGACGATACATACACAGGTGGTAGAAGAAATTCATCCTTATTTAGACCAGTGTTCTAGCAATCGGCTCCCATAAACATTGTTTGTTTGAAAAGGTTTGAAAATAAGACGTTGTACGCTCCTGCTATTTCTAGGGCACAAATACATTAGATGTATTCAATTGCATTACACCACATAATAGTCAACGCAAAGCACTGCAAACAGACAACTATGCTAGTCAAGTATAGGAAGTAATAAAGAGCCGTTATCTCACAAAGTGCTTACCTGTATGGAGAGGATATTTCAGATGTGTGTAGAATACAGAAACTGACTTGCTTTTATATGACACTCCATACAGGCGTACGTGATTCCATTGTCCTTCATAAATCTCTGTACGTGAACCATCCCAGTTCCTTCCACGTGAACCATCCCAGCCTTGTACATGGCATTTCCTTTGCAAGCACGCGTTCACAACCACACGTGGGGTATAAAAACTAAAACAAAATTCGACATCAACCGTAAATAAGATCACAAAGTTATGGCCATGAACCAGATAGGGATTATACAGAGCGTAGAAACAGTTGTGTGGCGCATGGATTCGCAGAATACGCAATGAACACGTACACGGGGATGTATGTATTAGAACAAAAAAAAAAAGAAAGCCACGTGAAGACAACATGTTACATTAGACAGAGAGAAAAAAAAGACGCGTGTTGGTCACTACGTATTCCACGGAGAAGAAGAAGAATTAGAAAGAAACAAGGATGGCAAAGTGTAGCTACGAAGCGACGCCGTGCAAAAGTATGCAGTAACCTCATAACTGCGGTTTCTCGTTTCCTGTTGTTGTACTTTCCGTTGCATTCAAATCAGGGAGAAGGATGGATGGAAAAACGACAGCACTAGTTGTGTCGTCTGCTATGTGAGTCATGCCTTTTGGCGCCCTTTTAACTGAGCGGAATATCCAACTGTTCAGTCAGAAGATATTGTGTAACAGACGACAGCACAAGTGCGGTCGTTTGCTATACTTCCGCTCCAACTCCCAATATCTCAGGGTCGTGCGAATGTTCCACATAAGACACGGCACACCTTCGATTTCATCAGCAGTTTCTTTTTTACTTTTTCTTCCACTAAAATACTCTACAAAGATGTCCCCGCGTGAACACACGATTATAGTGCTTAAAGACACCATGGATTAATTAAGATCGCACCCAGATTAAACTGAATAGCACCTGGATTTTTTTCAGATGGCGCACTGATTAAAATGAATGGCGCCTGGATTTTTCTAGATGGCACCTGGACTAATTCAGATGGCGCTTGGACTAATAAATGGACGGGAAAACCTGTAGTTTGTGGAAATATAATCTCTCGCAACCTTGACACACTTTTAATGACAGTGAAAGCTACTGACTCATTCGCAGCGTGCCTTGTCAGCGATTACACAGTCGCTACAATGAACACGTACTGGGGGTCTTCTCTGGAGCTTAAATACCGGGAAATGAACGCCATGTACAACCCATGTAACACATGCGCTGGTATACGTCTAAGAATGGTCTAGCTTGATACTTTAAGGGTTCCGTTAAGTTTAGACGTGAGAATCAAGAGGGTAAAATATTACACACTCCAGCTTGATGAAACGTCGTCAAGAGAAATAATAACGAAAGAATGAAGCACGAAGTAGAGCTTTCGGGCAGAGTCTGAGTCCCTTCTTCAGACAAAAGAAGCATTTAAAACATTGCTTATGTAAGGAGTGGGATCGGTGAGAGAAAGAATCAGAGAGAGAAGCAACGCAAGGATGAAATCACAAAGAACAAAACAGAAGGCTCTCCATTCGATAGATATCTGACGCCAAGACCGTTGGAAGCAACGTACACCACTCTTTCCGTTTGAATTTCTGCCGCCCGCGCTTGGCCGTTGAAAAGAAGAAAACGGTTAAATGTGCGAGAACTGATGTTCTGAGGCTGGAACAACATGGACTGGTAATCCAGAAGATGTGGGTTCGAGTCCTACAGCTGGCTAACCTTTTCAGCGACTTTCATCTTTCAACGGTTAAATATAAGCTGCTTACAGCTAATGTCAATTCCGCGAAAAAATTACTTGTGCATTCAAAAGTTGGACATAGTGACATGTTGTAAAAACAATGCGTCTATAAGCTGTCCATAACGTTATACATTATTTAGACGTCTAAGAGCATGTCATATGTTGGCCACGTTTAGACTTGCGTGACAAATTTATGTAAATGAGCTATAAGACAGCGTTGCCTCTGCGAAAAAATCTCAAATTACTTTGTTTTTCATGCTGCTCACTAGAAGCCGTCTATATTTTGCAACCGTGAGGTTCAACGTCATGAAATTCAATTTTTATTTGCGCTGACCCAATGAACAACCTAGTGTGAACAAATTGAAAGATCGTTACAAGCAGGCAAAAGAAAGTACGACTGTGCAAGAGTGCTGCAATGAGACGAAAATATAAGTGCGAAGAAAGCCCTCCCTCAGCCCCTCGGCGCGCCAGTTTGGAAACGCCGGCCGTCGGCAGAGGGCGCCGGAAGTGCGCAACGGTCAGTGCCGTGTATGCCAAAGGGAGTCTGGCCATTAATGGGCCCTGCCTATACCTGAGGCCCCACCCACTTTTTGAAGTATTTAGCCAATGACAGGTCGAAATACAGTTGTCTGTTGTTACATCCATCCAATACTTATACCTCACCCTTATTTACTGGGCGCTACCATTTTGGAGAAAATTGATGGATTTGGATTGAAAGGGATTTCACTGGTGACAGACCAAAACGACGGATTTTGCGCCCACTTTTATCAACGCCATCTGCATGGAGAGAGGCATGTTGGGAAGGCTCAGAATTGCAGAAATGGTTGCTGGCAGAAGTGATTCACCAGGATTGCGGTACAACCGCGCCTTCGTAGCAGACGACAGCCGGTATGAAGTTTTATATCACGTAATGTAAGTACATTGAATCAAAAAGGAGCAAAGATGTATGTATCAATAAAATGCAATTCTATAATGCAAAATCCTACGTATAAGGGTCGTCTTTCTTGCTATTTTCCTGGTATCACGATCTTAACTAGGCCTAATGATGTGACCGGAGGGCTGCGTGCGCGCTTACCATTCAGCCTGGGCGGCCTTGAATCGTTTTTTTTTCAGTTACAACAGGTGTGCAGTACGCTGTTTACATGCAAAGGATAGCCATACACAAAAGTACAAGTGAAAATATATTTATTAAAGTCATTAGTGTCAGAAATTATGTTATGACTCTGCGTGAATGGGAAAAACTTTGCCAAAAATCTGAAGCAGAAGAAACACAATACACGTAACAAAGAATATACTTATTACAGGTACGATACAATAGCATTGAATAGGTATCACAAATCAAACACAAATCATACACACAAGTTTTCAATGAATCAGAAGGGATAGCGCATTTAATCAAAGAAGATATTCTTAATCAATACGATTACAATCAAAATTACAAGTTTTATTATAAAAAGTCTGAGATCTGAGAACCTGATAGATGTAAGTAATTTCGAGCACAATATGGTAGCTAAGTCTAATATTCCAATATGACACAAATTTAATTAATCAATTTCTATTGAAGTGAATAGCGCTGACGTAAGGCGAATCAACACAATCAACACATATCATTAATATAGAACCAATCATCAACATGTAGGGAAATAATAGCTACACCATATCAAAACGAGAAAGGATCACCACATTTAATCAAAGAAGATATTCTTAATCAATATGATTATAAACAAAATTATAACTTGTGTTATAAAAAGTCTAATATTCCTCTACACCGTCAGCCAAAATGGTGCGAAAAAGGGATAAACGGGGTGCAAAGGCGGGTCTTGCCATGTCGTTTAGACCATCAGGGCTACATGTATACCTTTCAAATGGTATGGATATGTGTCATATTCCCACTGCATACCTTGCGCGCTGTCGGTAGGTATAAGAGCAGTATTATGTTCCACGTTTATACCTTCAGGGTTATTTTTTTAAACCCCTGCATTCCGCGAGACCTCGTTGGCAACCTGCTCCGCCAGGGCAGGTATAATGCATTATAATGGTATAACTTGTTTGTGGTTGCCTAAGATGGCCGCTTGCGCTGTTTTGCTGTAGTTTTGCGTCGATAAAACACAAGAATACTATGATTTAGTGATGTGCTTCAGTGACGCCATGCGGCGGATGGAAGTTATAAGTGGAATATATCATGCGTCTTCGTGCATTAGCGGCTATATTCACAAATTTGTGTTGGTTTGCCATCTGCGCCGTTTTAATGTAAAATGCGGCAGTGTTGTCGTAGAAGTGTTGTCGTGAACTACGATGCAAACTATGAGTTGTTGTTGGAATTTTCTTACATAAAAAGAGATATTTATTTCCAGTGCACTATAAAATGTATGTACTTTTTGGCGAATAAAAGTCAGATTTTAGGGGACGTTAGGCTTAGCAGGGTGGACGTGTCGGAACAACATGTTGGTGTTCGAATTCGTTGTTATTCCTGTATTCAACCGCGCGTCGTCTGCTCCAATGTTAAGCTGGATGGTTCAATTTTTCCAGCTCCTATTAGAAGACACAGCATTAATAACTCTAGAAATATTCATTTTAAAAAAACGTTCGAATTGTGCGTTGCATTGCAAACAACATATGTATCGCTTTAAATGAGCATTCGGGACATTCCCTCTTTAAGCCTAACTACGATTTATTTTGGCAGTGTTATTAAGAGTCGGGTGTATTATTAAGAGTGGATTTTTTTAATGTTCCGGCGCAAACCCCTTCGCAGTGTCACAGACACAAAATTAACGTTCTAAGTGCATTTGTTGACTTTGCACAGTATGCATGGGATGTGTGCTTGTGTATAGAATGATAGAGAAAATAATACTGTACGCAATTTACAGCCTTAAAAAAACTTGAGCCTTCCACGCATGTTCGTACTGCAAATTTCTACTGCTGGAACATGATTTTACGACACACATAAAATTGTCATCATACAATCAAACTTTACGGATAGCAACAAAAGAAGAAAATCAGGAGTCATTCCGAATCGCAAACATGTAATGGCACGTCATCGCAGATCATGTAATGGCACGTTGGATGTAGTGGCCCGATACCGATAGGAAATAATAAATAGATCTCTTCCTGTTTTAGCATTTCGAAGCTGTACTCTGTTCCCATTCGTGTGTCAGTCATATAAGATATGCTGAACGGTACGATACACGGTACCTGATACATAAAAATAGCGAGTTCAAGTACATTGATGAACTCTACGAAAATGACACGACAAAGGAAGTTATCAAATTCAGGCTTAGCAATGTGATTCCCCTTCGCTTCGAAGAAACTGGCCAATGGACCATTTCCGACAACGCGTATGCGCATGCGCAGCCCTTGAGTCCGCCATTTTTGAGCGGAAAAACGTCGCCATGGACCCACCTGCGGGCGACTGTCATGTTCATTGTGGGGAGATAGTCGGTTTCAAGGTTACGCGGACGTTTGAGGTCCGGTAATGAGTACAATGCGCTTTCACTCTTTCCGAATTCTTCTTCCAATCCCCTCTTGCTACTTTCCCACGCAACGTATACGTGTACAGTGGCTGTAGTACTTGCCAGCTCATAAAACGTCACCATTATTGGGGGGGGGGGGGGGGGGAAAGACACGATGTTCGACATTCCGCCGCCAGGGGCGACGCGAATATGGAAAAGGTCCATTGGCTTATCATTATTGGCAGGCGCCTTCGGAACCGCTATCGTGAAAACCTTCGGATGTATTAAAATTCGTTAATTTAGGACAGGTAGAAGAAACATAAAAAAAAGGCAGGAATGCTAAACACTGCTTTTTCGGAAAACTGCCCTGGTTCCCAGTCGCCACATTGCCAAGTGCGGTGCAGAAAGGCCCCCCAGAGTTGTCTTTGCTTGTGGTACTTAGCCAAATAGGCAGTGATGGCCACTAACTACTTCTACAGTAGTTTAACTATAACTACTAACTACTTTGTGATTGAGTAGTTTAACTAGTAGTTCAACTACTTTTCGGGGGAGTAGTTAAAACTACTTTTTTAACTACTGCAATGTAGTTTAACTACATCTATAACTACTTAACGTTGTTCACCAACACCAATCCCTTGTATTGTTCTTGGACACCTAAATATGAATCACAAGCAATAATAAACTTTGGCTCAAGCAATTCCTACGATCTTTCTGTGCCTACGCGATAAACTAAGTTGCAGAATTATTTCACAGCAAATCAAATGAGGCTTCACTAGACAAGCATTAAGAGTGAAGATTTAGTACACATGCACAACACAATTGCTCTGCACCTCCGTTCTCATCAAACAAGTAGCTCAAGGTAAAAGTCGGAAGCACAATCGTGCCGTAAAGCTTGCGGCAAAATCGGAAGTAGTTAGCACCTTAAGTAACCTAACTACTGTAGTTAACTACTTAAAATAGTAGATTAACTAGTAGTTGCCACTACATTTCTGCAAGTAGTTGATAACTACTTTTTAACTACAATCAGGTAGTTTAACTAGTAGTTTAACTACATGTAGTTAACTACTGGCCATCACTGCAAATAGGTGTCCTTGAAAAGGCAACGATTCTGTGTAATAATTTCATGTTTCGCCAATTTCGAGCAAAAGAAACAGAAATTTAACTAATGTACAAGTATAATGTTGTTCGGATCAGATGTTCGGCCCTAATGTCTTCGACGCTGACATCATTTGCGAATGGCATTCGGTTTCTTCGTGTAGCCCGATGTAAGACAAAAACAAATGACATTCAGTGCGATTCAGGAAAAAACGGTCCCGGAAGAAAGGGTCTCGGAAATAACGGTCCCGGAAAAAACGGTCCCGGAAAAAACGGTCCCGGACGAAAGGGTCTCGGAAAGAAGGGTCCCACTGGCAAAAGGCGAAAAAAAAAAGGTCCGCAGGCATGGAATGGTGTTGCCATCGCTTGCGCACAAAAGCACATCTTTGGTGTGACAGATGATGCTTCTCAGACAGAGATAGTTATTATGTTTTGTGAATACGGTGTTTTATTTGCTCTTTTTTTTTGTTGTTGCTTTGATTTGCCTAGTTATAGGACCTGACTACCCCGCTTGACTAAAATTCCTACCCCAAAGTCGGCAATAACTCGATCGGTAGCTGGCTTCGGGTAGTAGCTTCGGTTGGCGCTTACACTTGACGTCATTCTCTAGGTCAGTGACCTAGGACAGTAGACCCAAGACAGTAGACCTAGGTCAGTGAACTTTTTGTCTGTGTAACCTACTCTAGCCTAAGCATGGTACTGGTGAAAAGCTTTCTGTCCTTCGGTTAGCGCTTACACTTGACGTCATTCTCTTTTCCGGCATTGGCCGGAGTTCTTTTTGTCTGTGTAATCTACTCTATCCTAGGCGTGGTCAGGAGGAGGTCTCGAATAAAAGTATGCGGGTTATACCAGTGGGGTGGGGGTGGGGGGTATATGTTTACTAAAAAAAAAGAAATACTAATAATGATAACTACAAGGAAATGTCAGCCAGGTGCGAAGCCGGTTGGCTACTCCTTAAACAGAGAAAAGAACACGGGAGTGACAATAAAAAAACTTGTTTCAGCACTAGTTCATAGACTGTTCATGCACGGTATGCACGAATGTACTGAGAGTATTCAGAAGAATGTGCGGGAGAAAGAAAATAACGGCTGGGTCCGGTACGATTTTTTCCTGTCTTACTATAGCAGTGTGACATGTAATTGCCCGCTGTTTTTGTTCTTGAATAAATCCAAGCGTATTTGTGCGCTAATGTCATCTGTCCCGCACCGATCGAGTTACTGCCAACTTTGGGGTAGCAATTTGAATCAAGCCGGGTAGTCAGGTGCTACTACTACGCAATTCACTACGCAATTTATAATTTGTAATGTATTGAATGTCTAAATAAAGCACTTATCTATCTAAAAATTCAAAGCAAAAAAAGAAAGAGGAAAATAAAACACCGTGTTCACAAAATATAATAAATATATCACTGTCACACCAGATATATGTGTTTAAGCGATGGCAAAGCTATATCGCCTGTCTGCGTGACCATTTTTTCCGCCTTGTGCCAGCGGGACCCTTTTTTCCGGGACCATTTCTTCCGGGACCGCTTGCTTCCTGGTTCACCTGAAACTAAGCCCTCTGACCCCAAACGGGTGGTTCCACCTTTCTTCCACAAAGTGACTCACAACTTGTTAGCCGTTGCGAAGAAGTTTCAAATCAACATCGTTTTCAAGAACAACTTCCGTCTTGACCGCGTCACGCCTTTCGCCGAACCTGAAGTTTTTTGCAAGAATCACCGGAATAAATTTGTCCCCTGTTCTCCAAACGTTGTTTACCAGATCCCCTTAGCTTGTGGTCTCTGTTATATTGGCCAGACAAAACGTTGCTTAAATGATCGTTTGAGCGAGCGTTCATTAAAAGTAAAAAATAAAGCTTCAAACTCTGAAATTGCAAAACATTTGGAAGAATGCTCAGATTGCTTCCCTCTATAGGATGAAACAATCCGCCACTTGCGAAAAAGACACGGCGCATGCGCACATCCCTCGTACTTCCCGCCGGGTTTCGAACTGGCTGGGAAACAAACACCATTTCGCCGCTGCTGCAAGCTTTTACGGCTGTACGAATTATTATGTGCAGGGCAAGAAGTTGCGTTTTTTAGGTTTCCGTGCGGTATGTTATGCCCTCAAAAACCCGAATCGTAGGTTTCGGGCTATGAAAAGGCAGGAAGAATTGCGAGACATGACAGAAACGCAAACGAATTTGCCCAAAGCTTTTCGCAAGCTTCCCAACACAAGATTAGTATACGATGCGACTGAAGTCAGAATCTAGAGGCACAGAGACAAACTTTTTGCCGTTATCAACATTACAACACATATAAATCAGTTGTTGACTGTGACCCAGAAGGTTACATCAGCCATGTTTCCCGGCTTTGGGGTGGGTCCATATCTGATGTGGACATAATGCAGAGTAGAGGATTATTAGGTCGCCTCGAAGCTGGTGATGCCATATCGGTAGATAAGCGCTTCAATGTTTCGTGTCTCCCCCAAGGAACTGAAGTGTACAGTCCTATACCTATAAGTAGGGCGAGAGGAGAAGCCCAAATGTCCAAGATGACTATTCAAAGTACAGGAGAAATTGCCAGTGCAAGGGTGCATGTTGAACGCGTTATCCGACGTGTGAAAGAATTACACATTCTTGATCGGGCCTTTCCCATCAGCATGGTGGACATTGCTGAGCAGATATTTTATGTATGCTGTATACGACACAGGGAAGGAATTAAACAACTGTGTATGTATATTATCGTATTATCATAATTTAACCTGCGAAATTACCCTATGATGAATAAAGTAGTGTAAACGAGTCAGTCTTCATTGAGAACAGCATCCGGGAAAATGCTTGTAGCACTATATGCATTTACTAAATTCATTATAAGCACTGACTATACACATTATATACATTCTGTACATACATTATATTATCACTCTATACACTACTACATATTAAGACTACACGAATAAGACTAAGACATTAAGGCTATGTATCGCTACAAGTTACAATATATACATTCATTTCGCACTTCACGAATGGGACCTTCTTAGTCGGTGCTTCAACTCCCTGATACTGTCTGCGACATAGTACCCATTTATATACTTTTTGTGTGGGCTAAGGTTCCCCTGGCGGCATGCTAAAAAAAAATAAAAATACTGTCCACCCGAACTCCAAGGACGAAAACGGGATGCCGTCCTCCTCGATCATGGGCAGAAATTCTCACTCTCGTCGACCAGAACGACAAACACCTAAAGAAACAATCAACAAGACTGCAAGAAACCAACGAAACCGCTGCGATATTTCAAGAGCGTTCTAACCGAACACTCTCGGACGAAGGGAGCACTATAGTTCCTTCCGCGTCCAACAGACGGCGCCAGTTTCTTCGCAAGTGCAGAGCCGTTTATAGGGAGAGTTTGGCCATTAGGAGGAGCCTAACTTGAAGCGCGTCATGCTACGTCACGGCTAAGCCACCTCCCCCGCCGTGCTCTATTGTTGTCCCGTTGTCAGCCGGTCGCCGACGCCATATTGATGCTGATCGTTGTTTACGATGCAAGGAGGGAAGACACGTACGTACATTGTCCTTCGAAAGCCCTTCGTCCTTGAACTCTTTCAGTTTGGTAACAAAACCCCCCTTATCAGAGGCGGCTGTGGGTCATAAGCCGGTTACTCTTGTAGATTGCATTCATTGCGACAACAAAGCTGACGGACAGCATCAATATGGCGCGCATCTGATGGCTGATAAGCGGATTCTGCTTGGATTCAGTCTTTTTGGGCGGCGCAACGACGACTCTGACGTCAAAATAGGCTCCACCCACGAGGCGGCGAAAGATCAGAGAATGGCCAAACTCTCCCTATAAATGGCTCTGGGGAACACCAGTTGAGAACAAAATAGGAGGTCATTTCGGGGGAACGAGCAGCGTGTTCATGGCCGGACCGAGGATTACGGAAGGTTTGCTGACACAGTTCCCACAAGAAGTTCTGAAAAGGGTCTCTCTCAAAAGCCTTCTGTAAGGGTCCACTTCGGATACCCTCTACAATCCACCACTTGCGCAGAGCCATTTATAGGGAGAGTTTGGCCATTCTCTGATCTTTCGCCGCCTCGTGGGTGGAGCCTATTTTGACGTCAGAGTCGTCGTTGCGCCGCCCAAAAAGACTGAATCCAAGCAGAATCCGCTTATCAGCCATCAGATGCGCGCCATATTGATGCTGTCCGTCAGCTTTGTTGTCGCAATGAATGCAATCTACAAGAGTAACCGGCTTATGACCCACAGCCGCCTCTGATAAGGGGGATTTTGTTACCAAACTGAAAGAGTTCAAGGACGAAGGGCTTTCGAAGGACAATGTACGTACGTGTCTTCCCTCCTTGCATCGTAAACAACGATCAGCATCAATATGGCGTCGGCGACCGGCTGACAACGGGACAACAATAGAGCACGGCGGGGGAGGTGGCTTTTGCCGTGACGTAGCATGACGCGCTTCAAGTTAGGCTCCTCCTAATGGCCAAACTCTCCCTATAAACGGCTCTGGTGTTCCCTTCCCTTCTGTTTGTATAGACCGTTTACAGCAGCCAGTTGCTTCGGGCGCTCATAGATGGCGCCACAGTAGCCACGCCATCGCTTGCCTTCTGCGAGTGCCCGTGTGCCTTTGCCTATGTGAGTCTTCCTACCTTTTTGGTCGCTGTGCTGCAGTTCTGTGCAAAATCTGGAAAAGCAGAGGGAAGACTTGTTCCTTGATTGAGTGTAGAAACTGTGTGACAGAGATCTGATCGTGTGGGACGAAGCTGTTTGTCAAATTCACGAGCCGCCGCTATACAAACACTGGCCACGTTCGAGGCCTTTTGCAATGCACGAGTTTCCATAAAAAAGAGAAAAAAACAAGCCCATTCGACAACGGTAGGTATTCGAATCTTTAGAGGAAGGATTTTAAACCGGGAAAGTGAGCGAGGGTAAGCAATGCAGGCCGCAAAGCGGCGCAACATTTCTGTGTGAGCCCCACCCAGTAAACCACGAACATCTAATGGACATCTAAAGGATGGTGCACCGTGGATATTTAGGATATCTAGTAGACATCCGGATATGTCCAGCTAACGTGGAATGGATGTACTATGGATCGTCGGAAGCTCATTCATAACTGTATAGATGAATATCTTCTGGATGTAACAGCTGGACATTTGCACATCCAGTCGACGTTCTTGTGAGGCAATGCGACGTCTAATAGACGTCCTATCGATGTTCCTACTGGATTAACGGCAATACCCAGTAAACCACGAACGTCTAAGGGACATCTAGAGGATGGTGCACCGTGGATATTTAGGATATCTAGTAGACATCCGGATATGTCCAGCTAACGTGGAATGGATGTACTATGGATCGTCGGAAGCTCATCCATAACTGTACAGATGGATATCTTGTGGATGTAACAGCTGGACATTTGTCACATCCGGTGGACGTTCTTGTGAGGCAATGCGACGTCTAATATACGTCCTATCGATGTTCCTACCGGATTAACATACGACAACATATATAGACGAGATTGCAAATCTACTTTTTCTGCTATTTTGTGTGCATGAATAGCGCAAATGCCGTAGCCCTGGCAGTACCCCACCCGACACGGCTTGGGCATTTCTCAGTAGCCTCTATTGGCGTAGTGGATGGAACATATACTAAAATACCAATAGTTGCGGGATGTTTGTTAAGTGTAGTGGGGCCGAAAACATTTGTAACGGTGACGAGGATGAGTCAAACTGCCCGCTAACATTTCTGATATTCCTTGCTAACAAATATTGTGTTTGGAATTCAGGTTATTGTCTATGATGAGGTTACCTATACTGAGTGGCACTGTCAAACTGACAGGTTTCCTGTGTTGGTGGAAGAATGCTACGTAGATACTTTGCAGACAGCAGGACGCGAACAAATGGAAAAACTTGTTTTACTCGTTCTCCGATTTCTCACGTTCTCGCAAGATAGATTCGCTTTTCTTCTAGCGCTATACGCAAAAATTACTATTGAATTGATAGTCGAAACAACGTTTCGTAAACGTGCGTCTATATTATCGTACGTTAATCCGGTAGGAACATCGACTGGACGTATATTAGACGTCGCAATGCCTCACAGGCACGTCCACCGGATGTAACAAACGTCCAGCTGTTACATCCAGAGGATATCCATTTATACAGTTATGGATGAGCTTCCGACGATCCATAGTACATCCATTCCACGTTAGCTGGACATATCCGGATGTCTACTAGACATTCCAAATGTCTTAGATGTTTGGATCTTTCTGGTATGTCTAATAGACGTTTGTGGCTTACTGGGTTCAGACCTCCAAGTCAGGACATCACATGGATGTTCAGTGGACGTTTCTGGTTTACTGGGGTGTGAGCTATGCAGATGAATTTAATCCAAAACTTTAGGCATAGCGAACGTCCCCGCAATCCTGCTTCCATATTTTCAAAATGCTTACGTGAAGCATTAGTGTGTTATTAGTTGTGTTACAGTTACGCTTTACTACAACAAAAGTGGACGGGAACGGGAAGTGAATCGGGAACAGGGCAATAGACCTCTACCTGTGAAACACGTCGCGATCTCCCTGAGCTCAGACGTTCTCTACGTCGGTTCTGGGTGCTCCAATAGTACAGTTTTATTTATCAGTCCAATTTTTCTGCCAGGACCTGTCTTTGCTGGATGTCCTAGGTGATACGTGTGACACAATTCGCGATCACCTTGAACTCAGACGTTCTCTAAGTCGGTTCTGCGTGCTTGAATAGTATAGACTCTTTCATATACAGTGAACCCTCGTTAATATGACCCCCGATAATCTGACATACGCGTTTTACGACCATACTCCTTGGGAACAATGCAGTGAAACCTCCGCAAATCCCCCCCGTTAATATGACAATTCCGCATTGTGACCAAAATTTTCGGGAACGACCATGGTCATAATAACGAGAGTTCACTGTATCAGTCAAATTTTTCTGTCAGGACTCACACCGTGTCCTTGCTGCATGCAGTGATACATGTGAGACCCGTCGAGATCCCATTTGACTGGGACGTTCTCCACATCGGTTCTGTGTGCTCCAACAGTAGACACTTTCATATATCAGTCAATTTTTCATATATCAGTCAATCAGACGCCGTGTCCTTGCTGCATCTCCTAGGTGCTACATGTGCGACGTTTGGCAATCCCTTTTATCTTGTTTTCTACATTGGTTCTGGATGTTCCCCTTGAGTGTCCTTTCATTAACCAATCCAATTTATTCACTGTGACCGATACCATGTCCTTGCTACACTTCCTAAGATGCTATATGTGCAACACTTATTAGGACTTGTGTTGAGCTTACAAGCTTTCTGAATTATTTCTCAGTTTTTTATTACTCTTTCACTCATCAAAACAATTTGTCCACGAGGATCCACACCGTGTCCTTGCCAGGGAAGGGTAATGGTAATGGTAAAGGAAACAGAAACGGTATGTTACCGAAATTGGAGGTGGTAACGATAACGGAAACGCATACCACGGTCCTCCATTACCGGAAACGGAAACGAATTTATCGTCCGGTATTGAATTCGGGTAATGACTATTCCTGTTGTGCGATGACATTTGAGTGACTTTTCTTTCTTTCTTTTTTGGTTTGATGACTCCATTCTCTGTGATGCTCTAAATACTACACGAAAGCATGGAAGGAAAGCGCAATATTGGATCTCGAGGGTGCATCCGTCGCTTACATCATCACAGTCCTCATAATTCCATGACATCAACACATGGCTATACTCCACCATAGCACGAGGATGACAGCCTGCTATTTAGTTACTTATTTTGTACTTTGTTCTTTTTTTTTTAATTTCACCGTGGCCATGACAGTATTATTTACTACTGAGAGCGTCAGCTTATGAATGCGACATTGAATGAATGTTACGCCCATCTCGAGTTGCTGGACTCCGAGTGACCGAAGACATGTTCCTACAAATTGTGTTTTAAATCTTGCAAAATGTGCTCATCCCAACGACGTAAAATTACTTGTGTAGTGTGTACGCGTGACGCCGAAGGCACTTGGGCAAAACAGGGTGCTGACAGAGCCGGTAAGGGCTGTCTTCTCGCAGCTCTGTAACAACCGTTCCATTACCGGAAACAGTAACGGAAACGTACCGGAAACGAAATTGAAGTGCCGGTATCAGAAACAGATAAAGGAAACGAAAATATAGCAATAACGAAAATAGAAACGGTAACCAAAATAGGTCCGTTATCCTTCCCTGGTTCCTGCTACGTGCTCACCTATACTGTTGATGTTTCATGCTCTCTCAATTGTTTTTCCGAGTTACAAAAGGAAGCCCGTATATGTTCACTGTTTTTACCAAGACCCTATGGTATGTCGATTGGCCATCACGTTCATATCCCTCCCAGTCAGCCATATACAACCTTAGGATGTCCCATGGAGTAACGACCTCGGACAACCAGACGTCCGCAGGACGTCGGGAAACTTCCCACGGATGGAAATTGTACTAACATAGTTTGTTCAATGTTACCGCCCGAACCGGTCTACAGGACATCCTGGCCGACGGACAGAGGACTTATTTTGGATAATTTGAGGCATGTAGTGGGCTGTTCTGTGGTTATCCTGCGGACGCTGTGGCAGGTTTTTATTGGGTTCTACAGGTAGTATATTATTTTATTTACTTGTGGTGGTTACACAGTAAAGACAGCATATACAGAACAAAGAACGTTTATTACACAATAAGAAACTTCAAAGCGGCACATCTGCGAGTGCTACAGTCCCTTAGACTGGAGGAATGTAGTTGGTGTGTAAGTCAGCTCCCACTTCTTCACTGCAAAAGAACAGGTTTAAGATTTTTCTGGAGCATCCTAGCTATAGCTTTTACAACACTGAGCATAGCTTTATTTTATCACCGTCAGTTAATTCCATGCGTCGTTCTAGACCTACGCAGATACATATGTCACAACGCAAAATGAACCTCTGAACCCAAATCAGAAATACTACCTGAAAACACTTCGCTATCCGAAATATATTGCACTCTGACAGGATAGGTGTACCCACCTCGATCAGCGATGCCACCGCTTGAACGAACACCGTTTGTTGTTTGACATATCCGTAGCTGATGTCCTCAGCTGTTGTGATAACCTGGAGACAGGAATATGGCGGCCGGCTCAATCGCTCCTTGCTGCCTGACCTGTTGTGGAAGACGACTATGAGCGGCGTCGGCTCGCCGTTCTGTTTTTGCATAGCTTACCTGTCGTACACGTTGCTGCTTCAGCGATACTTTAACCGAAGCGTGCACAAGTACCAACTTGTGTAGCTGACACACTCATCGACGGGCAAACTGGTCAAAACCAACCGCCACGGCCGCCTGCCCACTGTTGCCAGCCGTGAGCTGCTCTCGATTTCGTTCATGATCTCCTACCCCAGTCAAAAATGCGTCGCGGTAATGAACTGCATTTTGGGATCACAAGTACCAATAAAGCCAACTTGTGAGCCAGGTACACTAGATTAATGCTTATTGAAGTCGCAGCACTAATTCTAATCGAATTTCACTGCGAAGTCTTCTGACACGGATGCCCACATGACGTCCTCTGTCCATCCGACGTCCGTAGTTCATTGTATAATTTTGGGACATTAGATATCCTTTAAGGGTATCCTACGGAGATCTATAGGACATCGGTTCAGGCAGTTTGTTCTGGGATAATAACCGGACATCCGTAGGACAGATGTGGTTGACTGGGCTAACTGTATACTACCTCCCTCACCGTCGAATTTTTCTACTATGACGTATACCATATGGTGTACGTCACCATACCATGTACCAAGGACATATGTCCTTGTTACATGTCCCGGGTGCTATGTGCACAATGGTTGGCAACCCAGATAACACAAGCCTATCCTAGGGAGGTCGACGGGACGTCCGCCTTCCGACTGCACGGACATCCGTGGGACTGCATCATTTCGTTCCATACCAATCCGTATGAACTCCCAGTGAAACTCCCAAGTATGTTTTATGGAGGTTCCAGGGATGTCATGTGGGATCATATCGGGAGCGAGACAGGACTTGCAATGGATGTCTTGTGCCTTCTTTTATACCCCACTGATATTTTTTTCCACTTTTTTCGGCTCCTATACCTCTTTAGGTTGTAAAAGGCAACATATGCAGTAAACGTGTCATATGCCCCATAAAATATATATATATTTTTTTGCGCTTCCCAGTCAGAAAATTCTGCTCCACGGATGTCCATCGGATATATACTTTCATGGAGATACGGATATCCACAGAATAATGAAATTCCTCCAGCGGGTATGCTATGGAGATCCACTTGGCCGGGCTTCGAACTTCCTATGAACGAACACCTTGCGAACATAACTAGGATATACGGACTTAAGCCGGAGCTCTCTGGGATGCAGCGTGTGTCACTTTTTTATTTTTCCGAAGTCAGTATACGCTTTGTAGTCGAATATCAAGCGTCTTTCTGCCATTTTTTTAACATCTGCCACCGTCGTCAGTGGTTTTGTTTTCTGCTGCTCCGCTTTCTTTCCCATAAGGGAAAATAAGTACGGCGTTTCAAAAAAGAAAGAAAGAAAACAGCAACGAGAGGTTGGGCCACTCACCACAAAAAAAAAGAAGAAAAAAAAGAAAAAAAAAACAACTTTTGGAAATGAAGTGGCATTCACTTCCGAACAGAAAACAGACAAGAGCTCATGGGTGTTCTCGCAAGCTTCTACACATTCGAAAGCGCTGTTCGCTTGTGAGTCGGAATCAAGGGTGGGATCCCTAAGGTTAATTCGATTGCGTACACAAACAACAGTGAAATGAGAAATTGCTCTGCGTATTAAGTCGCCGTGAAGGTAGTGTCTCTCTTTCTTACTTATTTGGTTTCAGAAAGTGTGTCGGTTCATAGAAACTTGAACTTGTGCAGTGCTACATCGTCCCGCGTTTCTCTCTCATGCAATGCATAATCCATGCATCATCCCATTCACGGACCTGATTCAGAGAATCCGTGAAACAGCCGCAACAGGACCTTCTGCGGATATACGGCTACAGTTGTCCCTCCATAAATATCTCAGGGGAGTCCAACGGAGGTCCATTTTCGGATATGAACATTGGGATCCATTTCGGATACTCGGGATCAATATGGGATGTCGGCGGGATTTCATGTGTTGTCTGGGAATTCTGTTCAGCTTACGTTCTTGAACCTGTACCCTGAAAATGTAGTCCTTTCAGATACCATTCGTGTCAGCAAAAACCTAGGTCATTATCCCAATAGATCTTATGTCGGTTTAAGTGTCTCGCATCTCTTTTCGGATAAAAATTTGCTAGTTGAGAGTCTGCAGGTGTACAGTGTCTCCTATGTCTAACACTGTTCTCATTGTTTTCCAGGAATCGGAACCGCGGAACTGAACCCAAACCGAAAACCGAAAAAGAAACGTTATTTTCTGAAGAAAACGAACTGAACAATTTTTTTGCTTGTCCTGAACCGAACTAGAACTGAACCGAAAAAAATTCGTACGGTTACCAATTCTGGAATCGGTTCAGAGATGAACTAATTGTACTACTGACAGACTTTTTTTTTTACTCCCCGGAAACGGTTATCTCACACCTTTCTCAACCGGGTACGGGGAGTGCGTGAGCTCGCTTTCATGTAGCAAAATTACTGCCCATAAACCGATTAAACCGGGACCGAAAAAGTAACGGTTAAAATGACTGTAAATGTCCCGAACACTGACTGATTTTTGTCTGTGTGTGCGCGGGGGGGGGGGGGAGTGCTGTCCCTGAGAACTGAACCGATATACCTGAACCGGTTCAAGCTGATGATTTCGGTTCAGCTCAGCTAAACCCGAACCGAACCAATATACCTGAACCCGAACCGGACCGAAAAAATACCGGTTCCGATCCCTGTTGTTTTCTGTGCTATATAGTAAAGCCCTAAACGTGTGCGTGTGTGTCCACTTCTGTTTGCTGTTAGGGTGTCACTTGAATGCGACCCCCCCCCCCACACACACACACCAACCCGTGTTCCGTAAACTATTTGTCCCAGGCTCTACAAACTCCCCAATATATATAGTACTTTGCTTTTATTACTTTACATCAAGTATCCCAAATACTCAACTTGGACTCCAGATAAAACCGTGATGTGCCAAAAGGGAGTTTTGTGCCTTGAAGCACCCTTGAAAAAGAAACTAAATCACTGTTGACAGTCTCCAAATGTTGGCAAGAATGTAGTTTCTTAAAATGTTGTTCTGCAACTAGAATGCAAAGATACGCACCCATTATCAGACAGCGACAGATAGCGCGATAAGTTTTGCAATATCAAGGCCGCAATTGCAAGTATGATTCAATTGCTTCCTCTATTGGCAATTAATAATCGCATTTAGCTGTGACGTCCTGTATGTACCTCCCATTACTGTGATGATTCTCGCGTTCTAAACTCAACACGAAGTACGTATAAGAGAAATGCAAAACAGATATACCGATAGACTGTGCTTAGATTAAATGGACACACACACAGATACATCGAATCCCCTTCAGCTTTATTGGTTGTTCAAAAACGCAGTCGTTACAGTGCTTTTGCATCAGCGAACAAACTTCTGGTATACATGTGGAGTCTGTTGATTCAGGGATCAGAACTTGATTGACGACTTTGGCGTTTGGCGGCCATTATCCTGCCAGACAAGGCACGTGCTGACGACGTCATATCCGATGACTGTTCCACATATATTACATACTGGGAAAGTCGTATCGTGTTTGAAAGCCCCAACAACTTGTCTCTTACACGTATGGCGTGATTGCTACAACAAAGCGTTTCGCTCGACGATGTCTCCTGTTCTATGTCCGAGTTTTGCAGATGAAAGTCTCTCCTGGGCGCATTCTTCTGTGTTGCCAACCGTTCCACGACATGTTCCGCGAGGACATCTTTGTCAACATTCCTAGTCAAAATAAGGACGATGGTAGGGACGTTTTACTTTAGGGAGCCGTTATAACGTATTCTGAAGAGGTGACGTAACAAGAGGAGTATCTTCTGTGTCACTTCTTGGTCTCTGGTTCAACTGGAATTCTTGCAGATGAAATTCTCCTGGATACGTTCTTTGACCTCAACTTCCGTTCCAATTCCGTGGCATGTTCTGCGCCGACGTCATTTCCGCGTTCCCTGGGAAGCGTTTATCATAATCATATTTTCGGGCACCACGTACCATGTCTTCTGAAGAACTGACAGAATAGATAGCGCTCTTTTGATCTATGTTGCAGTGTCTGAATCTCCAACGACCGTATCGACGAGAGGAATAGTTCATGAGCCTTCAGGACGTAGATGACAACCCCGGAGGCTTTGACGAGGACGATTCCATGACATGTTCTGTGTCGACGTCTTTTCCGCGTTCATGGCGAAGTGCCTATCATAATCCTATTTCCGTGCACCACCATGTCTTCTGAAGAACTGTACATAGTGTTCCTTTGGTTTCTGTGTCTGGATCTCCAATGACTGTATCGACGAGAGGAATATTCCATGAGCCTTCACAACGTAGATGACAACTTCGACGGCTTCGACAAGGAAGATTCCACGACATGTTCTGCATCGGCGTCATTTCCGCGTTCATTGCGAAGTGTCTATCACAATCTTATTTACGTGCACCACCATGTCTTCTGAAGAACTGATATAATAGATAGTGTTCCTTTGGTCTCAGTTTCTGTGTCTGAATCTCCAACGACTGTATCGACGAGAGGAATGTTCCATGAGCCTTCACAACGTAGATGACAACTTCAAAGACTTCGACGAGGACGATTTTTCAATTTTCTCTTGCCCACGACCCAATCCGCCTGCGCAGAGTCTTCTTTTATAATATCTGCGCAGGCGGTAAAGACGTTCCATTTTCTGCTCCAACGTGGATGGCGAAGATGCAACTTTTTATGCCATACCACGCGGAGCTTGTGTAGATGGCCTCGGATTCCAGTGTTGCAATATGTTGAAAGACAATATATGCTTCTGGCGAAGTAGACGTATACACTTGACTTTGATCAGTAGTAGCGTAGATGTACACATATTTTGCTCCATTGCGAGTAGATAGGTAGATGATGACATTTTTGCTTTTGGTGGCGGCATTCAGAGCCTCGTTGGCCGGGTTCGCCGTGGGGTTTCGAACCCGTTACCAGCTCCCACCACGGGGAGGTGAGGTTGAATGCCGCAGTTGTTGGGAGCCAATGAATCCGAGGTCGTGATGGGGGTCCGGGGACAGGCAGAAGGTCGAAGTCAGAAAGGGAAATCCAGAAGGCCTCACAGATCGTGGAGATGTTTAAGAAGGACCTCTATGAGGTCCTTCGGCATGGCGGTGGATGTATTGGCGGGGGTGTGGACGATGCCGATGATGGTGCGGATGAGGCGGATGGAATCGTCTTCGGTGAGACGTCGGTGGTAGTGGGTGATGATGAACCTCACGCAGTTGAGGCCTTCGTCCTGCAGGCACAAACGGTCCTGCAGGACATCGCAGATGAGGTTAACGGCCCCCGTTAAATAGCCGGGGACCCGGTGGCAAGTTCGTAGTTCCTTCCGGAGGATGTCAAAAGCCCCCGGAAGGCGTGAAACCAGGCGTCGGTAATGCAGTACCATTAATATTGGTACTGCGTCGGGCGATGGTAGGCGCCCGAGGATGACGGCAGCGAAGTACGCGAGCAGACTCATCGTCGAGCAAGGGAGTCAGCGAGACAAGTTGAAGGGGTAAACTGATCCTCCTCGTCTATGCTGTATATACCCTCCTCATCGTACATGCTGAAACGGTAGTTCGTAACTTCACCATTTTGGGTGGGTAACAGTCCAATGCAATTATGAGAACATAATTACGGGGAAAATGTGTTATTTCTTGGTTCGCGTGGTGGGTTAAGGCAAGGGGTGTGTAGATATAGGTAATGTCCACGTAACTGTACTTGATTATGCCAGTGGTTAGTGAAAATTTAAGATATGTTTAGAATACCTTCTAGCGTATCGTTGTGCACGTCGTTTTTCAGAGTCATTGTCGCTTCAGTATAGAGCATTTCTTTCGAAACGAAGGTCGTAATTAAGTGTATTTATCGCTCATTAGCGGCAACAATCATTACCGTTTGTACAACTGTGCTTGCTATGCAACTCTCTACTCAAAGAATTTCAAGTAAAAATGAACTGATCAAGTCATTAATTACCAATATAGACTAAGCTAGATAAACACGCAAAAAGCGTACGCCAATTTCGGCCGCAGCGCGGCGCTCTCTGATGCGATACAATAGTGACGTCAGCAGAAGTGCGACGAAGTTGAAGTGCGTGGCGCGCGCGTCAGGAAACCTTGAATCAACTTTGAAAAAAAAAAATGAAAGGGAGGAAAGGTTAGTCCGGCATAGGCCGACTTGCTATTCCTTAAAATAAGAAGAAAGAAAAAGTTTCATCGCTATCCCATCGCTGGTGGTGATGCGGGGAATGAAATAATGAGGCCCTTCACAATCAGGGTTTTATTATGCTGTACGTATCTTGAGGAATTTACCGAGAACGGCTTTGTTATATCTCAGCAATTTTCCTGTAAGATGCCTTATTTCGAATACTTTTTTTTTCCTTCAGCACTCCGTGCTCAACACTCAAAATTAACCTGTTGCAGTGCTGCTGTCTTCTTTACAATCCATCATGTTGAAGGGCAGCTCCCTTCCTACAAACTAACCAATCCCAACACAACGACATATCGGTCCTAAGCAAGCTATGTTCGCTTGCAAGTAATTTTTTTTCGAACGTATATATTATTTTGTAAATACTAGAGGAATTGCTGACTGATGGACATCCCGAAATGCAAACCGCACTCCTAGTCGATAATATATTTGTTCAAATGAAACAGGAAACAGCAATCTCTCCTGGTGACCAATATTCAAGTGTCTTAAATGTGTCCTGTAGTCAAGACTAATCTACTCTACAGTTACATTACTATAAGTATTTGAGCTTATAAATCATAGGCGCATTCCACATCCTGTATCTGCAGGCTGTCCCGCCCATACAAGTACAAGTATCATTCAGTTTAATCCGGGTGCCATCTGAAATAATTCACGAGATAAAAATTCAATCCGTGTGCCATCTGAACTAATCCTTGGCGTTTCTAAGCACTATAATCATGAATTCACATCAGGGACATCCCCGTAGAGTATTCTAGCGGAAAGAAACGTAGAAAAAAAGACTTGCTGATGGGACTGAAGTTCTGACGTGTCTTATGTTGAACATTCGCGCAAAGTCGAGGTATTGGGGAATGGAGCTGGAGTATGGCTAACGACGCCACTGGTGCTGTCGTCTGGTACGGAATATCTTCTCACTGAGCCACAGGATATTCCGCATAGTTAGAAGAGCACAAAAAGTAACGACTCACATAGCAGACGACACCCACTGGTGTTGTCGTCTGCTACAGAATATCTTCTGACTGAACTGTAGGATATACCGCGCGGTTAGAAGAGCATGAAAAGGCATGGCTCACATAGCAGACGACACCATTGGTCCTGTCGTCTGAGGGATGTCATTGGCACTTCCGTGGGACTGCCTGGGTCCTTCAGCGAGACGGACATAGCTCCTGCTCTTCCATTTTAAGCCGATGCAGTGTTGTTGTTTTTTATGCTACGCAACGTGCAAAGCAAAAAGAGAGAAGTAATATCAGTGGTTGATATATTAAACCGGATAATGCTTTGTTGTTACACGGACTCCCCGTTGGAGTTATCACGGAAATATTGGCGCAATATGGGCAAAATGGGCTTGCCAATATGGGCAGCCCATGTTGGTCCAGTATGGAGCCTGGTTGCGTTCCCCATATATTGGTCCCAGATCGGCAGCCCATACCGGACCAACATTGGTAATTTGGCATATCCATATGGGTCCAATACTGGACCAATATTCGCGTTTTGTTTGGGAAGTGGCGATGTGCCTTGCCGGGAAAAGATTAAAAGAAACAGAAAATGCAACACAAGATAAAGGCAGTTCCGATAGAGTCACCTGATACGTTTGTTTCCGTTTTGTTTCAACAAGTTAAAGCCCATCTTCGACACACGAAGCGGCACTGTGCTCCTTCACCCTCTCACATTGGGGGTGAAGGAAAGACGCTTCTCCGAAAATGCGCAATGAACAGAAGAAAGAAACAGTTGTGTTCCTTCATGAATTTTTTGTGGACGATCTATCGAACGAATTCTGGTTCTGAAAACGGCTCTGGTATCAGGTGACCGAAAGGACTAGATGTTCTCATTGGGACAATTTCGTAGCTTTTATAATTAAAAAGTTAATTATTGAAAGTTAATTAAGACATTGCCTTAGGGGTTTGCTAATGCCCTCCTAAGGAAGGCCCCGCAGCACATGCTATATTGCAATTAATTTCATTTCTCAAAAAGCGATACACGTATATACATTTAAAAAAGATGTGTTCGCATTTAGCTGGGACGCTTGTATATACTTTGCTTTTATTAGTTTACATCAAGTATCCCAAATACTCAACTTGGACTCCTAAAACCGTAATGTACCAAAAGGAAGTTTTGTGCCTTGAAGCACCCTAGAAAAAGAAACTAAATCACTGTTGACAGTCTCCAAATGTTGGCAAGAATGTAGTTTCGTAAAATGTTGTTCTGCAACTAGAATGCAAAAGATACGCACACATTATCAGACAGCGACCGATAGCGCGATAAGTTTTGCAATATCAAGGCCGCAATTGCAAGTATGATTCAATTGCTTCCTGTATTGGCAATTAATAATCGCATTTCGCTGTGACGTCCTGTATGTACCTCCCATTACTGTGATGATTCTCGCGTTCTAAACTCAACACGAAGTACGTATTAGAGAAATGCAAAACAGATATACCGATAGACTGTGTTAGTGCTTAGATTAAATGGACACACACACAGATACATCGAATCCCCTTCACCTTTATTGGTTGTTCAAAAACGCAGTGGTTACAGTGCTTTTGCACCAGCGAACAGACTTCTGGTGTACATGTGGAGTCTGTTGATTCAGGGATCCGAACTTGATTGACGACTTTGGCGTTTGGTGTCCATTTTCCTGCCAGACAAGGAACGTTCTGACGACGTAATATCCGATGACTGTTCCACATATATTACATACTGGGAAAGTCGTATCGTGTTTGAAAGCCCCAACAACTTGTCTCTTACACGTATTGCGTGATTGCTACAACAAAGCGTTTCGCTCGACGATGTCTCCTGTTCTATGTCCGAGTTTTGCAGATGAAAGTCTCTCCTGGGCGCATTCTTCTGTGTTGCCAACCGTTCCACGACATGTACCGCGAGGACATCTTTGTCAACATTCCTAGTCAAAATAAGGAGGATGGTAGGGACGTTTTACTTTAGGGAGCCGTTATAACGTATTCTGAAGAGGTGACGAAACAAGAGGAGTATCTTCTGTGTCACTTCTTGGTCTCTGGTTCAACTGGAATTCTTGCAGATGAAATTCTCCTGGATACGTTCTTTGGCCTCAACTTCCGTTCCAATTCCGTGGCATGTTCTGCGTCGACGTCATTTCCGCGTTCCCTGGGAAGCGTTTATCATAATCATATTTTCGTGCACCACGTACCATGTACCGTATTTTCACGCGTATTAGCCGCACCGCAGATAAGCCGCAGGACTCGTTTTTAGATGCATTTTGAAAATTTTTTTGCAGATAAGCCGCACTCGCAGATAAGCCGCGGGTAATACGACGCGACTGCTTTGTGCGCTAAACCAGTGATGCACATGCGCATACAAAATCAATAGAGACTTTATCGCTATGAAAAACGGGTATCATTTATTCTACAGAAAAAGGCTAACATCATAAATATTACAGAGCGGCTCACTAAGACATGTTCCAGGAGACATCATTAACTGTCACCCCTTTTGTTAAAGCTGCGTGGGGGAATGTATCCGGAAGGTCAGACCACTCGAATATGGACCCGTCCCTGTTCGGTATTGTTCGTGCACTGGCACGGCGGTCCTGTTCCGAAAAATATGACGCACTGTCTGCCCTTTCGTTTCATCCAGGGTACTATTGGGAAAATACTAGGGAAAGATAGTCATCAGATAAGCCGCACCCGCGCATAAGCCGCAGAGCGTCCGCGAAAACAAAAAATATCGCATAAGCCGCGGCTAATACGCGTGAAAATACGGTATTCTCAAGAACTGACAGAATAGATAGCGCTCTTTTGATCTCTGTTTCAGTGTCTGAATCTCCAACGACTGTATTGACGAGACGAATAGTTCATGAGCCTTCACAACATAGATGACAACTCCGAAGGCTTTGACGAGGACGATTCCATGACATGTTCTGTGTCGACGGCTTTTCCGCGTTCATGGCGAAGTGTCTATCATAATCCTATTTCCGTGCACCACCATGTCTTCTGAAGAACTGATATAATAGATAGTGTTCCTTTGGTTTCTGTGTCTGAATCTCCAATGACTGTATCGACGAGAGGAATATTCCATGAGCCTTCACAACGTAGATGACAACTTCGACGGCTTCGACAAGGAAGATTCCACGACATGTTCTGCATCGGCGTCATTTCCGCGTTCACTGCGAAGTGCCTATCACAATCTTATTGACGTGCACCACCATGTCTTCTGAAGAACTGATATAATACATAGTGTTCCTTTGGTCTCAGTTTCTGTGTCTGAATCTCCAACGACTGTATCGATGAGAGGAATATTCCATGAGCCTTCACAACGTAGATGACAACTTCAAAGACTTCGACGAGTTCAATTTTTCAATTTTCTCTGGCCCACGACCCAATCCGCCTGCGCAGTCTTCTTTTATAATATCTGCGCAAGCGGTAAAGACGTTCCATTTCCTGCTCCAACGTGGATGGCGAAGATGCAATTTTTTATGCCAGACCACGCGGAGCTTGTGTAGATGACCTCGGATTCCAGTGTTGCAATATGTTGAAAGGCAATATATGCTGCTGGCCACGTAGACGTATACAGTTGACTTTGATCAGTAGTAGCGTAGATGTACACATATTTTGCTCCATTGGGAGTAGATAGGTAGATGATGACATTTTTGCTTTTGGTGGCGGCATTCAGAGCCTCGTTGGCCGGGTTCGCCGTGGTGTTTCGAACCCGTTACCAGCTCCCACCACGGGGAGGAGAGGTTGAATGCCGCAGTTGTTGGGAGCCAATGAATCCGAGGTCGTGATGGGGGTCCGGGGACAGGCAGAAGGTCGAAGTCAGAGAGGGAAATTCAGAAGGCCTCATAGAGCGTGGAGATGTTTAAGAAGGACCTCTATGAGGTCCTTCGGCATGGCGGTGGTTGAGTTCGCGGGTGTGTGAATGATGCTGATGATGGTGGTGATGAGGCGGATGGTATCGTCTTCGGTGAGGCGCCGATGGTAGTGGCTGATGATGAACCTCACGCAGTTGAGGCCTTCGTCCTGCAGGCACAAACGGTCCTGCAGGACATCGCAGATGATGTTAACGGCCCCCGTCAAATAGCCGGGGACCCGGTGGCAAGTTCTTAGTTCCTTCCGGAGGATGTCGAATGCCCCCGGAAGGCGTGATACCAGGCGTCGGTAATGCAGTACCATTAATATTGGTACTGCATCGGGTGATGGTAAACGCCCGAGGATGACGGCAGCGAAGTAGGCGAGCAGACTCATTGTCGAGCAAGGAAGTCAGCGAGACAAGTTGAAGGGGTAAACTGATCCTCATCGTCTATGCTGTATATACCCTCCTCATCGTACATGCTGAAACGGTAGTTCGTAACTTCACCATTTTGGGTGGGTAACGGTCCAACTGAATTATGAGAACATAATTACGGGGAAAATGTGTTATTTCTTGATTCGCGTGGTGGGTTAAGGCAAGGTGGTGTGTAGATATAGGTAATGTCCACGTAACTGTACTTGATTATGCCAGTGGTTAGTGAAAATTTAGGATATGTGCAGAATGCCTCCTAACGTATCGTTGTGCACGTCGTTTTTCAGAGTCATTGTCGCTTCAGTATAGAGCATTTCTTTCGACACGAAGGTCGTAATTAAGTATAATTATCGCCGCTCATTAGCGGCAACAATAATTACCGTTCGTACAACTGTGCTTGCTATGCAACTCACTACTCTACGAATTTCAAGTAAAATGAGCTGATCAAGTCAATATTAATTACCAATATAGAGTAAGATAAATAGACACGCAAAAAGCGTACGCAAATTTCGGCCGCAGCGCGGCGCTTATCCGATGCGATACAATAGTGACGTCAGCAGAACTGCGACGAAGACGAAGTGCATGGCGCGTGCGTCAGGCAACAGCAACAACTTTGAAAAAAAAAGGAAAGGGATTAAAGGTTAGTCCGGCATAGGTCGACTTGCTATTCCTTAAAATAAGGAAAAAGAACAAGGAAGAAAGAAAAAGTTTCATCGTTACCCCATCGCTGGTGGTGATGTGGGGAATGAAATAATTAGCTCCTTCACAATCAGGGTTTTATTACGGTGTACATATCTTGAGGACCGTATTGAGGAAAGCGTTCTTGTATCTGAGTAATTTTCCGGGAACATGCACTATTCCGAATACTTTTTGTTTCTTCAGCACTCCGTGCTCAACACTCAAAAAACTAGTCTGTTGCGGTACTGCTGTCTTCTTCTTTACAATCCATTATATGCTGAAAGGCAGCTCCCTTCCTACGAACTAACCAATCCCAACACAAAGACATATCGGTCCTCCGCTATTTATGTTCGCTTGCAAGTATTTTTTTTTTCGAACGTAGATTATTTCGTAAATGCCAGAGGAATTGCCGACTGATGAACACTCCGAAATGCAACCTGCATATATTTGTTCAAGTGAAACAGGAAACAGCAATCTCTCCTGGTGACCAATATTCAAGTGTCTTAAATGTGTCCTGTAGTGAATACTAATCTACTCTACAGTAACATTGCTATTACTACACTAGTAAGTATTTGAGCTTATAAATCATAGGCGCATTCCTCATCCTGTATCTCCAGGTTTTCCCGCCCATACAAGTCCAAGAGCTATCTGATTTAGTACAAGTGCCATTCAGTTTAATCCAGGTGCCATCTGAAATAATCCCCGTGACATAAATTCAATCCGAGTGTGATCTGAATTAATCATTGGAGTTTTCAAGCATTATAACCGTGAATTCACACCAGGGACATCCCCGTAGAGTATTCTAGTGGAAAGAAACGTAGAAAAAAAAATCTTGCTGATGGGACTGAAGTTCTGACGTGTCTTATGTTGAACATTCGCGCAAAGTCGAGGTATTGGGAGATGGAGCTGGAGTATAGCAGACGACACCACTGGTGCTGTCGTCTGCTACGGAATATCTTCTCACTGAGCCACAGGATATTCCGCGTAGTTAGAAGAGCACGAAAAGTAACGACTCACATAACAGACGACACCCACTAGTGTTGTCGTCTGCTCCACAATTTCTTCTGACTGAACTGCAGGATATACCGCGCGGTTAGAAGAGCATGAAAAGGCATGGCTCACATAGCAGACGACACCATTGGTCCTGTCATCTGAGGGATGTCATTGGCACTTCCGTGGGACTGCCTGGGTCCTTCAGCGAGACGGACATAGCTCCTGTTCTTCCGTTTTAGGAGCGAAGCAGTGTTGTTTTTGTGATGCTACGCAACGTGCAAAGCAAAAAGAGAGAAGTAATATCAGTGGTTGATATATTAAAGCGGATAATGCTTTATTGTTACACGGACACCCCGTTGGAGTTATCACGGAAATATTGGCGCATTATGGGCAAAATGGGCTTGCCAATATCGGCAGCCCATGTTGGTCCAGTATGGAGCCTGGTTGCGCTCCCCATATATTGGTCCCATATCGGCAGCTCATACTGGACCAACATTGGTAATTTGGCACATTCATATGGGTCCAATACTGGACCAATATTCGCGTCTTGTTTGGGCAGTGGCGATGTGCCTTCCCGGGAAAAGATTAAAAGAAACAGAAAATGCAATACAAGATAAAGGCAGTTCCGATAGAGTCACCTGATACGTTTGTTTCTGTTTTGTTTCAACAAGTTAAATCCCATCTTCGACACACGAAGCGGCACTGTGCTCCTTCACCCTCTCACATTGGGGGTGAAGAAAAGACGCTTCTCCGAAAATGCGGAATGAACAAAAGAAAGAAAAAGTTGTGGTCCTTCATGAATGTTTTGTGGACGATCTATCGAACGAATTCTGGTTCTGAAAACGGCTCTGGTATCAAGTGACCGAAAGGACTAGATGTTCTCATTGGGACAATTCCGTAGCTTTTATAATTAAAAAGTTCATTATTGAAAGTTAATTAAGACAATGACTTAGGAGTTTGCTAATGCCCTCCTAAGGAGTGCCTTTCAGCATATGCTATATTGCACTTGATTTCATTTCTCAAAAACCGATATATATTAAAAAATATGTTCGTATTTTGCTGGGACACCCTGTATGTATTTGCTTTTATTACTTTACATCAAGTATCCGAAATACTCAACTTGGACTTCTAAAACCGTAATGTACCAAAAAAAAGTTTTGTGCCTTGAAGCACCCTTGAAAACTAAATCACTGTTGACAGTCTCCAAATGATGGCAAGAATTAATGTAGTTTCTTAAAATGTTGTTCTGCAGCTAGAATGCAAAGATACGCACACATTATCAGACAGCGACCGATGGCGCGATAAGTTTTGCAATATCAAGGCTGCAATTGCAAGTATGATTCAAATGTTTCCTCTATTGGCAATTAATAATCGCATTTAGCTGTGACGTCCTCTACGTAGCTCCCATTACTGTGATGATTCCGCGGTCTAAACTCAACACGAAGTACGTATTAGAGAAATGCAAAACAGATATACCGATAGACTGTGCTTAGATTAAATGGACACACACACAGATACATCGAATCCCCTTCACCTTCATTGGTTGTTCAAAAACGCAGTGGTTACAGTATTTTTGCATCAGCGAACAGACTTCTGGTATACATGTGGAGTCTGTTAATTCAGGGATCCCAACTTGATTGACGACTTTGGCGTTTGGCGTCCATTTTCCTGCCAGACAAGGCACGTGCTGACGACGTAATATCCGATGACTGTTCCACATATATTACATACTGGGAAAGTCGTATCGTGTTTGAAAGCCCCAACAACTTGTCTCTTACACGTATGGCGTGATTGCTACAACAAAGCGTTTCGCTCGACGATGTCTCCTGTTCTATGTCCGAGTTTTGCAGATGAAAGTCTCTCCTGGGCGCATTCTTCTGTGTTGCCAACCGTTCCACGACATGTTCCGCGAGGACATCTTTGTCAACATTCCTAGTCAAAATAAGGAGGATGGTAGGGACGTTTTACTTTAGGGAGCCGTTATAACGTATTCTGAAGAGGTTACGAAACAAGAGGAGTATCTTCTGTGTCACGTCTTGGTCTCTGGTTCAACTGGAATTCTTGCAGATGAAATTCTCCTGGATACGTTCTTTGGCCTCAACTTCCGTTCCAATTCCGTGGCATGTTCTGCGTCGACGTCATTTCTGCGTTCCCTGGGAAGCGTTTATCATAATCATATTTTCGGGCACCACTACCATGTATTCTCAAGAACTGACAATAGATAGCGCTCTTTTGATCTCTATTTCAGTGTGTGAATCTCCAACGACTGTATCGACGAGAGGAATAGTTCATGAGCCTTCACAACATAGATGACAACTCCGAAGGCTTTGACGAGGACGATTCCATGACATGTTCTGTGTCGACGTCTTTTCCGCGTTCATGGCGAAGTGTCTATCATAATCCTATTTCCGTGCACCACCATGTCTTCTGAAGAACTGATATAATACATAGTGTTCCTTTGGTGTCAGTTTCTGTGTCTGAATCTCCAACGACTGTATCGACGAGAGAAATATTCCATGAGCCTTCACAACGTAGATGACAACTTCGACGGCTTCGACAAGGAAGATGCCACGACATGTTCTGCATCGGCGTCATTTCCGCGTTAATTGCGAAGTGTCTATCATAATCTTATTTACATGCACCACCATGTCTTCTGAAGAACTGTTATAATACATAGTGTTCCTTTGGTCTCCGTTTCTGTGTCTGAATCTCCAACGACTGTATCGACGAGAGGAATATTCCATGAGCCTTCACAACGTAGATGACAACTTCAAAGACTTCGACGAGGACAATTTTTCAATTTTCTCTGGCCCACGACCCAATCCTCCTGCGCAGAGTCTTCTTTTATAATATCTGCGCAGGCGGTAAAGACGTTCCATTTTCTGCTCCAACGTGGATGGCGAAGATGCAACTTTTTATGCCATACCACGCGGAGCTTGTGTAGATGACCTCGGATTCCAGTGTTGCAATATGTTGAAAGACAATATGCTGCTGGCCAAGTAGATGTATACAAATGACTCCATTGGAAGTAGATAGGTAGATGATGACATTTTTGCTTTTGGTGGCGGCATTCAGAGCCTCGTTGGCCGGGTTCGCCGTGGTGTTTCGAACCCGTTACCAGCTCCCACCACGGGGAGGTGAGGTTGAATGCCGCAGTTGTTGGGAGCCAATGAATCCGAGGTCGTGATGGGGTCCGGGGACAGGCAGAAGGTCGAAGTCAGGAATGGAAATACCGAAGGCCTCATAGAGCGTGGAGATGTTTAAGAAGGACCTCTATGAGGTCCTTCGGCATGGCGGTGGTTGAGTTCGTGGGGGTGTGGACGATACCGATGATGGTGCTGATGAGGCGGATGGAATCGTCTTCGGTGAGGCGCCGATGGTAGTGGCTGATGATGAACCTCAAGCAGTTGAGGCCTTCGTCCTGCAGGCACAAACGGTCCTGCAGGACATCGCAGATGAGGTTAACGGCCCCCGTCAAATATCCGGGGACCCGGTGGCAAGTTCGTAGTTCCTTCCGGAGGATGTCAAAAGCCCCCGGAAGGCGTGAAACCAGGCGTCGGTAATGCAGTACCATTAATATTGGTACCGCATCGGGTGACGGTAAGCGCCCGAGGATGGCGGCAACGAAGTACGTAAGCAGACTCATCGTCGAGCAAGGTCGTCAGCGAGACAAGTTGAAGGGGTAAACTGATCCTCATCGTACATGCTGAAACGGTAGTTCGTAACTTCACCATTTTGGGTGGGTAACAGTCCAACTGAATTATGAGAACGTAATTGCGAGGAAAATGCGTTATTTCTTTATTCGCGTGGTGGGTTAAGGCAAGGGGGTGTGTAGATATAGGTAATGTCCACGTAACTGTACTTAATTATGCCAGTGGTTAGTGAAAATTTAGGATATGTTTAGAATACCTTCTAACGTATCGTTGTGCACATCGTTTTTCAGAGTCATTGTCGCTTCAGTATGGAGCATTTCTTTCGACACGAAGGTGGTAATTAAGTATAATTATCGGTCATTCGCTGCAACAATTATTACAGTTTGTAAAAGTGTGCTTGCTAAGCTACTCTCTAGTCTAAGAATTTCAAGCAAAATGAACTGATCAAGTCATTCATTACCAATATACACTAAGCTAAATAAACACGCAAAAAGTGTACGCAAATTTCCACCGCAGAGCGGCGCTCTCTGATGCGATACAATAGTGACGTCGGCAGAAGTGCGACGAAGACGAAGTGCCTGGTGCGCGCGTCAACTTTGAAAAAAAGGAAAGGGAAGAAAGGTTAGTCCGGCATAGGCCGACTTGCTATTCCTTAAAGTAGCACAGAAGTCATTTTTAACGCCCAGTTTTCTTCCTATAAAACTGTTAAGTTTGCCAGTAAGATGTACTATGCGAAGTAATTTACACCACAGAGTCATAATTATCGCAGAAATTGAATTTAAAATACGCCGCAAAAAGCGACCATGCGCAACGGTGGTGAAGAGCAGTACGAGCCTGTGATCTGCCTAGAACCTCGCGCTGACGCTATAAGGAGAACGCTCGCTGATTGGCCTAGAGAAATGTTGTCTGCTACTCCGCTGTCGTCTGCTACTCGGCTGTTCGGGGTTCTGATAAAGCCTTTCTCCTTGCTCGGTAATGCTTCGGCCGCTCCTTCTATCCCCAATTCTCCGGGAGAACTGGCAAAACAGGTTTACGGCGGCAAAGGGACAATGCGCTGACCCCCACTGACCGGCAAACCAGAACGAGTCTCCTTATGCCGTCATCGGTGATGTGCCATCATACCTCCTCATCCTCGTTAGAGCTGGAGTGGCGAGTTAAGAGTGAAGGCGCGGAGCTATGTTTATGGGAGTTTTTTTCTGGGAAACAAATTGCACACATCAAAACCTTTCGCGCTATTCAGTTTAATGACACACACACTTTCATCAGATGTCTTAACCTGAAATTTTTTTGGATGGCCCTCTGTACTCCTTTAAAATAAGGAAGAAGAAGACAGAAATAGTTTCATCGCTACCCCATGGCTGGTGGTGATGTGGGAGAATGAAATAATGAGCCCCCTTCACAATCAGGGTTTTATGCTGTACGTATCTTGAGGAATTTACTGAGAACGGTTTTTTTATATCAGCAATTTTCCTGTAAGAAGCCCTATTTCGAATACTTTTGTTTTTCTTCAGCACTCCGTGCTGAACACTCATAAAACTGTAGCGGGCCGTGGACAACAACGAAGATGGCCACGCGCCTGGAGCACCGGCTTCAGTTCCATTGGTAGAAGAAGAAGAAGAAAAAGAAGTTCCACCGGCACGGCCATTATCTCATTGGTAGAAGAAGAAGAAGATAGGCCACAGTCATCGCCTCTCCGTGGCATCCCATCATCGCCGGTCGGGACCCATGTAGAGGAACAACACCTCCTCTACATTTGGTGACGCGAACTCTGAACACCACGCCTTTGTACCGTACTTTGTACGCCTTTGAACTGTGCACCACTTTCGGCGCAATTAGGCCCTTGACCATCCCAAATTTCTGACAACACCATCGAGTAGCACTACCACGGCACGCTCTCCCTGGAAGCCCCCGCCATTACTCGACTCATCACGACATCACGACCGCTACTCGCCTCTCGATCAACACGCCGACCGCTCCCGTCCCGCTTCCGTCCTCGCTTCCGATCCGCTGCCGACCCGACCGACCGACCCGCAACGACCCACCGACCCGCACCGCTCGACCCGACCGACCACGCAACGACCCGACCGCTCACTGATCATCGCATCCGCCCACTGGCCATCGATTCAGGGCTTCCAGGGACCGCTATCCACGGTCTCCGGCACACTCACGACCCACCGCTTCATGCATTTCATGCATCTCGACGCTCATCCCATGCCGGCCGCGACACCAGAGCAACGTGCTCGCCTGCCTGTGTCGGCAGTCGCGGCAGCCGACGCCACGGCACGTCTTCAGCCGGCGTCCCGGCAGCCGACACAGCTAACGCAGCCTCGCTATTCCTGGGATCGACCCTACGAGCTCTCGCTCCCGTGCCGGTTGCGGCACCCCAGGCCACGAGTCTGACGCTCGACTCCGACGCCCAACGACATCACCCCTCATCTGCCCCGCTCATCGACAGTTTCTGCCAACGGGTGTTGTGCCGTGCCACGAACACATCGAATAGTGCACGTCATCCACGGTCGCTCCTGCTCTCTTCCTCCTGTGTTGACGTATTTCATCGTACTACTTTGTCGCCGCTCCGCGTCTGAGGGGGGAGCACTGTAGCGGGACGTGGACAACAACGAAGATGGCCACGCGCCTGGAGCACCAGCTTCAGTTCCCCCGGCGCGGCCATGGAGATAGGCCACCGTCATCGCCTCTCCGTGGCATACCATCACCGTCGGTCGGGACTCATGTAGAGGAACTCCACCTCCTCTACAAAACTAATCTGTTACAGTGCTGCTGTCTTCTTCTTTACAGTGCATTATATGCTGAATTGCAGCTCTCTTCCACGAACTAACCAATCCCAACACAACGACATATCGGTCCTCGGCAAGCTATGTTCGCTTGCAAGATTTTTTTTTCCCGAACGTAGATTACTTTGCAAATACTACGGAGGAATTGCTGACTGATAGACACCCCGAAATGCAACCCGCATATATTCGTTAAAAAGAAACAGGAAACAGCAATCTCTCCTGGTAACCAATATTCAAGTGTCTTAAATGTGTCCTGTAGTGAAGATTAATCTAATCTAGAGTTGCATTTCTATTACTACATTACTAACTATTTGAGCTTATAAATCATAAGCGCATTCCTCATCCTGTATCTACAGGACTTCCTGCCCACATAAGTCCAAGTGCCATCTGAAATAACTCAGGCGCCATTCAGTTTAATCCGGGTGCCACCTAAGACAATTGACGTGATATAAAATACAATCCGAGTGCCGTCTCAATTATTCCTTGGCCTTTTCAAGCATTATAACCGTTAATTCACACCCGGGACATCCCCGTAGAGTATTCTAGTGGAAAGAAACGTAGAAAAAAAAAAAGACCTGCTGATGGGACTGAAGTTGAACACCACTGGTGCTGTCGTCTGCTACAAAATATCTTCTCACTGAGCCACAGGATATTCCGCGTAGTTAGAAGAGCACGAAAAGTAACGACTCACATAGCAGACGACACCCACTGGTGTTGTCGTCTGCTACACAATTTCTTCTGACTGAACTGCAGGATATACCGCGCGGTTAGAAGAGCATGAAAAGGAATGACTCACATAGCAGACGACACCATTGGTCCTGTCGTCTGAGGGATGTCATTGGTATTTCCGTGGGACCGCCTAGGTCCTTCAGCGAGACGGACATAGCTCCTGTTCTTCTATTTTAAGGCGATGCAGTGTTTTTGTCATGCTACGCAACATGAAAGCAAAAAGAGAGAAGTAATATCAGTGGTTGATATATTAAACCGGATAATGTTTTATTGTTAAACGGACTCTCCGTTAGAGTTATCACGGAAATATTGGCGCAATATGGGCAAAATGGGCTTGGCAATATGGGCAGCTGATGTTGGTTCAGTACGGAGCCTGGTTGCCCTCCCCATATATTGGTCCCATATCGGCAGCCCATACTGGACCAACATTGCTAATTTGGCGGTCCATATGGGAGCAATACTCGCGTCCTGTTTGGGCAGTGCTCATGTGGCGATGTTTGGGGCTTGAAAAAAGTGCACCCAAAGAGCTTGGGATACCTTTAACCTCTTTATATGTAAATCACTGGGTTTGCACTGGGCATTCAGCGATGAATCTTTCCTCCTCCTGAAGAGAGGGCATCACGTACCACGTGACCTTCTGACGCCAACCACTCAAACGTTCCCACCTTATGCACTGCTGAAGAGGCCCAGGAACGCCAAAATAACTGTCTAGAGTTCGTGTGGCGACGTTTGGGACTTGAAAAACCTACACCCCACACCTACAGCACCTTGTTGCACCTACAGCCCCAGAGCTTCGACTACCTTTCCCTCTGTGAATGCAGTTCACCGGCTTTGCGCTGCGATTTCAGTGGTAAGTCTCTCCTCACCCTAACGGGAAGACATCACGTTCCAAGTGACATTCGGACGCCACCCGCTTAAACGTTGCCCAGCAGTGCTCGACTGAAGCGGCCCACGAAGGCCGAAACAGATGTCCAGTGTTGCTATGGCGACGTCTAAACTACGCAGTTGTCCCAATGAGAACATCTGCCCCCTTCGGTCACCTGATGCCGCAGCCGTTGCTAAAATAAAAATCCGTTCGCTACATCGTCCGCAAAAAAATTCGTGAAAGAACACCATTTTTTTCTTTATTTTGCTCATTGCGCATCTTCAGAGACGGTCTTTCCTTCACCGCCCAATGTGAAAGGGTGAAAGAGCACATGTTTAACGGGAAAAGATTAAAAGAAAACAGAAAATGCAACACAAGATAAAGGCAGTTCCGATAGAGTCACCTGATACGTTTGTTTCTGTTTTGTTTCCGCAAGTTAAAGCCCATCTTCGACGCACGAAGCGGCACTGTGGTCCTTCACGCTCTCACATTGGGGGTGAAGGAAAGACGCTTCTCCGAAAATGCGTAATGAACAAAAGAAAGAAAAAGTTGTGTTCCTTCATGAATTTTTTTTGCAGACGATCTATCGAATGAATTTTTGTTCTGAAAACGGATCTGGTATCAGGTGACCAAAGGGACTAGATGTTCTCATTGGGACAATTTCGTAGCTTTCATAATTAAAAAGTTAATCATTGAAAGTTAATTAAGAGTTAAGACATTGACTTAGGAGTTTGTTAATGCCCTCCTAAGGAGTGCCTTTCAGCATATGCTATATTGCAATTGACTTTGACATTTCTCAAAAACCGATATATCTTTTAAAAAATGTGTTCGCATTTTGCTGGGACACCCTGTATGTATTTGCTTTTATTACTTTACATCAAGTATCCGAAATACTCAACTTGGACTCCTAAAACCGTAATGCACCAAAAGGAAGTTTTGTGCCTTGAAGCAGCCTTGAAAAAGAAACTAAATCACTGTTGACAGTCTCCAAATGTTGGCTAGAATGTAGTTTCTTAAAATGTTGTTCTGCAACTAGAATGCAAAGATACGCACCCATTATCAGACAGCGACCGATAACGCGATAAGTTTTGCAATGTCAAGGCCGCAATTGCAAGTATGATTCAATTGCTTCCTCTATTGGCAATTAATAATCGCATTTAGCTGGGACATCCTGTATGTGCCTCCCATGACTGAGATGATTCCGCGGTCTAAACTCAACACGAAGTACCTATAAGAGAAATGCAAAACAGATATACCGATAGACTGTGCTTAGATTAAATGGACACACACACAGATACATCGAATCCCCTTCACTTTTATTGGTTGTTCAAAAACGCAGTGGTTACAGTGCTTTTGCATCAGCGAACAGACTTCTGGTATACATGTGGAGTCTGTTGATTCAGGGATTCGAACTTGATTGACGACTTTGGCGTTTGGCGTCCATTTTCCTGCCAGACAAGGCACGTGCTGACGACGTAATATCCGATGACTGTTCCACATATATTACATGCTGGGAAAGTCGTATCGTGTTTGAAAGCCCCAACAACTTGTCTCTTACACGTATGGCGTGATTGCTACAACAAAGCGTTTCGCTCGACGATGTCTCCTGTTCTATGTCCGAATTTGGCAGATGAAAGCCTCTCCTGGGCGCATTCTTCTGTGTTGCCAACCGTTCCACGACATGTTCCGCGAGGACATCTTTGTCAACGTTCCTAGTCAAATTGAGGAGTGTGGTATCGACGTTTTACTTTCGGGAGCCGTTATAATGCCTTCTGAAGAGGTGACGGAACAAGAGGAGTATCTTCTGTGTCACTTCTTCAGGTCCAGCTGGTGTGCTTGCAGATAAATTCTCCTGGATTTCTCCTTTGGCCTCAACATCCGTTCCACGACACGTTCTGCGTCGATTTCATTTCCACGTTTGTTGCGAAGTGTCTGTCATAATCATGTTTTCGCGCACCACCATGTCTTCTGAAGAACTGACGGAGTAGATTGCGTTCCTTTGGTCTCAGTCTTTGCGTCTGAATCTCCAACGACTGTATCAACGAGAAGAATATTCCATGAGCCTTCACAACGTAGATGACAACTTCGACGGCTTCGACAAGGAAGATTCCACGACATGTTCTGCATCGGCGTCATTTCCGCGTTCATTGCGAAGTGTCTATCATAATCTTATTTACATGCACCACCATGTCTTCTGAAGAACTGATATAATAGATAGTGTTCCTTTGGTCTCAGTTTCTGTGTCTGAATCTCCAACGACTGTATCGACGAGAGGAATATTCCATGAGCCTTCACAACGTAGATGACAACTTCAAAGACTTCGAGGACGATTTTTCAATTTTCTCTGGCCCACGGCCCAATCCGCCTGCGCAGAGTCTTCTTTTATAATATCTGCGCAGGCGGTAAAGACGTTCCATTTTCTGCTCCAACGTGGATGGCGAAGATGCAATTTTTTATGCCAGACCACGCGGAGCTTGTGTAGAAGGCCTCGGATTCCGATGTTGCACTATGTTGAAAGACAATATGCTGCTGGCCAAGTAGATGTATACAAATGACTCCATTGGAAGTTGATAGCAAGATGTGGACATTTTTGCGTTTGGTGGCGGCATTCAGAGCCTCGTTGGCCGGGTTCGCCGTGGGGTTTCGAACCCGTTACCAGCTCCCACCACGGGGAGGAGAGGTTGAATGCCGCAGTTGTTGGGAGCCAATGAATCCGAGGTCGTGATGGGGTCCGGGGACAGGCAGAAGGTCGAAGTCAGGAATGGAAATACCGAAGGCCTCATAGAGCGTGGAGATGTTTAAGAAGGACCTCTATGAGGTCCTTCGGCATGGCGGTGGTTGAGTTCGCGGGTGTGTGAATGATGCCGATGATGGTGGTGATGAGGCGGATGGAATCGTCTTCGGTGAGACGCCGGTGGTAGTGGGTGATGATGAACCTCACGCAGTTGAGGCCTTCGTCCTGCAGGCACAAACGGTCCTGCAGGACATCGCAGATTAGGTTAACGGCCCCCGTCAAATAGCCGGGGACCCGGTGGCAAGTACGTAGTTCCTTCCGGAGGATGTCGAACGCCCCCGGAAGGCGTGATACAATGCGTCGGTAATGCAGTACCATTAATATTGGTACTGCATCGGGTGATGGTAGGCGCCCGAGGATGACGGCAGCGAAGTAGGCGAGCAGACTCATTGTCGAGCAACGGCGTCAGCGAGACAAGGTGAAGGGGTAAACTGATCCTCCTCGTCTATGTTGTATATACCCTCCTCATCGTATATGCTGAAACGGTAGTTCGTAACTTGACCATTTTGGGTGGGTAACAGTCCAATTGAATTATGAGAACATAATTACGGGGAAAATGTGTTATTTCTTGGTTCGCGTGGTGGGTTAAGGCAAGGGGTGTGTAGATATAGGTAATGTCCACGTAACTGTACTTGATTATGGTTGTGAAAATTTAGGATATGTGTAGAATACCCCCTAGCGTATCGTTGTGCACATCGTTTTTCAGAGTCATTGTCGCTTAAGTATAGAGCATTTCTTTCGACACGAAGGTCGTAATTAAGTATATTTATCGCTCATTAGCGGCAACAATCATTACCGTTTGTAAAACTGTACTTGCTATGCTACTCTCTACTCTAAGAATTTCAAGTAAGATGAACTGATCAAGTCATTAATTACCAATATACAGGGTGTACGCTATAAAAGGTCAGTCACATTTTCGCGCGTGGCGCGATACCTACTTGACAGACAGACTTCCGCTGCCGCAGAGTGAAGAAGTTACGGCAGGAAACCCTACAAAAAAATCGTCGATATCAGGCACTGCGTAACAAAATAAATACGGCCACGCAAACTTTCGTCTTCATGCATTTCCTATGCGCTATACCGACGTAAACACGCCAGTCTGTAGATAGTTGTTTGTAGCTTCCGCATGGGGCGCTAGTGACGTTGAATCCACATATGTACGCTCCTGAACCGTCAACTGGCGCACAGCAAGGCACAAAGGATACAAAATACGACAGAAACAAATAGAACGCGAACAAATATAATAACAGGAATAATAGAGTCCAATGAAACTGTATAGAGACACAAAATGAATGAAATAAAAACGTTAGAAGCGCGGCTAAAAGTGTCGTTCTCGCAACAAAGCAATCGCAAACAGACTGTCGTCTGCTAAGAGAAGAAGCAGAAATGTTTCGCTAGGAAGCGGCATACGAACCGCAACATGTGCAGAAAACATCTAAAACAAATCGTATTAGGCTTCGTTAAACGTAAATCTCAATGACTACCACGGGTACGTACCGTGCATAACAGAAATACGCGCCCACATAAGTTTGTTTCGGATTCAACGTCACTAGCGCCCCATGCGGAAGCTACAAACAACTATCGACAGACTGGCGTGTTTACGTCGGTATTGCGCATAGGAAATGCATAAAGACGAAAGTTTGCGTGGCCGTATCTATTTTGTTACGCAGTGCCTGATATCGACGATTTTTCTGTAGGGGTTTCCTGCCGTAATTTCTTCACTCTGCGGCAGCGGAAGTCTGTCTGTCAAGTAGGTATCGCGCCACGCGCGAAAATGTAGACTATGCTAAACAAACACGCAAAAAGCGTACGCCAATTTCGGCCGCAGCGCGGCGCTCTCTGATGCGATACAATAGTGACGTCAGCAGAAGCGCGACGAAGTTGAAGTGCGTGGCGCGCGCGGCAGGCAAGGACAACTTTGAAAAAAAAAAGGAAAAGGAGGAAAGGTTAGTCCGGCATAGGCCGACTTGCTATTCCTTAAAATAAGGAAAACGAAGAAAGAAAAAGTTTCATCGCTACCCCATCGCTGGTGGTGATGTGGGGAATGAAATAATTAGCTCCTTATTCACAGTCAGGGTTTTATTACGCTGTACATACAGTATCTTGAGCAATTTACTGGGAACGGGTTTTTCATATCAGCAATTTTCCTGTAAGATGCCCTATTTCGAATACTTTTGTTTTTTTCTTCATCACTCCGTGCTCAACACTCGAAATTAATCTGTTACAGTGCTGCTGTCTTCTTTACAATCCATTACGCTGAAGTGCAGGTCCCTTCATCGAACTAACCAATCCCGACACAACCATCTATCGGTCCTCCGTAACCTATGTTCGCTTGCAAGTAATTTTTTTTTCCGAACATAGATTATTTTGCAAATACTGCAGAGGAACTGCTGACTGATGGACACCCCGAAGTGCAACCGGCATAGAAAAAGGGGAACAGCAATCTCTCCTGGTAACCAATATTCAAGTGTGTTAAATGTGTACTGTAGTGAAGACTAATCTACTCTACACTTACATTACTATTACTACATTACTAAGTATTCGAGCTTAGAAATCATTTTGCCAGTGCAGCAGTTGACACCACTAGTGCTGTCGTCTGCTACAGAATATCTTCTGACTGAACTGCAGGATATACCGCGCGGTTAGAAGAGCATGAAAAGGCATGGCTCACATAGCAGACGACACCATTGGTCCTGTCGTCTGAGGGATGTCATTGGCACTTCCGTGGGACTGCCTGGGTCCTTCAGCGAGACGGACATAGCTCCTGCTCTTCCATTTTAAGCCGATGCAGTGTTGTTTTTTATGCTACGCCATGACCAGAATTCAGGGACACCTCCTCTGATGCAGGTTCTGCCTGATAGCAGAAGAACGTGTAAGAAAGCCAACTTGAAAGAAAAGTATGCGGCGAGGAGGAAGGAAGATGGAATGAGACGTGGGCAGACGAGAAAGGGAATTTGTACATCAGATATCGCGCGCGGAGCCCTGCTATCAGCAGCAATTGCCCAGCGCAGAATGAAAACGTGATGAATCAGCTTTGATAAGCTTTGCCAAACTTTTCTTCGCTGTGCTGCTGCTCAGAGTTCTGGGGTGCTTCTCGTAGCGTGTGGAACGGGGTGATTGCCACTTGTAAGGCTAGCCCTGGTCCATTTTTTGTTCTCTCTGTGGGGAATGGGGATGCCGTCGACGATGACCAATGTGTGTCCTGGGGCGACTTCTGAGGGAAATGTGCCGACGTATGTGTGACAGCGTCTGAGGAAAAGCCCAGAAATTATCCTACATTATGCTGAAAACAAATTATGCTCTATAAGCTAAGAAAGCGAATTCAGTAACCGCACCTCACTTTGTTGCTTGCACCTTGTTACTCAGTGATCACTGTATCGTACGCTTCAGTTTGTTCTTGGCCTTATCATGAGGACAGTTCAATGCTTAATTCCAAATTTTGCGTCTCAGTCTCTTCCCGGCACCATCAAGAATGCTTGTCGGTTATCAACTCCCTCCCTTAGAGAAATAAAAATAAGAAAATAAACAAGCGGAAGACTGCTTATTTTCAGAACATCTAGAGGTGAAAGCAGAGTCACCTTCGGCACAAGAAAGTGCCGAAACCAACACTTCCTAAATAATGTCGGGCATGCACGCTTACGTCACCTATATGGAGGCCTGCGACCTGCTTCGAGCTTTCTTCTCGTTCGTTCTTTCATATGCTTCATGGCAGCATCCACAATAGTAACAACAGGCCTTCCAATGCGACGCAAGGCACAGGCCTTCTCCATACCCTGTAGGTGTTGCTCAAATAGGCGCTCGAATCAAAGACAAAGGGAAGAGAGATGCCCAAGCAGCACAATGTCTCGAGTGCAATAGTTGTGGACGGTATGTGTATTATCAATGCAATTAGTGCGGCTGTTAATTATTTTTGTAATGAATCTTCATAATTCCTGAAAACAAGCTGAGCGCGCAATTCCAAATAGGGAGAACACAACCCTGAGAAGTCTAGTCAGCAAGAATCGAAACAGTAACACTTCTCTGTGCCCTTAAAAAATGAGCGAAAATGCACTATCGTCGAGAGTTGCCGTGAGTTCGGCAGCCGCTCTTTCCTATCACCTTCACTGTCACCGTTTGACGATGCTGACATCACGCTGTTCCTCAAAACATGGGGGCCCCCGCTTCCTAGCGTCCTCCTTGTTTTTCTCTCGTTAAAATCTGATACAACGCAGACATTTATTAAGCAGCGGAATCGGTGATTGCCTTTTTGTTATCTGCGAGGTTTTTACAGTAATGTACTTGTAGTTTTATTGCGTGACGTTTATCACATCACATCACATCACATCGCGAACTGTGTTGTGCAGATCAAACGAGATAACGCGGAAAGAAAATCAAGTACGGCACGTTTTATGATAATGTAGACTGAGAAACAACATCGCTATTTCCCTCGCTCCAGGGACGAAGCGGGCTGTTCCATGACTTCAGGAACAACCTGTTGTCAGTTGAGAAGTGGTGACACCGAGTCAGGGAGAGGAGAAATCGCCGCAAAACCCGAACAGTGTTCAATTATTTTGTATGTTCGCACATTTTTTTACTGAAGCGCAAAAAGGTTCTGTGATTTCGGTTCTTGCGGCGTAGGCCCCTCAGGGTTATGCTCTACATCTTTGCAATTACGCAGTCAACGTATTTTCACTAATTATAATGATTTATCGCAAATGTTAGTTAACGGCTGCGCTATTTGTTTATGCGCCACCACCTTTGAATTGGTCGCGTACGGAATAGATATATTCAACGACTTTTGCGAGAAAGTCATTTTGAAAGTCATTCGCGGATTTCATCACATTCATTCAGCCTTACTTCACCTACCCTGTATGCAGGGTTATCCCAGCTAAATGTGACCACATTTTTTTAAAATATATCTATCACTTCTTCCGAGATGAAATCAATTTGAGATATAGCGTATGCTGAAGGGCATTTCCTAGGAGGGCATTAGCAGACTCCTAAGGCAATGTCTTAATTCTTTAAATAATTTACTTTTACTTAGAAAAGCTACGAAGTTGTTCCAATGAGAAAATCTTATCTCTTCGGTCACCAGATACCAAAGCCGTTTTCAGAACAAAAGTCTGTTCGATATATCGCATGAAAAAAATTCGTGAAGAAACACCTTTCTTTTTCTTTATTTTGTTCATTGTGCATCTTCGAAAAAAAATATATATATATATCGGGGTGACTCTATCGGAGCTGCGCTTATCTTGAGCTGCATTTTCCGTCTTTTTTTTTTTAAATCTTTTTCACGGACGCAAGAGGCGACAGTGTGCTCTTTCATTCTCTCGTGTTGGGCGAAGGAAAGACGCCACTCTAGAGATTCGTAATAAATAAAATAAAGAAAGAAATGGTGTACCTTCACTATTTTTTCTTCTGCGAACGATCTATCGAACGGATTTTTGTTCTGAAGACGGCTTTGGTATTTGGTGACCGAAGAGGTCAGATGTTCTCATTGGAACAACTTCGTAGCATTCATAATTAAAAAGTTAATTATGAAAGTTAGTTAAGACATTGCCTTAGAAGTCTCCTAATGCCTTCCTAGAGAGCGCCCTTCAGCATATGATATATTGCAATTGATTTCATATCGGAAAAAGTTATAGATATACTTTTAAAAAATACGGTAACATTTAGCTGGGACACCATGTACATGACAATAAACACGCATGGTATTTTTAACACATTCATTCCGTAAGGAGGTTACGGCCTTGCAGAATGCTGCATGAGAACGAAAAATTTGGCGAGGTAGAGAATAAAGGAAGTTTAAGCCACATGTCCGGAATTTATGTTAAATCATTGAAATACATCTACACTGCGAAAAGCATGCGTAGGAATTTCTTCACTTTAATTTCAATTACTATTAGAGCGAGTCAAAGCTTACCCACATAATTGGTTCCGTCGTCATATTGACCTCGAATGAAAATTTGATGAGTTCCGCCTTGACAGGGAACAAAGGACGTTTAAGCCACATGTTTGAAATTGATGGTAAATGATTGACAGGCATCTACACAACAGCAAACACGCGTGGCACTTTGTGCATTTCAATTAGTTTCGCCATTATAGCGCTTTAAAGTGTACCGGCGTGACGATTCCGTGTCATGTCGACCTCTATCCATGAAAATTTGATGAGTTCCGCCTTGACAGGGAACAAAGGACGTTTAAGCCACATGTTTGAAATTGATGGTAAATGGTTGACATCTACACTACAACAAACACGCGTGGCAATTTGTGCATTTCAACGAGTTTCATCATTATAGCGCGTTTAAAGTGTACCGGCGTGACGATTCCGTGTCATGTCGACCTCTATCCAAATTTGATGAGTTCCGCCTTGACAGGGAACAAAGGACGTTTAAGCCACATGTTTGAAATTGATGGTAAATGATTGACAGGCATCTACACAACAGCAAACACGCGTGGCACTTTGTGCATTTCAATTAGTTTCGCCATTATAGCGCTTTAAAGTGTACCGGCGTGACGATTCCGTGTCATGTCGACCTCTATCCATGAAAATTTGATGAGTTCCGCCTTGACAGGGAACAAAGGACGTTTAAGCCACATGTTTGAAATTGATGGTAAATGATTGACAGGCATCTACACAACAGCAAACACGCGTGGCACTTTGTGCATTTCAATTAGTTTCGCCATTATAGCGCTTTAAAGTGTACCGGCGTGACGATTCCGTGTCATGTCGACCTCTATCCATGAAAATTTGATGAGTTCCGCCTTGACAGGGAACAAAGGACGTTTAAGCCACATGTTTGAAATTGATGGTAAATGTTTGACAGGCATCTACACAACAGCAAACACGCGTGGCACTTTGTGCATTTCAATTAGTTTCGCCATTATAGCGCTTTAAAGTGTACCGGCGTGACGATTCCGTGTCATGTCGACCTCTATCCATGAAAATTTGATGAGTTCCGCCTTGACAGGGAACAAAGGACGTTTAAGCCACATGTTTGAAATTGATGGTAAATGGTTGACATCTACACTACAACAAACACGCGTGGCAATTTGTGCATTTCAACGAGTTTCATCATTATAGCGCGTTAGAGTGTACCGGCGTGACGATTCCGTGTCATGTCGACCTCTATCCAAATTTGATGAGTTCCGCCTTGACAGGGAACAAAGGACGTTTAAGCCACATGTTTGAAATTGATGGTAAATGATTGACAAGCATGTACACTACAACAAACCCGCGTGGCACTTTGTGCATTTCAATTAATTTTGCCATTATAACGCATTAAAGTGTATCCGCGTGACGATCCCGTGTCAGGTCGACCTCTATCAATGTAAATTTGATGAGTTCGCCTTGACAGGGAACAGAGGATGTTTAAGCCACATGTTTGAAATTGATGGTACATGATGGGCAAGCATGTACACTACAACAAACACGCGTGGCACTTTGTGCATTTCAATTAGTTTCCCCATTATAGCGCGTTAAAGTGTACCCGCCTGACGATCCCGTGTCAGGTCGACCTCTATCAATGTAAATTTGATGAGTTCCGCCTTGACAGGGAACAGAGGATGTTTAAGCCACATGTTTGAAATTGATGGTACATGATGGGCAAGCATGTACACTACAACAAACACGCGTGGGCACTTTGTGCATTTCAATTAGTTTCCCATTATAGCGCGTTAAAGTGTACCCGCCTGACGATCCCGTGTCAGGTCGACCTCTATCAATGTAAATTTGATGAGTTCCGCCTTGACAGGGAACAGAGGATGTTTAAGCCACATGTTTGAAATTGATGGTACATGATGGGCAAGCATGTACACTACAACAAACACGCGTGGCACTTTGTGCATTTCAATTAGTTTCCCCATTATAGCGCGTTAAAGTGTACCCGCCTGACGATCCCGTGTCAGGTCGACCTCTATCAATGTAAATTTGATGAGTTCCGCCTTGACAGGGAACAGAGGATTGTTTAAGCCACATGTTTGAAATTGATGGTACATGATGGGCAAGCATGTACACTACAACAAACACGCGTGGCACTTTGTGCATTTCAATTAGTTTCCCCATTATAGCGCGTTAAAGTGTACCCGCCTGACGATCCCGTGTCAGGTCGACCTCTATCAATGTAAATTTGATGAGTTCCGCCTTGACAGGGAACAGAGGATGTTTAAGCCACATGTTTGAAATTGATGGTACATGATGGGCAAGCATGTACACTACAACAAACACGCGTGGCACTTTGTGCATTTCAATTAGTTTCCCCATTATAGCGCGTTAAAGTGTACCCGCCTGACGATCCCGTGTCAGGTCGACCTCTATCAATGTAACTTTGATGAGTTCCGCCTTGACAGGGAACAGAGGATGTTTAAGCCACATGTTTGAAATTGATGGTACATGATGGGCAAGCATGTACACTACAACAAACACGCGTGGCACTTTGTGCATTTCATTAGTTTCCCCATTATAGCGCGTTAAAGTGTACCCGCCTGACGATCCCGTGTCAGGTCGACCTCTATCAATGGTAAATTTTGATGAGTTCCGCCTTGACAGGGAACAGAGGATGTTTAAGCCACATGTTTGAAATTGATTGTACATGATGGGCAAGCATGTACACTACAACAAACACGCGTGGCACTTTGTGCATTTCAATAGTTCTCCCCATTATAGCGCGTTAAGTGTACCCGCCTGACGATCCGTGTCAGGTCGACCTCTATCAATGTAAATTTGATGAGTTCCGCCTTGACAGGAACAGAGGATGTTTAAGCCACATGTTTGAATTGATGGTACATGATGGGCAAGCATGTACACTACAAACAAAACCCGCGTGGCACTTTGTGCATTTCAATTAGTTTCCCCATTATAGCGCGTTAATGTGTACCCGCCTGACGATCCCGTGTCAGGTCGACCTCTATCAATGTAAATTTGATGAGTTCCGCCTTGACAGGGAACAGAGGAGTTTAAGCCACATGTTTGAAATTGATGGTACATGATGGCAAGCATGTACACTACAACAAACACGCGTGGCACTTTGTGCATTTCAATTAGTTTCCCCATTATAGCGCGTTAAAGTGTACCGCCTGACGATCCCGTGTCAGGTCGACCTCTATCAATGTAAATTTGATGAGTTCCGCCTTGACAGGGAACAGAGGATGTTTAAGCCACATGTTTGAAATTGATGGTACATGATGGGCAAGCATGTACACTACAACAAACACGCGTGGCACTTTGTGCATTTCAAGTAGTTTCCCATTATAGCGCGTTAAAGTGTACCCGCCTGACGATCCCGTGTCAGGTCGGACCTCTATCAAGTAATTTTGATGAGTTCCGCCTTGACAGGGAACAGAGGATGTTTAAGCCACATGTTTGAAATTGATGGTACATGATGGGCAAGCATGTACACTACAACAAACACGCGTGGCACTTTGTGCATTTCAATTAGTTTCCCCATTTATAGCGCGTTAAAGTGTACCCGCCTGACGATCCCGTGTCCAGGTCGACCTCTATCAATGTAAATTTGATGAGTTCCGCCTTGACAGGGAACAGAGGATGTTTAAGCCACATGTTTGAAATTGATGGTACATGATGGCAAGCATGTACACTACTAACAAACACGCGTGGCACTTTGTGCATTTCAATTAGTTTCCCCATTATAGCGCGTTAAAGTGTACCCGCCTGACGATCCCGTGGTCAGGTCGACCTCTATCATGTAAATTTGATGAGTTCCGCCTTGACAGGGAACAGAGGATGTTTAAGGCCACATGTTTGAAATTGATGGTACATGATGGGCAAGCATGTACACTACAACAAACACGCGTGGCACTTTGTGCATTTCAATTAGTTTCCCCATTATAGCGCGTTAAAGTGTACCCGCCTGACGATCCCGTGTCAGGTCGACCTCTATCAATGTAAATTTGATGAGTTCCGCCTTGACAGGGAACAGAGGATGTTTAAGCCACATGTTTGAAATTGATGGTACATGATGGGCAAGCATGTACACTACAACAAACACGCGTGGCACTTTGTGCATTTCAATTAGTTTCCCCATTATAGCGCGTTAAAGTGTACCCGCCTGACGATCCCGTGTCAGGTCGACCTCTATCAATGTAAATTTGATGAGTTCCGCCTTGACAGGGAACAGAGGATGTTTAAGCCACATGTTTGAAATTGATGGTACATGATGGGCAAGCATGTACACTACAACAAACACGCGTTGGCACTTTGTGCATTTCAATTAGTTTCCCCATTATAGCGCGTTAAAGTGTACCCGCCTGACGATCCCGTGTCAGGTCGACCTCTATCAATGTAAATTTGATGAGTTCCGCCTTGACAGGGAACAGAGGATGTTTAAGCCACATGTTTGAAATTGATGGTACATGATGGGCAAGCATGTACACTACAACAAACACGCGTGGCACTTTGTGCATTTCAATTAGTTTCCCCATTATAGCGCGTTAAAGTGTACCCGCCTGACGATCCCGTGTCAGGTCGACCTCTATCAATGTAAATTTGATGAGTTCCGCCTTGACAGGGAACAGAGGATGTTTAAGCCACATGTTTGAAATTGATGGTACATGATGGGCAAGCATGTACACTACAACAAACACGCGTGGCACTTTGTGCATTTCAATTAGTTTCCCCATTATAGCGCGTTAAAGTGTACCCGCCTGACGATCCCGTGTCAGGTCGACCTCTATCAATGTAAATTTGATGAGTTCCGCCTTGACAGGGAACAGAGGATGTTTAAGCCACATGTTTGAAATTGATGGTACATGATGGGCAAGCATGTACCACTACAACAAACACGCGTGGCACTTTGTGCATTTCAATTAGTTTCCCCATTATAGCGCGTTAAAGTGTACCCGCCTGACGATCCCGTGTCAGGTCGACCTCTATCAATGTAAATTTGATGAGTTCCGCCTTGACAGGGAACAGAGGATGTTTAAGCCACATGTTTGAAATTGATGGTACATGATGGGCAAGCATGTACACTACAACAAACACGCGTGGCACTTTGTGCATTTCAATTAGTTTCCCCATTATAGCGCGTTAAAGTGTACCCGCCTGACGATCCCGTGTCAGGTCGACCTCTATCAATGTAAATTTGATGAGTTCCGCCTTGACAGGGAACAGAGGATGTTTAAGCCACATGTTTGAAATTGATGGTACATGATGGGCAAGCATGTACACTACAACAAACACGCGTGGCACTTTGTGCATTTCAATTAGTTTCCCCATTATAGCGCGTTAAAGTGTACCCGCCTGACGATCCCGTGTCAGGTCGACCTCTATCAATGTAAATTTGATGAGTTCCGCCTTGACAGGGAACAGAGGATGTTTAAGCCACATGTTTGAAATTGATGGTACATGATGGGCAAGCATGTACACTACAACAAACACGCGTGGCACTTTGTGCATTTCAATTAGTTTCCCCATTATAGCGCGTTAAAGTGTACCCGCCTGACGATCCCGTGTCAGGTCGACCTCTATCAATGTAAATTTGATGAGTTCCGCCTTGACAGGGAACAGAGGATGTTTAAGCCACATGTTTGAAATTGATGGTACATGATGGGCAAGCATGTACACTACAACAAACACGCGTGGCACTTTGTGCATTTCAATTAGTTTCCCCATTATAGCGCGTTAAAGTGTACCCGCCTGACGATCCCGTGTCAGGTCGACCTCTATCAATGTAAATTTGATGAGTTCCGCCTTGACAGGGAACAGAGGATGTTTAAGCCACATGTTTGAAATTGATGGTACATGATGGGCAAGCATGTACACTACAACAAACACGCGTGGCACTTTGTGCATTTCAATTAGTTTCCCCATTATAGCGCGTTAAAGTGTACCCGCCTGACGATCCCGTGTCAGGTCGACCTCTATCAATGTAAATTTGATGAGTTCCGCCTTGACAGGGAACAGAGGATGTTTAAGCCACATGTTTGAAATTGATGGTACATGATGGGCAAGCATGTACACTACAACAAACACGCGTGGCACTTTGTGCATTTCAATTAGTTTCCCCATTATAGCGCGTTAAAGTGTACCCGCCTGACGATCCCGTGTCAGGTCGACCTCTATCAATGTAAATTTGATGAGTTCCGCCTTGACAGGGAACAGAGGATGTTTAAGCCACATGTTTGAAATTGATGGTACATGATGGGCAAGCATGTACACTACAACAAACACGCGTGGCACTTTGTGCATTTCAATTAGTTTCCCCATTATAGCGCGTTAAAGTGTACCCGCCTGACGATCCCGTGTCAGGTCGACCTCTATCAATGTAAATTTGATGAGTTCCGCCTTGACAGGGAACAGAGGATGTTTAAGCCACATGTTTGAAATTGATGGTACATGATGGGCAAGCATGTACACTACAACAAACACGCGTGGCACTTTGTGCATTTCAATTAGTTTCCCCATTATAGCGCGTTAAAGTGTACCCGCCTGACGATCCCGTGTCAGGTCGACCTCTATCAATGTAAATTTGATGAGTTCCGCCTTGACAGGGAACAGAGGATGTTTAAGCCACATGTTTGAAATTGATGGTACATGATGGGCAAGCATGTACACTACAACAAACACGCGTGGCACTTTGTGCATTTCAATTAGTTTCCCCATTATAGCGCGTTAAAGTGTACCCGCCTGACGATCCCGTGTCAGGTCGACCTCTATCAATGTAAATTTGATGAGTTCCGCCTTGACAGGGAACAGAGGATGTTTAAGCCACATGTTTGAAATTGATGGTACATGATGGGCAAGCATGTACACTACAACAAACACGCGTGGCACTTTGTGCATTTCAATTAGTTTCCCCATTATAGCGCGTTAAAGTGTACCCGCCTGACGATCCCGTGTCAGGTCGACCTCTATCAATGTAAATTTGATGAGTTCCGCCTTGACAGGGAACAGAGGATGTTTAAGCCACATGTTTGAAATTGATGGTACATGATGGGCAAGCATGTACACTACAACAAACACGCGTGGCACTTTGTGCATTTCAATTAGTTTCCCCATTATAGCGCGTTAAAGTGTACCCGCCTGACGATCCCGTGTCAGGTCGACCTCTATCAATGTAAATTTGATGAGTTCCGCCTTGACAGGGAACAGAGGATGTTTAAGCCACATGTTTGAAATTGATGGTACATGATGGGCAAGCATGTACACTACAACAAACACGCGTGGCACTTTGTGCATTTCAATTAGTTTCCCCATTATAGCGCGTTAAAGTGTACCCGCCTGACGATCCCGTGTCAGGTCGACCTCTATCAATGTAAATTTGATGAGTTCCGCCTTGACAGGGAACAGAGGATGTTTAAGCCACATGTTTGAAATTGATGGTACATGATGGGCAAGCATGTACACTACAACAAACACGCGTGGCACTTTGTGCATTTCAATTAGTTTCCCCATTATAGCGCGTTAAAGTGTACCCGCCTGACGATCCCGTGTCAGGTCGACCTCTATCAATGTAAATTTGATGAGTTCCGCCTTGACAGGGAACAGAGGATGTTTAAGCCACATGTTTGAAATTGATGGTACATGATGGGCAAGCATGTACACTACAACAAACACGCGTGGCACTTTGTGCATTTCAATTAGTTTCCCCATTATAGCGCGTTAAAGTGTACCCGCCTGACGATCCCGTGTCAGGTCGACCTCTATCAATGTAAATTTGATGAGTTCCGCCTTGACAGGGAACAGAGGATGTTTAAGCCACATGTTTGAAATTGATGGTACATGATGGGCAAGCATGTACACTACAACAAACACGCGTGGCACTTTGTGCATTTCAATTAGTTTCCCCATTATAGCGCGTTAAAGTGTACCCGCCTGACGATCCCGTGTCAGGTCGACCTCTATCAATGTAAATTTGATGAGTTCCGCCTTGACAGGGAACAGAGGATGTTTAAGCCACATGTTTGAAATTGATGGTACATGATGGGCAAGCATGTACACTACAACAAACACGCGTGGCACTTTGTGCATTTCAATTAGTTTCCCCATTATAGCGCGTTAAAGTGTACCCGCCTGACGATCCCGTGTCAGGTCGACCTCTATCAATGTAAATTTGATGAGTTCCGCCTTGACAGGGAACAGAGGATGTTTAAGCCACATGTTTGAAATTGATGGTACATGATGGGCAAGCATGTACACTACAACAAACACGCGTGGCACTTTGTGCATTTCAATTAGTTTCCCCATTATAGCGCGTTAAAGTGTACCCGCCTGACGATCCCGTGTCAGGTCGACCTCTATCAATGTAAATTTGATGAGTTCCGCCTTGACAGGGAACAGAGGATGTTTAAGCCACATGTTTGAAATTGATGGTACATGATGGGCAAGCATGTACACTACAACAAACACGCGTGGCACTTTGTGCATTTCAATTAGTTTCCCCATTATAGCGCGTTAAAGTGTACCCGCCTGACGATCCCGTGTCAGGTCGACCTCTATCAATGTAAATTTGATGAGTTCCGCCTTGACAGGGAACAGAGGATGTTTAAGCCACATGTTTGAAATTGATGGTACATGATGGGCAAGCATGTACACTACAACAAACACGCGTGGCACTTTGTGCATTTCAATTAGTTTCCCCATTATAGCGCGTTAAAGTGTACCCGCCTGACGATCCCGTGTCAGGTCGACCTCTATCAATGTAAATTTGATGAGTTCCGCCTTGACAGGGAACAGAGGATGTTTAAGCCACATGTTTGAAATTGATGGTACATGATGGGCAAGCATGTACACTACAACAAACACGCGTGGCACTTTGTGCATTTCAATTAGTTTCCCCATTATAGCGCGTTAAAGTGTACCCGCCTGACGATCCCGTGTCAGGTCGACCTCTATCAATGTAAATTTGATGAGTTCCGCCTTGACAGGGAACAGAGGATGTTTAAGCCACATGTTTGAAATTGATGGTACATGATGGGCAAGCATGTACACTACAACAAACACGCGTGGCACTTTGTGCATTTCAATTAGTTTCCCCATTATAGCGCGTTAAAGTGTACCCGCCTGACGATCCCGTGTCAGGTCGACCTCTATCAATGTAAATTTGATGAGTTCCGCCTTGACAGGGAACAGAGGATGTTTAAGCCACATGTTTGAAATTGATGGTACATGATGGGCAAGCATGTACACTACAACAAACACGCGTGGCACTTTGTGCATTTCAATTAGTTTCCCCATTATAGCGCGTTAAAGTGTACCCGCCTGACGATCCCGTGTCAGGTCGACCTCTATCAATGTAAATTTGATGAGTTCCGCCTTGACAGGGAACAGAGGATGTTTAAGCCACATGTTTGAAATTGATGGTACATGATGGGCAAGCATGTACACTACAACAAACACGCGTGGCACTTTGTGCATTTCAATTAGTTTCCCCATTATAGCGCGTTAAAGTGTACCCGCCTGACGATCCCGTGTCAGGTCGACCTCTATCAATGTAAATTTGATGAGTTCCGCCTTGACAGGGAACAGAGGATGTTTAAGCCACATGTTTGAAATTGATGGTACATGATGGGCAAGCATGTACACTACAACAAACACGCGTGGCACTTTGTGCATTTCAATTAGTTTCCCCATTATAGCGCGTTAAAGTGTACCCGCCTGACGATCCCGTGTCAGGTCGACCTCTATCAATGTAAATTTGATGAGTTCCGCCTTGACAGGGAACAGAGGATGTTTAAGCCACATGTTTGAAATTGATGGTACATGATGGGCAAGCATGTACACTACAACAAACACGCGTGGCACTTTGTGCATTTCAATTAGTTTCCCCATTATAGCGCGTTAAAGTGTACCCGCCTGACGATCCCGTGTCAGGTCGACCTCTATCAATGTAAATTTGATGAGTTCCGCCTTGACAGGGAACAGAGGATGTTTAAGCCACATGTTTGAAATTGATGGTACATGATGGGCAAGCATGTACACTACAACAAACACGCGTGGCACTTTGTGCATTTCAATTAGTTTCCCCATTATAGCGCGTTAAAGTGTACCCGCCTGACGATCCCGTGTCAGGTCGACCTCTATCAATGTAAATTTGATGAGTTCCGCCTTGACAGGGAACAGAGGATGTTTAAGCCACATGTTTGAAATTGATGGTACATGATGGGCAAGCATGTACACTACAACAAACACGCGTGGCACTTTGTGCATTTCAATTAGTTTCCCCATTATAGCGCGTTAAAGTGTACCCGCCTGACGATCCCGTGTCAGGTCGACCTCTATCAATGTAAATTTGATGAGTTCCGCCTTGACAGGGAACAGAGGATGTTTAAGCCACATGTTTGAAATTGATGGTACATGATGGGCAAGCATGTACACTACAACAAACACGCGTGGCACTTTGTGCATTTCAATTAGTTTCCCCATTATAGCGCGTTAAAGTGTACCCGCCTGACGATCCCGTGTCAGGTCGACCTCTATCAATGTAAATTTGATGAGTTCCGCCTTGACAGGGAACAGAGGATGTTTAAGCCACATGTTTGAAATTGATGGTACATGATGGGCAAGCATGTACACTACAACAAACACGCGTGGCACTTTGTGCATTTCAATTAGTTTCCCCATTATAGCGCGTTAAAGTGTACCCGCCTGACGATCCCGTGTCAGGTCGACCTCTATCAATGTAAATTTGATGAGTTCCGCCTTGACAGGGAACAGAGGATGTTTAAGCCACATGTTTGAAATTGATGGTACATGATGGGCAAGCATGTACACTACAACAAACACGCGTGGCACTTTGTGCATTTCAATTAGTTTCCCCATTATAGCGCGTTAAAGTGTACCCGCCTGACGATCCCGTGTCAGGTCGACCTCTATCAATGTAAATTTGATGAGTTCCGCCTTGACAGGGAACAGAGGATGTTTAAGCCACATGTTTGAAATTGATGGTACATGATGGGCAAGCATGTACACTACAACAAACACGCGTGGCACTTTGTGCATTTCAATTAGTTTCCCCATTATAGCGCGTTAAAGTGTACCCGCCTGACGATCCCGTGTCAGGTCGACCTCTATCAATGTAAATTTGATGAGTTCCCGCCTTGACAGGGAACAGAGGATGTTTAAGCCACATGTTTGAAATTGATGGTACATGATGGGCAAGCATGTACACTACAACAAACACGCGTGGCACTTTGTGCATTTCAATTAGTTTCCCCATTATAGCGCGTTAAAGTGTACCCGCCTGACGATCCCGTGTCAGGTCGACCTCTATCAATGTAAATTTGATGAGTTCCGCCTTGACAGGGAACAGAGGATGTTTAAGCCACATGTTTGAAATTGATGGTACATGATGGGCAAGCATGTACACTACAACAAACACGCGTGGCACTTTGTGCATTTCAATTAGTTTCCCCATTATAGCGCGTTAAAGTGTACCCGCCTGACGATCCCGTGTCAGGTCGACCTCTATCAATGTAAATTTGATGAGTTCCGCCTTGACAGGGAACAGAGGATGTTTAAGCCACATGTTTGAAATTGATGGTACATGATGGGCAAGCATGTACACTACAACAAACACGCGTGGCACTTTGTGCATTTCAATTAGTTTCCCCATTATAGCGCGTTAAAGTGTACCCGCCTGACGATCCCGTGTCAGGTCGACCTCTATCAATGTAAATTTGATGAGTTCCGCCTTGACAGGGAACAGAGGATGTTTAAGCCACATGTTTGAAATTGATGGTACATGATGGGCAAGCATGTACACTACAACAAACACGCGTGGCACTTTGTGCATTTCAATTAGTTTCCCCATTATAGCGCGTTAAAGTGTACCCGCCTGACGATCCCGTGTCAGGTCGACCTCTATCAATGTAAATTTGATGAGTTCCGCCTTGACAGGGAACAGAGGATGTTTAAGCCACATGTTTGAAATTGATGGTACATGATGGGCAAGCATGTACACTACAACAAACACGCGTGGCACTTTGTGCATTTCAATTAGTTTCCCCATTATAGCGCGTTAAAGTGTACCCGCCTGACGATCCCGTGTCAGGTCGACCTCTATCAATGTAAATTTGATGAGTTCCGCCTTGACAGGGAACAGAGGATGTTTAAGCCACATGTTTGAAATTGATGGTACATGATGGGCAAGCATGTACACTACAACAAACACGCGTGGCACTTTGTGCATTTCAATTAGTTTCCCCATTATAGCGCGTTAAAGTGTACCCGCCTGACGATCCCGTGTCAGGTCGACCTCTATCAATGTAAATTTGATGAGTTCCGCCTTGACAGGGAACAGAGGATGTTTAAGCCACATGTTTGAAATTGATGGTACATGATGGGCAAGCATGTACACTACAACAAACACGCGTGGCACTTTGTGCATTTCAATTAGTTTCCCCATTATAGCGCGTTAAAGTGTACCCGCCTGACGATCCCGTGTCAGGTCGACCTCTATCAATGTAAATTTGATGAGTTCCGCCTTGACAGGGAACAGAGGATGTTTAAGCCACATGTTTGAAATTGATGGTACATGATGGGCAAGCATGTACACTACAACAAACACGCGTGGCACTTTGTGCATTTCAATTAGTTTCCCCATTATAGCGCGTTAAAGTGTATCCGCGTGACGATCCCGTGTCAGGTCGACCTCTATCAATGTAAATTTGATGAGTTCCGCCTTGACAGGGAACAGAGGATGTTTAAGCCACATGTTTGAAATTGATGGTACATGATGGGCAAGCATGTACACTACAACAAACACGCGTGGCACTTTGTGCATTTCAATTAGTTTCCCCATTATAGCGCGTTAAAGTGTACCCGCCTGACGATCCCGTGTCAGGTCGACCTCTATCAATGTAAATTTGATGAGTTCCGCCTTGACAGGGAACAGAGGATGTTTAAGCCACATGTTTGAAATTGATGGTACATGATGGGCAAGCATGTACACTACAACAAACACGCGTGGCACTTTGTGCATTTCAATTAGTTTCCCCATTATAGCGCGTTAAAGTGTACCCGCCTGACGATCCCGTGTCAGGTCGACCTCTATCAATGTAAATTTGATGAGTTCCGCCTTGACAGGGAACAGAGGATGTTTAAGCCACATGTTTGAAATTGATGGTACATGATGGGCAAGCATGTACACTACAACAAACACGCGTGGCACTTTGTGCATTTCAATTAGTTTCCCCATTATAGCGCGTTAAAGTGTACCCGCCTGACGATTCCGTGTGAGGTCGACCTCTATCAATGTAAGTTTGATGAGTTCCGCCTTGACTGGGAACAAAGGACGTTTAGGCCACATCTTTCAAATTTATGGTAAATGATGGACAAGCATCTACACTACAACAAACACGCGTGGCACTTTGTGCATTTCAATTAGTTTCGCCATTACAGAGCGTTAAAGTGTACCCACCTGACGATTCCGTGTCAGGTCGACCTCTATCAATAGAAATTTGATTAGTTCCGCCTTGACAGGGAACAAAGGACGTTTAGGCCACATCTTTCAAATTTATGGTAAATGATGGACAAGCATCTACACTACAACAAACACGCGTGGCACTTTGTGCATTTCAATTAGTTTCGCCATTACAGAGCGTTAAAGTGTACCCACCTGACGATTCCGTGTCAGGTCGACCTCTATCAATAGAAATTTGATTAGTTCCGCCTTGACAGGGAACAAAGGACGTTTAAGCCACATGTTTGAAATTTATGGTAAATGATGGACAAGCATCTACACTACAACTAACATGCGTGGCAGTTTGTGCATTTCAATTAGTTTCCCCATTATAGCGCGTTAAAGTGTACCCGCGTGTCGATTCCGTGTCATGTCGACATCTATCAATGAAAATTTGATGAGTACCACCTTGACAGGGACAAGGGCGTTTAAGCTACAGCTGTTTTCCCTGAGATGTTTGCATTCGTTACAGGTCCGAAATTTATGGTAAATGTATCATGTATCAACGCTACAACAAACACGCATGGTAATTCGTTCATCTTAAATACCCTTACCGTAAAAACCCGTAAAAACCGTACCGTAAAAAGCCGTACGGACCCTTTCTTCCCTCCGGGCTGTTGACACACAATTCGCATGAACCTTTAAACACGTCACACCTAACCCTTTAAATACCATGCCAATGATGAGGGCGGTGCCCAGAAGAAGAACAGTCTCTGTTCGAAATATCGGCGGCTTCTGTCCTGAGGCAACTCCCTTCCTACATCTCTACCGGTTCGCTGGATTTCTACCCATCTACTTACCATTAGAGCGCGTCAAAGCTGACCCACATAATTGATTCCATTGTCACATCGACCTGGAGTTCACAGTCCAGAAAGTCCTAAATTTATTTTAAATGATTGACAATAATCTACATTACAACAAACGTGGGTGGTATTGTGCAAAACGGGGATTCCTGTAGCGGTGAAGTAAGTGGGAGTGCAAGGAGAAGTCATCTGCTATTCACATGTTAACTGCACAGGCTGTCGCACAGCATTAGGGCAACTAAATCAAACTGAATGCCATGCAGTGTGATATAGATCCAGTACAGCATTATTAAGCCAAAACTCTGCCGCTCTTGCCCTGCCGCTACTCTCATACCTACCTCGGTTAAACTACCTCAACAAAAAAAAAAAAAAAAAAAACGAAAAGGAAGAAGAAAGGGAAAAAAAGAAAAAAAAAGGGAAGAGAACCCGACAAGACCGCGGATCGAACCACGGACCCCGAAAGCAGTGACAAGCATCTTTACCACTGAGCCAAGGGTGTCATACGTGCTCCCTCCAGGAATGAAGGTACAGACGCTTCGCAAGCCACACAGAGCTGGTCAATATTTCTTTTGTCGTGGGAACAAAATAGGAGCGTCCCACAACAGCGCACAAAGTTGCAAAGCGTACAAGACAAATTCAACTTTCATGTCCTACATGGGCATTTTCCGGAGAACCCATTGTTTTAGCCAAGTACAACAAAAATAGCACACCAGTGCATTCTGCCATGAAGCCAACACGGCGAAAATAAGTCCTCCAGCAACAAAACTGTGACGCTCTTGCGCTTCCATTCCACTAGTACACCATCGATGGGCCTCTCACAGCAACACCCATGTGTGGGCTTTTCTTTCTAAAGCTCAGCGTCAACAGATATTCTAACAAAACCAGGTGGAATGCATTGCTTCAATGGAGGGCAGCGAGTACGCCGGTCAAGCCAACTTTAAGAAATCGTGTCCCGGATTTCTGGGAATGAACGTGCAAACAAAAAGAAAGAAGTAATATCAGTGGTTCATATATTAAACCGGATAATGCTTTGTTGTTACACGGACTCCTCGTGGGAGTTATCACGGAAATATTGGCGCAATATGGGCAAAATGGGCTTGCCAATATGGGCAGCCCATGTTGGTCCAGTATGGAGCCTGGTTGCGTTTCCCATATATTGGTCCCATATCGGCAGGTCATACCGGACCAACATTGGTAATTTGGCACATCCATATGGGTCCAATATTAGCGTCTTGTTTGGGCAGTGGCGATGTTTGGGACTTGAAAAAACATGTTCCAAGGACACCCAAAGAGCTTGAGGTACCCTTTACCCCTCTTTATGTAAATCGCTAGGTTTGCGCTTGGCTTTCAGTGATGAATCTTCCCACACCCTGAAGAGAGGACATCACGTACCACGTGACCTTCTGACGCCAACCACTGAAACGTTGCCGCCTTATGCACTGCTGAAGAGGCCCAGGAACCCAGAACAGCTGTCTAGAGCTAGTGTGGCGACGTCTGGACAGTTTTTGGGACTTGAAAAAACATGTTGCACCTACAGCCCCAGAGCTTCGACTACCTTTCCCTCTGTGAATGCAGTTCATTGGTTTTGCGCTGCGATTTCAGTGGTGAGTCTCTCCTCACCCTAACGGGAAGACATCACGTTCCAAGTGACATTCGGACGCCACCCGCTTAAACGTTGGCCAGCAGTACTCGACTGAAGAGGCCGAGGAAGGCCGAAACAGATGTGCAGTGTTGCTATGGCGGCGTCTAAGCTACGAAGTTGTCACAATAGGAACGTCTGGCCCCTTCGGTCACCTGATGCCGCAGCCGTTTTTAGAATAAAAATCCGTTCGCTATTTCGTCCGCAAAAAATTCGTGAAAGAACACCATTTTTTTCATTATTTTGCTCATTGCGCATCTTTAGAGACGGTCTTTCCGTCACCTGCCAATGTGAAAGGGTGAAAGAGCACATGCTTCGCAGTAAAAGATTAAAAGCAAAAAGAAAATGCAACACAAGATAAAGGCAGTCCGATAGTGTCACCTGATACGTTTGTTTTGTTTCCGCAAGTTAAAGCCCATATTCGAGGCATGAAGCGGCACTGTGCTCTTTCACCCTCTCACATTGGGGATGAAGGAAAGACGCTTCTCCGAAAATGCGCAATGAACAAAAGAAAGAAAAAGTTGTGTTCCTTTAGGAATTTTTTTGCGGATCTATCGAACGAATTTTTGTTCTGAAAACGGCTCTGGTATCAGGTGACCGAAGGGACTAGGTGTTCTCATTGGGTCAATTTCGTGGCTTTGATAATTAAAAAGTTCATTATTGGAAGGTAATTAAGACATTGACTTAGGAGTTTGCTAATGCCCTCCTAAGGAGTGCTTTTCAGCATACGCTATATTGCAATTGATTTCATTTCTCAAAAACCGATATATATTAAAAAAATATGTTCGCATTTTGCTGGGACACCCTGTATGTATTTGCTTTTATTACTTCACATCAAGTATACCTAAAAATTTAACTTGGACTCCAGATAAAATCGTAATGTACTAAAAGTAAGTTTTGTGTATTAAAGCACTCTTGAAAAAGAAACTAAATCGCTGTTGACAGTCTCCAAATGTTGGCAAGAATGTAGTTTCTTAAAATGTTGCTCTGCAACTAAAACGCAAAGATACCCACCCATTATCAGACAGTGACCGATAGCATGAAAAGTTTTGCAATTTCAAGGCAGCAATTGCAAGTATGATTCAATTGCTTCCTCTATTGGCAATTAATAATCGCATTTAGCTGTGACGTCCTGTATGTACCTCCCATTACTGTGATGATTCCGCGGTCTAAACTCAACACGAAGTACGTATTAGAGAAATGCAAAACAGATATACCGATAGACTGTGTTAGTGCTTAGATTAAATGGACACACACACAGATATATCGAATCCCCTTCACGTTTATTGGTTGTTCAAAAACGCAGTGGTTACAGTGCTTTTGCATCAGCGAACAGACTTCTGGTATACATGTGGAGTCCGTTGATTCAGGGATCCGAACTTGATTGACGACTTTGGCGTTTGGCGTCCATTATCCTGCCAGACAAGGCACGTGCTGACGACGTAATATCCGATGACTGTTCCACATATATTACATACTGGGAAAGTCGTATCGTGTTTGTAAGCCCCAACAAGTTGTCTCTTACACGTATTGCGTGATTGCTACAACAAAGCGTTTCGCTCGACGATGTCTCCTGTTCTATGTCCGAGTTTTGCAGATGAGTCTCTCCTGGGCGCATTCTTCTTTGTTGCCAACCGTTCCACGACATGTTCCGCGAGGACATCTTTGTCAAAACGAACTGATCAAGTCATTAATTACCAATATAGACTAAGCTAGATAAACACGCAAAAAGCGTACGCAAATTTCGGCCGCAGCGCGGCGCTCTCTCATGCGTCGGGCAACAACAACAACTTTGAAAAAAAAAGGAAAGGGAGGTTAGTCCGGCATAGGCCGACTTGCTATTCCTTAAAATAAGGAAAAAGAAGAAGAAAGCAAGAAAAAGTTTCATCGTTACCCCATCGCTGGTGGTGATGCCGGGAATGAAATAATTAGCTCCTTCACAATCAGGGTTTTATTACGGTGTACATATCTTGAGGACCGTATTGAGGAAAGCGTTCTTGTATCTCAGTAATTTTCCGGTAACATGCACTATTCCGAATACTTTTTTTTCTTCAGCACTCCGTGCTCCAACACTCAAAAAACAAGTCTGTTGCGGTACTGCTGTCTTCTTCTTTACAATCCATTATATGCTGAAAGGCAGCTCCCTTCCTACGAACTAACCAATCCCAACACAACGACATGTCGATCCTCCGCAATTTATGTTCGCTTGCAAGTAATTTTTTTTCCGAACGTAGATTATTTCGTAAATACTAGAGGAATTGCTGACTGATGGACACCCCGAAATGCAACCTGCATATATTTGTTCAAGTGAAACAGGAAACAGCAATCTCTCCTGGTGACCAATATTCAAGTGTCTTAAATGTGTCCTGTAGTGAATACTAATCTACTCTACAGTTACATTGCTATTACTACACTATAAGTATTTGAGCTTATAAATCATAGGCGCATTCCTCATCCTGTATCTGCAGGTTTTCCCGCCCATACAAGTCCAAGAGCCATCTGATTTAGTACAAGTACCATCCAGTTTAATCCGTGTGCCATCTGAAATAATCCACGTGACATAAATTCAATCCAAGTGCCATCTGAATTAATCCTTGGCGTTTTCAAGCATTATTACCGTGAATTCACCCTAGGGACATCCTCGTAGAGCATTCTAGTGGAAAGAAACGTAGAAAAAAAAAGACCTGCTGATGGGACTGAGGTTCTGCTGTGTCTTACGTTGATCATTCGCACAAAGTCGAGGTATTGGGAGATGGAGCGGGAGTATAGCAGACGACACCACTGGTGCTGTCGTCTGCTACGGAATATCTTCTCACTGAGCCACAGGATATTCCGCGTAGTTAGAAGAGCACAAAAAGTAACGACTCACATAGCAGACGACACCCACTGGTGCTGTCGTCTGCTACACAATTTCTTCTGACTGAACTGCAGGATATACCGCGCGGTTAGAAGAGGCATGACTCACATTGCAGACGACACCATTGGTCCTGTCGTCTGAGGGATGTCATTGGCACTTCCGTGGGACTGCCTGGGTCCTTCAGCGAGACGGACATAGCTCCTGTTCTTCCGTTTTAGGAGCGATGCAGTGTTGTTTTTGTCATGCTACGCAACGTGCAAAGCAAAAAGAGAGAAGTAATATCAGTGGTTGATATATTAAACCAGATAATGCTTTATTGTGACACGGACACCCCGTTAAAGTTATCACGGAGATATTGGCGCATTATGGGCAAAATGGGCTTGCCAATATCCTCAGCCCTTGTTGGTCCAGTATGGTGCCTGGTTGCGCTCCCCATATATTGGTCCCATATCGGCAGCTCATACTGGACCAACATTGGTAATTTGACACATCCATATGGGTCCAATACTGGACCAATATTCGCATCTTGTTTGGGCAGTGGCGATGTGCCTTCCCGGGAAAAGATTAAAAGAAACAGAAAATGCAATACAAGATAAAGGCAGTTCCGATAGAGTCACCTGATACGTTTGTTTCTGTTTTGTTTCAACAAGTTAAATCCCATCTTCGACACACGAAGCGGCACTGTGCTCCTTCACCCTCTCACATTGGGAGTGAAGGAAAGACGCTTCTCCGAAAATGCGCAATGAACAAAAGAAAGAAAAAGTTGTGTTCCTTCATGAATTTTTTGTGGACGATCTATCGAACGAATTCTGGTTCTGAAAACGGCTCTGGTATCAGGTGACCGAAAGGACTAGATGTTCTCATTGGGACAATTCCGTAGCTTTTATAATTAAAAAGTTAATTATTGAAAGTTAATTAAGACAATGACTTAGGAGTTTGCTAATGCCCTCCTAAGGAGTGCCTTTCAGCATATGCTATATTGCAATTGTTTTCATTTCTCAAAAACCGATATATATTAAAAAATATGTTCGTATTTTGCTGGGACACCCTGTATGTATTTGCTTTTATTACTTTACATCAAGTATCCGAAATACTCAACTTGGACTCCTAAAACCGTTATGAACCAAAAGGAAGTTTTGTGCCTTGAAGCACCCTTGAAAAAGAAACTAAATCACTGTTGACAGTCTCCAAATGACGGCAAGAATGTAGTTTCTTAAAATGTTGTTCTGCAAGTAGAATGCAAATATACGCACACATTATCAGACAGCGACCGATAGCGCGATAAGTTTTGCAATATCAAGGCCGCAATTGCAAGTATGATTCAATTGCGTCCTCTATTGGCAATTAATAATCGCATTTAGCTGTGACGTCCTGTATGTGCCTCCCATGACTGAGATGATTCCGCGGTCTAAACTCAACACGAAGTACGTATAAGAGAAATGCAAAACAGATATACCGATAGACTGTGCTTAGATTAAATGGACACACACACAGATACATCGAATCCCCTTCACCTTTATTGGTTGTTCAAAAACACAGTGGTTACAGTGTTTTTGCATCAGCGAACAGACTTCTGGTATACATGTGGAGTCTGTTAATTCAGGGATCCGAACTTGATTGACGACTTTGGCGTTTGGCGTCCATTATCCTGCCAGACAAGGCACGTGCTGACGACGTAATATCCGATGACTGTTCCACATATATTACATACTGAGAAAATCGTATCGTGTTTGAAAGCCCCAACAACTTGTCTCTTACACGTATTGCGTGATTGCTACAACAAAGCGTTTCGCTCGACGATGTCTCCTGTTCTATGTCCGAGTTTTGCACATGAAAGTCTCTCCTGGGCGCATTCTTCTGTGTTGCCAACCGTTCCACGACATGTTCCGCGAGGACATCTTTGTCAACATTCCTAGTCAAAATAAGGAGGATGGTAGGGACGTTTTACTTTAGGGAGCCGTTATAACGTATTCTGAAGAGGTGACGAAACAAGAGGAGTATCTTCTGTGTCACTTCTTGGTCTTTGGTTCAACTGGAATTCTTGCAGATGAAATTCTCCTGGATACGTTCTTTGGCCTCAACTTCCGTTCCAATTCCGTGGCATGTTCTGCGTCGACGTCATTTCTGCGTTCCCTGGGAAGCGTTTATCATAATCATATTTTCGGGCACCACGTACCATGTATTCTCAAGAACTGACAGAATAGATAGCGCTCTTTTGATCTCTGTTTCAGGGTCTGAATCTCCAACGACCGTATCGACGAGAGTAATAGTTCATGAGCCTTCAGGACGTAGATGACAACTCCGAAGGCTTTGACGACCGTATCGACGAGAGGAATAGTTCATGAGCCTTCAAGACGTAGATGACAACTCCGAAGGCTTTGACGAGGACGATTCCATGACATGTTCTGTGTCGACGTCTTTTCCGCGTTCATGGCGAAGTGTCTATCATAATCCTATTTCCGTGCACCACCATGTCTTCTGAAGAACTGATATAATAGATAGTGTTCCTTTGGTTTCTGTGTCTGAATCTCCAATGACTGTATCGAAGAGAGGAATATTCCATGAGCCTTCACAACGTAGATGACAACTTCGACGGCTTCGACAAGGAAGATTCCACGACATGTTCTGCATCGGCGTCATTTCCGCGTTCATTGCGAAGTGTCTATCACAATCTTATATACGTGCACCACCATGTCTTCTGAAGAACTGACATAATAGATTGTGTTCCTTTGGTCTCAGTTTCTGTGCCTGAATCTCCAACGACTGTATCGATGAGAGGAATATTCCATGAGCCTTCACAACGTAGATGACAACTTCAAAGACTTCGACGAGGACAATTTTTCAATTTTCTCTGGCCCACGGCTCAATCCGCCTGCGCAGAGTCTTCTTTTATAATATCTGCGCAGGCGGTAAAGACGTTCCATTTTCTGCTCCAACGTGGATGGCGAAGATGCAATTTTTTATGCCAGACCACGCGGAGCTTGTGTAGAAGGCCTCGGATTCCGATGTTGCACTATGTTGAAAGACAATATGCTGCTGGCCAAGTAGATGTATACAAATGACTCCATTGGAAGTTGATAGCAAGATGTGGACATTTTTGCGTTTGGTGGCGGCATTCAGAGCCTCGTTGGCAGGGTTCGCCGTGGGGTTTCGAACCCGTTACCAGCTCCCACCACGGGGAGGTGAGGTTGAATGCCGCATTGTTGGGAGCCAATGAATCCGAGGTCGTGATGGGGGTCCGGGGACAGGCAGAAGGTCGAAGTCAGAAAGGGAAATCCAGAAGGCCTCACAGAGCGTGGAGATGTTTAAGAAGGACCTCTATGAGGTCCTTCGGCATGGAGGTGGTTGAGTTCGCGGGTGTGTGAACGATGCCGATGATGGTGGTGATGAGGCGGATGGAATCGTCTTCGGTGAGGCGCCGGTGGTAGTGGCTGATGATGAACCTCACGCAGTTGAGGCCTTCGTCCTGCAGGCACAAACGGTCCTGCAGGACATCGCAGATGAGGTTAACGGCCCCCGTCAAATAGCCGGGGACCCGGTGGCAAATACGTAGTTCCTTCCGGAGGATGTCGAACGCCCCCGGAAGGCGGGACACGAGGCGTCGGTAATGCAGTACCATTAATATTGGCACTGCATCGGGTGACGGTAAGCGCCCGAGGATGACGGCAGCGAAGTAGGCGAGCAGACTCATAGTCGAGCAAGGGAGTCAGCGAGACAAGTTGAAGGGGTAAACTGATCCTCATCGTCTATGCTGTATATACCCTCCTCATCGTACATGCTGAAACGGTAGTTCGTAACTTCACCATTTTGGGTGGGTAACAGTCCAACTGAATTATGAGGACGTAATTGCGAGGAAAATGCGTTATTTCTTGATTCGCGTGGTGGGTTAAGTCAAGGGGTGTGTAGATGTAGGTAATGTCCACGTAACTGTACTTGATTATGCCAGTGGTTAGTGAAAATTTAGGATATGTGTAGAATGCCTCCTAACGTATCGTTGTGCACATCGTTTTTCAGAGTCATTGTCGCTTCAGTATAGAGCATACGAAGGTGGTAATTAAGTATAATTATCGCCGCTCATTAGCGGCAACAATCATTACCGTTTGTACAACTGTGCTTGCTATGCAACTCTCTACTCAAAGAATTTCAAGTAAAAATGAACTGATCAAGTCATTAATTACCAATATAGACTAAGCTAGATAAACACGCAAAAAGCGTACGCCAATTTCGGCCGCAGCGCGGCGCTCTCTGATGCGATACAATAGTGACGTCAGCAGAAGTGCGACGAAGCTGAAGTGCGTGGCGCGCGCGTCAGGAAACCTTGAATCAACTTTGAAAAAAAAATGAAAGGGAGGAAAGTTTAGTCCGGCATAGGCCGACTTGCTATCCCTTAAAATAAGAAGAAAGAAAAAGTTTCATCGCTATCCCATCGCTGGTGGTGATGCAGGGAATGAAATAATGAGGCCCTTCACAATCAGGGTTTAGTCGGCCGAGGACGCATACTAACCCCCCCTGTCCCCCACTCCTTCCTGCTGTCCTCTCTCCATCTGTCCACGTCTGTACGTCGCTCATAGCTCCGTTACTTCGCGGCGCTAACACCCAATAAAAAATAAAAAAATAAAAAACAATCAGGGTTTTATTATGCTGTACGTATCTTGAGGAATTTACCGAGAACGGCTTTTTTTATATCTCAGCAATTTTCCTGTAAGATGCCCTATTTCGAATACTTTTTTTCCTTCAGCACTCCGTGCTCAACACTCAAAATTAACCTGTTACAGTGCTGCTGTCTTCTTTACAATCCGTTATGTTGAAGGGCAGCTCCCTTCCTACAAACCAACCAATCCCAACACAACGACACATCGATCCTAAGCAAGCTCTGTTCGCTTGCAAGTATTTTTTTTTTCGAACGTATATTATTTTGTAAATACTAGAGGAATTGCTGACTGATGGACATCCTGAAATGCAAACCGCACTCCTAGTCGATAATATATTTGTTCAAATGAAACAGGAAACAGCAATCTCTCCTGGTGACCAATATTCAAGATTCTTAAATGTGTCCTGTAGTGAAGACTAATCTACTCTACAGTTACATTACTATTACTACATTACTCTAAGTATTTGAGCTTATAAATCATAGGCGCGTTCCTCATCCTGTGTCTGCAAGTTTTCCCGCCCAATTTACACCTAGTGTCATCTGATTTAGTCCGGATGCCATCTGAAATAATCCACGTGATATAAAATTCAATCCGAGTACCATCTGAATTAGTCCTTGGCGTTTTCAAGCACTACAACCGTGAATTGACACCAGGGACATTCCTGTAGAGTATTCTAGTGGAAAGAAACGTAGAAAAAAGAGACCTGCTGATGGGAATGAAGTTCTGACGTGTCTTATGTTGAACATTAGCGCAAAGTCGAGGTATTGGGAGATGGAGCGGGAGTATAGCAGACGACACCAGCCCCCCACAGCTCTCGCAAAATCTGTATCAAAATGCGTGTTATTGCGCACGAAGCAATCCGTGCCTCTCTATTGGTCGGACGCCACAAGCGTGTCCGGATTGGTTGCCAGAATTTGAAAACGGCACTTCGCGCCTCGGCGCTTCCTCGCCTGCGTGCTGCGTTCTCCTTCGGCGGTTTCATTTGAAATCTGAACGGTGGGCGCCGCGTTGGCGGTGTCTTTCGTTGGGAGGCAAGTGCGTTCGCCGATCGCCGTTTTATCCGTGTATTATGGTGCCATTGATCGTGTTGTACTGTTTCTCGCCACAAGCATCGGTCTACGAAAAGCCAATCGGATTTCAAACTGAAGTGTTGTCGTGAATTCTGGCTCGATGAACATGTTCGAGCGCCGTCAGATCTGCATAGCGGTGACAAGAAAATACGATTCATGAAGCAGCATTTTATGTTTGACGTGTAGCAGGCAAGGACATGATGATCAAGCGATTGTGCGAAAGTATGTGACAGTTGTTCGTTGCTGGGAATAAGCTGTGTCGATGTGCGTATTTTGCAAGTTTGAACTTTGTTCCAGTGTGCTAGGAAGCGCTACGCAATGGACTCAGTACGCTCAGTGCATGTATATGTGTCAACCTGCCGATTGTGTCAGTATAAATAAATTTGTTCATTACGACACTTTTCACAGTTGTTTGGGAATCACGGAATAACTTTACGACGTGCATGAAAGGTTGTAGACTTAGAGGTGAGTGGTATAGCCGGTACGGGCCAGTATGGAAAGCAGAAGTCAGCAACAGCCAGAACCGTTCGGGCTGCGAGCCGGACGGAAAGACTTCTGATTGGAGGATTGAGGAAGCAATCGCTGCACTCTCATTGGTCGTGTGCCCAGTGTTGCGTGAATTTAGCTATACTATGGGCTCTATGGGGAGTTGTGGAGAGCTGACGACACCACTGGTGCTGTCGTCTGCTACAGAATATCTTCTCACTGAGCCACAGGATATTCCGCGTAGTTAGAAGAGCACGAAAAGTAACGACTCACATAGCAGACGACACCCACTGGTGTTGTCGTCTGCTACACAATTTCTTCTGACTGAACTGCAGGATATACCGCGCGGTTAGAAGAGCATGAAAAGGCATGGTTCACATAGCAGACGACACCATTGGTCCTGTCGTCTGAGGGATGTCATTGGCACTTCCGTGGGACTGCCTGGGTTCTTCAGCGAGACGGACATAGCTCCTGCTCTTCCATTTTAAGCCGATGCAGTGTTGTTGTTTTTTATGCTACGCAACGTGCAAAGCAAAAAGAGAGAAGTAATATCAGTAGTTGATATATTAAACCGGATAATGCTTTGTTGTTACACGGACTCCTCGTTGGAGTTATCACGGAAATATTGGCGCAATATGGGCAAAATGGGCTTGCCAATATGGGCAGCTCATGTTGGTCCAGTATGGAGCCTGGTTGCGGTCCCCATATATTGGTCCCATATCGGCAGCCCATACCGGACCAACATTGGTAATTGGGCACATCCATATGCGTCCAATACTAGCGTCTTGTTTGGACAGTGGCGATGTTTGGGACTTGAAAAAAACATGTTCCAAGTACACCCAAAGAGCTTGAGGTACCTTTTATCCCTCTGTATGTAAATCGCTGGATTTGCGCTGGGCTTTCAGCGATGAATCTTTCCTCACCCTGAAGAGAGGACATCACGTACCACGTGACCTCCTGACGCCAACCACTCAAACGTTGCCGCCTTATGCACTGCTGAAGAGGCCCAGGAACGCCAAAACAGCTGTCTATAGCTGGTGTGGCGACGTTTGGGACTTGAAAAAACATGTTGCACCTACAGCCCAAGAGCATTCGACTACTTTTCCCTCTGTGAATGCAGTTCATTGGTTTTGCGCTGGGATTTCAGTGGTGGGTCTCTCCTCACCCTAACGGGAAGACATCACGTTGCAAGTGACATTCGGACGGCACCCGCTTAAACGTTGCCCAGCAGTACTCGACTGAAGAGGCCCAGGAGGGCCGAAACAGATGTGCAGTGTTGCTATGGCGCCGTCTAAGCTACGAAGTCGTCGCAATGGGAACGTCTGGCTCCTTCGGTCACCTGATGCCGCAGCCGTTTTTAGAATAAAAATCCGTTCGCTATATCGTCCGCAAAAAATTCGTGAAAGAGCACCATTTTTTTCTTTATTTTGATCATTGCGCATCTTCGGAGACGGTCTTTCCTTCACCCCCCAATATGAAAGGGTGAAAGTGCACATGCTTCTCGGGAAAAGGTTAAAAGAAGATAGAAAAGGCAACATATAAAGGCAGTTCCGATAGAGTCACCTGATACGTTTGTTTCTGTTTTGTTTCCGCAAGTTAAAGCCCATCTTCGACGCACGAAGTGGCACCGTGCTCCTTCACCCTCTCACATTAGGGGCGAAGGAAAGACGCTTCTCCGAAAATGCGCAATGAACAAAAGAAAGAAAAAGTTGTGTTTCTTCATCAATTTTTTGCGGACGATCTATCGAACGAATTTTTATTCTGAAAATGGCTCTGGTATCAGGTCACCGAAGGGACTAGATGTTTTTATTGGGACAATTTCGTAGCTTTTATAATTAAAAAGTTAATTATTGAAAGTTAATTAAGACAATGACTTAGGAGTTTGCTAATGCCCTCCTGAGGAGTGCCTTTCAGCATATGCTATACTGCAATTGATTTCATTTCTCAAAAACCGATATATATTAAAAAATATGTTCGTATTTTGCTGGGACACCCTGTATGTATTTGCTTTTATTACTTTACATCAAGTATCCCAAATACTCAACTTGGACTCCAGATAAAACCGTGATGTGCCAAAAGGAAGTTTTGTGCCTTGAAGCACCCTTGAAAAAGAAACTAAATCACTGTTGACAGTCTCCAAATATTGGCAAGAATGTAGTTTCTTAAAATGTTGTTCTGCAACTAGAATGCAAAGATACGCACCCATTATCAGACAGCGACCGATGGCGCGATAAGTTTTGCAATATCAAGGCCGCAATTGCAAGTATGATTCAATTGCTTCCTCTATTGGCAATTAACAATCGCATTTAGCTGGGACATCCTGTATGTGCCTCCCATGACTGAGATGATTCCGCGGTCTAAACTCAACACGAAGTACGTATAAGAGAAATGCAAAACAGATATACCGATAGACTATGTTAGTGCTTAGATTAAATGGACACACACACACAGATACATCGAATCCCCTTCACCTTTATTGGTTGTTCAAAAACGCAGTGGTTACTGTGCTTTTGCACTAGCGAACAGACTTCTGGGATACGTGTGGAGTCCGTTGATTCAGGGATCCGAACTTGAATGACGACTTTGGCGTTTGGCATCCATTTTCCTGCCAGACAAGGCACGTGCTGACGACGTAATATCCGATGACTGTTCCACATACATTACATACTGGGAAAGCCGTATCGTGTTTGAAAGCCCCAACAACTTGTCTCTTACACGTATGGCGTGATTGCTACAACAAAGCGTTTCGCTCGACGATGTCTCCTGTTGTATGTCCGAGTTTTGCAGATGAAAGTCTCTCCTGGGCGCATTCTTCTGTGTTGCCAACCGTTCCACGACATGTTCCGCGAGGACATCTTTGTCAACATTCCTAGTCAAAATAAGGAGGATGGTAGGGACGTTTTACTTTAGGGAGCCGTTATAACGTATTCTGAAGAGGTGACGGAACAAGAGGAGTATCTTCTGTGTCACTTCTTGGTCTCTGGTTCAACTGGAATTCTTGCAGATGAAATTCTCCTGGATACGTTCTTTGACCTCAACTTCCGTTCCAATTCCGTGGCATGTTCTGCGTCGACGTCATTTCTGCGTTCCCTGGGAAGCGTTTATCATAATCATATTTTCGGGCACCACTACCATGTCTTCTGAAGAACTGACAGAATAGATAGCGCTGTTTTGATCTCTATTTCAGTGTCTGAATCTCCAACGACTGTATCGACGAGAGGAATAGTTCATGAGCCTTCACAACGTAGATGACAACTCCGAAGGCTTTGACGAGGACGATTCCATGACATGTTCTGTGTCGACGGCTTTTCCGCGTTCATGGCGAAGTGTCTATCGCAATCTTATTTAGTGCACCACCATGTCTTCTGAAGAACTGATATAATAGATAGTGTTCCTTTGGTTTCTGTGTCTGAATCTCCAATGACTGTATCGACGAGAGGAATATTCCATGAGCCTTCACAACGTAGATGACAACTTCGACGGCTTCGACAAGGAAGATTCCACGACATGTTCTGCATCGGCGTCATTTCCGCGTTCATTGCGAAGTGTCTATCGCAATCTTATTTAGTGCACCACCATGTCTTCTGAAGAACTGATATAATACATAGTGTTCCTTTGGTCTCAGTTTCTGTGCCTGAATCTCCAACGACTGTATCGACGAGAGGAATGTTCCATGAGCCTTCACAACGTAGATGACAACTTCAAAGACTTCGACGAGGACCATTTTTCAATTTTCTCTGGCCCACGACCCAATCCGCCTGCGCAGAGTCTTCTTTTATAATATCTGCGCAGGCGGTAAAGACGTTCCATTTTCTGCTCCAACGTGGATGGCGAAGATGCACTTTTTTATGCCAGACCACGCGGAGCTTGTGTTGGTGACCTCGGATTCCAGTGTTGCAATATGTTGAAAGACAATATATGCTGCTGGCGACGTAGACGTATACAGTTGACTTTGATCAGTAGTAGCGTAGATGTACACATATTTTGCTCCATTGGGAGTAGATAGGTAGATGATGACATTTTTGCGTTTGGTGGCGGCATTCAGAGCCTCGTTGGCCGGGTTCGCCTTGGTGTTTCGAACCCGTTACCAGCTCCCACCACGGGGAGGTGAGGTTGAATGCCGCAGTTGTTGGGAGCCAATGAATCCGAGGTCGTGATGGGGGTCCGGGGACAGGCAGAAGGTCGAAGTCAGAAAGGGAAATACCGAAGGCCTCACAGATCGTGGAGATGTTTAAGAAGGACCTCTATGAGGTCCTTCGGCATGGCGGTGGTTGAGTTCGCGGGTGTGTGAATGATGCCGATGATGGTGCGGATGAGGCGGATGGAATCGTCTTCGGTGAGGCGCCGATGGTAGTGGCTGATGATGAACCTCACGCAGTTGAGGCCTTCGTCCTGCAGGCACAAACGGTCCTGCAGGACATCGCAGATGATGTTAACGGCCCCCGTCAAATAGCCGGGGACCCGGTGGCAAGTTCTTAGTTCCTTCCGGAGGATGTCGAACGCCCCCGGAAGGCGTGACACGAGGCGTCGGTAATGCAGTACCATTAATATCGGTACTGCATCGGGTGATGGTAGGCGCCCGAGGATGGCGGCAACGAAGTAGGTGAGTAGACTCATCGTCGAGCAAGGAAGTCAGCGAGACAAGTTGAAGGGGTAAACTGATCCTCATCGTCTATGCTGTATATACCCTCCTCATCGTACATGCTGAAACGGTAGTTCGTAACTTGACCATTTTGGGTGGGTAACAGTCCAATTGAATTATGAGAACATAATTACGGGGAAAATGTGTTATTTCTCGGTTCGCGTGGTGGGTTAAGGCAAGGGGGTGTGTAGATGTAGGTAATGTCCACGTAACTGTACTTGATTATGCCAGTGGTTAGTGAAAATTTAGGATATGTGTAGAATGCCTTCTAGCGTATCGTTGTGCACATCGTTTTTCGGAGTCATTGTCGCTTCAGTTTAGAGCATTTCTTTCGAAACGAAGGTCGTAATTAAGTATATTTATCGCTCATTAGCGGCAACAATTATTACAGTTTGTAAAACTGTGCTTGCTATGCTACTCCCTACTCTACGAATTTCAAGTAAAATAAACTGATCAAGTCAATATTAATTACCAATATAGACTAAGCTAAATAAACACACAAAAAGTGCATGGAAATTTGGGCCACCGCGCGGCGCTCTCTGATGCGTTACACCAGAGCTATTATTATTCAGCAGAGCATTAAGCATTAGGCAGAGTTATTAAAAGGGAGTCTGGCCATTGGGAGGAGTCACAAAAAGAGGCTCGACCTGTCAATCACAGTTTCGCTCCTCTGATTGGTTCGCTTTTTACCAAGGGGGTCGCCATGACACCATACTGCCACCCAAAATGGCGACAAAAACAAACACTGTGAAGCGGGGATTTCGTGACAAAATTTTTTCACAGACTAACCTGATTTTACGCTGTAAATGTACATCCTAATTTAAATTTTTCAGAAATCAGTTTCAACTTATGCTCATCCATCGATATCTAACTGAAAATAACACGTTTTGTCGCCGGTGTTAGGCCTAGTGAGCACGGCGATCACAACGAAATCATAACAAAAACGGCGCCGTGCTGTACAATCTTGTATTTAACAGCTGGATTTCATGGATATAAACATTCTTGCCTCTTATATTCCAACTATTCATGTAGATTTGTTTAAAAATCATACCGACAACAGAATGTGTCCCAGCAGGTGGTTCTGCCGGCAGCGGTACAACGACGGAAGCAGACGACAATTCCCGACGTGCCTTACGCTCCCTAGGTGGCGCTTATCAAATTTGCACCAACAAACCGCTACTTTTGCAGATTGCGAGAGGTATCCATTTCAATCCCATCCAATCCACTTGCCACCCAAAATGGCGCTGCCCATATTGGATAGGGGGGCAAATAGTGAGGATAGGCTGATTGATAGCGCCCCATATTTCAAGACTTCATTGGTCGGAAAGCTGAAAAAGTGGGTGGAGCTTCAGGTATAGGCATGACCCATTAATGGCCAGACTCCCTTTTAATATATGGCTCTGCGTTACACTAGATGACGTCAGCTGAAGTACGACGAGGACAAAGTGCATGGCGCGTGCGTGAGGCAACAACAACATTGAAAAAAAAGGGAAGAGAGGAAAGCTTAGTCCGGCATAGGCCGTCTTCCTATTCCTTAAAATAAGGAAACAAGAAGAAGAAAGAAAGAAAAGGTTTCATCGCTACTCCATCGCTGGTGGTGATGTGGGGAATGAAATAATGAACCGATTCACAAGGGCAGGGTATTATTATGTTGTACGTGTCTTGAGGACTGTACCGAAAACAGTGTTTCTATATCTTAGTAATTTTCGTGTAACGTGCCATATTTCAAATACTTTTTTCTTGTACGATTACGATTCTTCACTCAAAAATTAATCTGTTATTAATTAAGTGCTGTTGTCTTCTTTACAATTCATTTTGTCGCTCCCTACTAAGGGCAGCTCCCTACCACGAACCGACCAATCCCTACACAACGACATGTCGGTCCTCCGCAAGCAATGTTCGCTTGGAAGTAATTTTTTTTCGAACGTAGATTATTTTGTAATTACTAGAGGAATTGCTGACTGATGGACATCCCCAAAATGCAACCGGCATATATTTGTTCAAATCAAAAGGTAAACAGCAATCTCTCCTGGTGACCAATATTCAAGTGTCTTAAATGTGTCCTGTAGAGAGGATTAATCTACTCTACGGTTACATTGCTATTACTACGCTAGTAAGTATTTGACGTTATAAATCATAAGCGCATTACTCATCCTGTATGTACAGGTTTTCCCGCCCATGCAAGTCCAAGTGCCACCTAATTTGGTCCGGATGCCATCTGAAATAATTCAGGCGCCATTCAGTTTAATCCGGGTGCAATCTGAAATAATCCATGTGATATACAATTCACTCCGAGTGGCATCTGAATTAAACCTTGGCGTTTTTAAGCACTGTAACCGTGAAATCGCACCAGGGGCATCCCTGTAGAGTGTTCTAGTGGAAGGAAAATTGAAAAAATAACTGCTGATGCCGGGACTGAAGTGCTGCCGTGTCTTATGTTGAACATTCGCGCAAAGTCGAGGTATTGGGAGATGGAGCGGGAGCATAGCAGACGACACCACTGGTGCTGTCGTCTGCTGCAGAATACCTTTTGACTGAACTGCAGGATATTCCGCGCGATTAGAAGAGCATGAAAAGGCATGGCTCACACAGCAACGTGCAAACCAAAAAGAGAGAAGTAATATCAGTGGTTGATAATTAAACTGGATAATGCCTTATTGTTACACGGACTCCTCTTTGGAGTTATCACGAAAATATTGGCGCACTGTGGGCAAAATGGGCTTGCCAATATGGGCAGCCCATGTTGGTCCAGTATGGAGCCTGGTTGCGTTCCCCATATATTGGTTCCATATCGGCAGCCCATACCGGACCAACATTGGTAATTTGGCACATCCATATGGGTCCCTGAGGGTCCGAAGTTGGGGAAGTCGGTACATGACAAGTTCACACCACCGCAGCCAGAAACACAGACAAAAGGCACACACAAAACAGGACGAACTGCAACTCACGACTACTTTACTGTTGAACACACATACACTCTTAAATACCAGAGCAGGCACCTGTTCCCCTATGTATCTGACCTATTTTTTTTAGATAACAAAATTCCTCCTGTATGAGGGCGATAGAGGGAGCGCTGACACATTTTTCTCCTTTTTCCTCAATCAAGAATGCTTCGTATATCTCTCGATCCTGCTGTGATCGGAGATTAATTTCTATTCAAGTTTTATCAAAGGCAGGCGAGCATCCACATCTATCGCAGTGGAATGCCAAGTGGCCCGACGGTGGCATCCCTTTCAACAACCCCTCATACTCTATCGCCCTCATACAGGAGGAATTTTGTTATCTAAAAAAATAGGTCAGATACATAGGGGAACAGGTGCCTGCTCTGGTATTTAAGAGTGTATGTGTGTTCAACAGTAAAGTAGTCGTGAGTTGCAGTTCGTCCTGTTTTGTGTGTGCCTTTTGTCTGTGTTTCTGGCTGCGGTGGTGTGAACTTGCCATATGGGTCCAATATTAGCGTCTTGTTTGGGCAGTGGCGATGTTTGGGACTTGAAAAAACATGTTCCAAGGACACCCAAAGAGCTTGAGGTACATTTTAACTTCTGTATGTAAATCGCTGGGTTTGCGCTGGGCTTTCAGCGATGAATCTTTCCCCACCCTGACGAGAGGACATCACGTACCACGTAACCTTCTGACGCCAACCACTGAAACGTTGCCGCCTTATGCACTGCTGAAGAGGCCCAGGAACGCCAAAACAGCTGTCTAGAGCTGGTGGGCGACGTTTGGGACTTGAAAAAACATGTTGCACCTACAGCCCCAGAGCTCCGACTACCTTTCCGTCTGTGAATGCAGTTCACTGGCTTTGCGCTGCGATTTCAGTGGCCGCGTCTCTCCTCACCCTAACGGGAAGACATCACGTTCCACGTGACATTCGGACGCCTCCCGCTTAAACGTTGCCCACCAGTAATCGACTGAAGAGACCCAGGAAGGCCGAAACAGATGTCCAGTGTCGTTATGGCGACGTCTAAGCTACGAAGTTCCCCGAATGAGAACATCTGGCCCCTTCGGTCAGCTGATACCGCAGCCCTTTTTAGAATAAAAATTCGTTCGTTATGTCGTCCGCAAGAAATTCGTGAAAGAACACAATTTTTTTCTTTATTTTGCTCATTGCGCATCTTCAGAGACGGTCTTTCCTTCACCCCCAATGTGAAAGGGTGAAAGAGCACATGCTTCCCAGAAAAATATTAAAAAACAGAAAATGCAACACAAGATAAAGGCAGTTCCGATAGAGCCACCTGATACGTTTGTTTCTGTTTTGTTTCCGCAAGTTAAAGCCCATCTTGGGCGCACGAAGCGGCATTGTGCTCCTTCACCCTCTCACACTGGGGGTGAAGGAAAGACGCTTCTCGGAAAATGCGCAATGAACAAAAGAAAGAAAAAGTTGTGTTCCTTCATGAATTTTTTGTGGACGATCTATCGAACGAATTCTGGTTCTGAAAACGGCTCTGGTATCAGGTGACCGAAAGGACTAGATGTTCTCATTGGGACAATTTCGTAGCTTTTATAATTAAAAAGTTAATTATTGAAAGTTAATTAAGACAATGACATAGGAGTTTGCTAATGCCCTGCTAAGGAGCTTTTATAATTAAAAAGTTAATCATCGAAAGTTAATTGCTAATTCCCTCATAGGGAGTGCCTTTCAGCATGTGCTATATTGCAATTGATTTCATTTCTCAAAAACCGATATATATTAAAAAATATGTTCGCATTTAGCTGGGACACCCTGTATGTATTTGCTTTTATTACTTTACATCAAGTATCCGAAATACTCAACTTGGACTCCAGATAAAACCGTAATGTACCAAAAGGAAGTTTTGTGCCCTGAAGCACCCTTGAAAAAGAAACTAAATCACTGTTGACAGTCTCCAAATGTTGGCAAGAATGTAGTTTCTTAAAATGTTGCTCTGCAACTAGAATGCAAAGATACGCACACATTATGAGACAGCGACCGATAGCGCGATAAGTTTTGTAATATCAAGGCCGCAATTGCAAGTATGATTCAATTGCTTCCTCTATTGGCAATTAACAATCGCATTTAGCTGGGACATCCTGTATGTGCCTCCCATGACTGAGATGATTCCGCGGTCTAAACTCAACACGAAGTACGTATAAGAGAAATGCAAAACAGATATACCGATAGACTGTGCTTAGATTAAATGGACACACACACAGATACATCGAATCCCCTTCACCTTTATTGGTTGTTCAAAAACGCAGTGGTTACAGTCCTTTTGCATCAGCGAACAGACTTCTGGTATACATGTGGAGTTCGTTGATTCAGGGATCCGAACTTGATTGACGACTTTGGTGTTTGGCGTCCATTTTCCTGCCAGACAAGGCACGTGCTGACGACGTAATATCCGATGACTGTTCCACATATATTACGTACTGGGAAAGTCGTATCGTGTTTGAAAGCCCCAACAACTTGTCTCTTACACGTATGGCGTGATTGCTACAACAAAGCGTTTCGCTCGACGATGTCTCCTGTTCTATGTCCGAGTTTTGCAGATGAAAGTCTCTCCTGGGCGCATTCTTCTGTGTTGCCAACCGTTCCACGACATGTTCCGCGAGGACATCTTTGTCAACATTCCTAGTCAACATAAGGAGGATGGTAGGGACGTTTTACTTTAGGGAGCCGTTATAACGTATTCTGAAGAGGTGACGGAACAAGAGGAGTATCTTCTGTGTCACTTCTTGGTCTCTGGTTCAACTGGAATTCTTGCAGATGAAATTCTCCTGGATACGTCTTTGGCCTCAACTTCCGTTCCACTGGCATGTTCTGCGTCGACGTCATTTCTGCGTTCCCTGGGAAGCGTTTATCATAATCATATTTTCGTGCACCACTACCATGTATTCTCAACAACTGACAGAATAGATAGCGCTCTTTTGATCTCTGTTTCAGTGTCTGAATCTCCAACGACCGTATCGACGAGAGGAATAGTTCATGAGCCTTCACAACATAGATGACAACTCCGAAGGCTTTGACGAGGACGATTCCATGACATGTTCTGTGTCGACGGCTTTTCCGCGTTCATGGCGAAGTGTTTATCATAATCTTATTTCCGTGCACCACCATGTCTTCTGAAGAACTGATATAATACATAGTGTTCGTTTGGTTTCTGTGTCTGAATCTCCAATGACTGTATCGACGAGAGGAATATTCCACGAGCCTTCACAACGTAGATGACAACTTCGACGGCTTCGACAAGGACGATTCCATGACATGTTCTGTGTCGACGTCTTTTCCGCGTTCATGGCGAAGTGTCTATCATAATCCTATTTCCGTGCACCACCATGTCTTCTGAAGAACTGATATAATACATAGTGTTCCTTTGGTCTCAGTTTCTGTGTCTGAATCTCCGACGACTTTATCGACGAGAGGAATATTCCATGAGCCTTCACAACGTAGATGACAACTTCGACGGCTTCGACAAGGAAGATTCCACGACATGTTCTGCATCGGCGTCATTTCCGCGTTCATTGCGAAGTGTCTATCATAATCTTATTTACATGCACCACCATGACTTCTGAAGAACTGACATAATAGATAGTGTTCCTTTGGTCTCAGTTTCTGTGTCTGAATCTCCGACGACTTTATCGACGAGAGGAATATTCCATGAGCCTTCACAACGTAGATGACAACTTCGACGGCTTCGACAAGGAAGATTCCACGACATGTTCTGCATCGGCGTCATTTCCGCGTTCATTGCGAAGTGTCTATCATAATCTTATTTACATGCACCACCATGACTTCTGAAGAACTGACATAATAGATAGTGTTCCTTTGGTCTCAGTTTCTGTGTCTGAATCTCCAACGACTGTATCGACGAGAGGAATATTCCATGAGCCTTCACAACGTAGATGACAACTTCAAAGACTTCGACGAGGAGAATTTTTCAAGTTTCTCTGGCCCACGACCCAATCTGCCTGCGCAGAGTCTTCTTTTATAATATCTGCGCAGGCGGTAAAGGCGTTCCATTTTCTGCTCCAACGTGGATGGCGAAGACGCAATTTTTTTATGCCAGACCACGCGGAGCTTGTGTAGAAAGCCTCGGATTCCAGTGTTGCAATATGTTGAAAGACAATATGCTGCTGGCCAAGTAGATGTATACAAATGACTCCATTGGAAGTAGATAGGTAGATGATGACATTTTTGCTTTTGGTGGCGGCATTCAGAGCCTCGTTGGCCGGGTTCGCCGTAGTGTTTCGAACCCGTTACCAGCTCCCACCACGGGGAGGAGAGGTTGAATGCCGCAGTTGTTGGGAGCCAATGAATCCGAGGTCGTGATGGGGGTCCGGGGACAGGCAGAAGGTCGAAGTCAGAAAGGGAAATACCGAAGGTCTCATAGAGCGTGGAGATGTTTAAGAAGGACCTCTATGAGGTCCTTCGGCATGGCGGTGGATGTGTTCGCGGGGGTGTGCACGATGCCGATGATGGTGGTGATGAGACGGATGGAATCGTCTTCGGTGAGACGCCGGTGGTAGTGGGTGATGATGAACCTCACGCAGTTGAGGCCTTCGTCCTGCAGGCACAAACGGTCCTGCAGGACATCGCAGATGAGGTTAACGGCCCCCGTCAAATAGCCGGGGACCCGGTGGCAAGTGCGTAGTTCCTTCCGGAGGACGTCGAACGCCCCCGGAAGGCGTGATACCAGGCGTCGGTAATGCAGTACCATTAATATTGGTACTGCATCGGGTGACGGTAAGCGCCCGAGGATGGCGGCAGCGAAGTAGGCGAGGAGACTCATTGTCGAGCGAGGGCGTCAGCGAGACAAGTTGAAGGGGTAAACTGATCCTCCTCGTCTATGCTGTATATACCCTCCTCATCGTACATGCTGAAACGGTATTTCGTAACTTCACCATTTTGGGTGGGTAACAGTCCAATTGAATTATGAGAACATAATTACGGGCAAAAAGTGTTATTTCTTGACTCGCGTGGTGGGTTAAGGCAAGAGGGTGTGTAGATATAGGTAATGTCCACGTAACTGTACTTGATTATGCCAGTGGTTAGTGGAAATTTAGGATATGTGTAGAATGTCTTCTAACGTATCGTTGTGCACATCGTTTTTCAGAGTCATTGTCGCTTCAGTATAGAGCATTTCTTTCGACACGAAGGTCGTAATTAAGTATATTTATCGCTCATTAGCGACAACAATCATTACCGTTCGTACAACTGTGCTTGATATGCAACTCTCTACTCAAAGAATTTCAAGTAAAAATGAACTGATCAAGTCATTATTACCAATATAGACTAAGCTAGATAAACACGCAAAAAGCGTACGCCAATTTCGGCCGCAGCGCGGCGCTCTCTGATGGGACACAATAGTGACGTCCTGCGACGAAGATGAAATGCGTGGCGCGCGCGTCAGGAAACCTTGAATCAACTTTGAAAAAAAAAAATGAAAGGGAAGAAAGGTTAGTCCGGCATAGGCCGACTTGCTATTCCTTAAAATAAGAAGAAAGAAAAAGTTTCATCGCTATCCCATCGCTGGTGGTGATGCGGTGAATGAAATAATGAGTCCCTTCACAATCAGGGTTTTATTATGCTGTACATATCTTGAGGAATTTACCGATAACGGCTTTTTTATATCTCAGCAATTTTCCTGTAAGATGCCCTATTTCGAATGCTTTTTTTCCTTCAGCACTCCGTGCTCAACACTCAAAATTAGCCTGTTACAGTGCTGCTGTCTTCTTTACAATCCATTATGTTGAAGGGCAGCTCCCTTCCTACAAACTAACCAATCCCAACACAACGACACATCGATCCTAAGCAAGCTCTGTTCACTTGCAAGTATTTTTTTTTCTCGAACGTATATTATTTTGTAAATACTAGAGGAATTGCTGACTGATGGACATCCCGAAATGCAAACCGCACTCCTAGTCGATAATATATTTGTTCAAATGAAACAGGAAAGAGCAATCTCTCCTGGTGACCAATATTGAAGATTCTTAAATGTGTCCTGTAGTGAAGACTAATGTACTCTACAGTTACATTACTGTTGCTACATTACTCTAAGTACTTGAGCTTATAAATCATAGGCGCATTCCACATCCTGTATCTGCAGGCTGTCCCGCCCATACAAGTGCAAGTGCCATTCAGTTTAATCCGGGTGCCATCTGAAATAATTCACGTGATATAAATTCAATCCGTGTGCCATCTGAATTAATCCTTGGCGTTTCTAAGCACTATAACCATGAATTCACATCAGGGACATCCCTGTAGAGTATTCTAGTGGAAAGAAACGTAGAAAAAAAGACTTGCTGATGGGACAAAGTTCTGACGTGTCTTATGTTGAACATTCGCGCAAAGTCGAGGTATTGGGAGATCGAGTGGGAGCATAGCAGACGACACCACTGGTGCTGTCGTCTGCTACAAAATATCTTCTCACTGAGCCACAGGATATTCCGCGTAGTTAGAAGAGCACGAAAAGCAACGACTCACATAGCAGACGACACCCACTGGTGTTGTCGTCTGCTACAGAATATCTTCTGACTGAACTGCAGGATATACCGCGCGGTTAGAAGAGCATGAAAAGGCATGGCTCACATAGCAGACGACAGCATTGGTCCTGTCGTCTGAGGGATGTCATTGGCACTTCCGTGGGACTGCTTGGGTCCTTCAGCGAGACTGACATAGCTCCTGTTCTTCCGTTTTAGGAGCGATGCAGTGTTGTTTTTGTCATGCTACGCAACGTGCAAAGCAAAAAGAGAGAAGTAATATCAGTGGTTGATATATTAAACCGGATAATGCTTTATTGTTACGCGGACACCCCGTTGGAGTTATCACGGAAATATTGGCGCATTATGGGCAAAATGGGCTTGCCAATATCGGCAGCCCATGTTGGTCCAGTATGGAGCCTGGTTGCGCTCCCCATATATTGGTCCCATATCGGCAGCTCATACTGGACCAACATTGGTAATTTGGCACATCCATATGGGTCCAATACTGGACCAATATTCGCGTCTTGTTTGGGCAGTGGCGATGTGCCTTCCAGGGAAAAGATTAAAAGAAACAGAAAACGCAACACAAGATAAAGGCAGTTCCGATAGAGTCACCTGGTACGTTTGTTTCTGTTTTGTTTCAACAAGTTAAAGCCAATCTTCAACACACGAAGCGGAACTGTGCTCCTTCACCCTCTCACATTGGGGGTGAAGAAAAGACGCTTCTCCGAAAATGCGCAATGAACAAAAGAAAGAAAAAGTTGTGTTCCTTCATGAATTTTTTGTGGACGGTCTATCGAACGAATTCTGCTTCTGAAAACGGCTCTGGCATCAGGTGACCGAAATGACTAGACGTTCTCATTGGGACAATTCCATATCTTTTATAATTAAAAAGTTAATTATTGAAAGTTAATTAAGACAATGACTTAAGAGTTTGCTAATGCCCTCCTAAGGAGTGCCTTTCAGCATATGCTATATTGCAATTGATTTCATTTCTCAAAAGCCTATATATATATTTAAAAAATATGTTCGCATTTTGCTGGGACACCCTGTATGTATTTGCTTTTATTACTTTACATCAAGTATCCCAAATACTCAACTTGGACTCCAGATAAAACCGTGATGTGCCAAAAGGAAGTTTTGTGCCTTGAAGCACCCTTGAAAAAGAAACTAAATCACTGTTGACAGTCTCCAAATGTTGACAAGAATGTAGTTTCTTAAAATGTTGTTCTGCAACCAGAATGCAAAGATACGCACCCATTATCAGACAGCGACCGATAGCGCGATAAGTTTTGCAATATCAAGGCCGCAATTGCAAGTACGATTCAATTGCTTCCTCTATTGGCAATTAACAATCGCATTTAGCTGGGACATCCTGTATGTGCCTCCCATGACTGAGATGATTCCGCGGTCTAAACTCAACACGAAGTACGTATAAGAGAAATGCAAAACAGATATACCGATAGACTGTGTTAGTGCTTAGATTAAATGGACACACACACAGATACATCGAATCCCCTTCACCTTTATTGGTTGTTCAAAAACGCAGTGGTTACAGTGTTTTTGCACCAGAGAACAGACTTCTGGTATACATGTGGAGTCCGTTGATTCAGGGATCCCAACTTGATTGACGACTTTGGCGTTTGGCGTCCATTTTCCTGCCAGACAAGGCACGTGCTGACGACGTAATATCCGATGACTGTTCCACATATATTACATACTGGGAAAGTCGTATCCTGTTTGAAAGCCCCAACAACTTGTCTCTTACACGTATTGCGTGATTGCTACAACAAAGCGTTTCGCTGGACGATGTCTCCTGTTCTATGTCCGAGTTTTGCAGATGAAAGTCTCTCCTGGGCGCATTCTTCTGTGTTGCCAACCGTTCCACGACATGTTTCGCGAGGACATCTTTGTCAATATTCCTAGTGAAAATAAGGAGGATGGGAGGGACGTTTTACTTTAGGGAGCCGTTATAACGTATTCTGAAGAGGTGACGAAACAAGAGGAGTATCTTCTGTGTCGCTTCTTGGTCTCTGGTTCAACTGGAATTCTTGCAGATGAAATTCTCCTGGATACGTTCTTTGGCCTCAACTTCCGTTCCAATTCCGTGGCATGTTCTGCGTCGACGTCATTTCTGCGTTCCCTGGGAAGTGTCTATCATAATCATATTTTCGGGCACCACGTACCATGTATTCTCAAGAACTGACAGAATAGATAGCGCTCTTTTGATCTCTGTTTCAGTGTCTGAATCTCCAACGACTGTATTGACGAGACGAATAGTTCATGAGCCTTCACAACATAGATGACAACTCCGAAGGCTTTGACGAGGACGATTCCATGACATGTTCTGTGTCGACGTCTTTTCCGCGTTCATGGCGAAGTGTCTATCATAATCCTATTTCCGTGCACCACCATGTCTTCTGAAGAACTGATATAATACATAGTGTTCCTTTGGTTTCTGTGTCTGAATTTCCAATGACTGTATCGACGAGAGGAATAGTTCATGAGCCTTCACAACATAGATGACGACTCCGAAGGCTTTGACGAGGACGATTCCATGACATGTTCTGTGTCGACGTCTTTTCAGATTTCATGGCGAAGTGTCTATCTTAATCCTATTTCCGTGCACCACCATGTCTTCTAAAGAACTGACATAATAGATAGTGTTCCTTTGGTCTCAGTTTCTGTGTCTGAATCTCCAACGACTGTATCGACGAGAGGAATATTCCATGAGCCTTCACAACGTAGATGACAACTTCAAAGACTTCGACGAGGACAACTTTTCAATTTTCTCTGGCCCACGACCCAATCCGCCTGCGCAGAGTCTTCTTTTATAATATCTGCGCAGGTGGTAAAGACGTTCCATTTTCTGCTCCAACGTGGATGGCGAAGATGCAACTTTTTATGCCATACCACGCGGAGCTTGTGTAGATGACCTCGGATTCCAGTGTTGCAATATGTTGAAAGACAATATATGCTGCTAGCGACGTAGACGTATACAGTTGACTTTGATCAGTAGTAGCGTAGATGTACACATATTTTGCTCCATTGGGAGTAGATAGGTAGATGATGACATTTTTGCTTTCGGTGGCGGCATTCAGAGCCTCGTTGGCCGGGTTCGCCGTGGTGTTTCGAACCCGTTACCAGCTCCCACCACGGGGAGGAGAGGTTGAATGCCGCAGTTGTTGGGAGCCAATGAATCCGAGGTCGTGATGGGGTCCGGGGACAGGCAGAAGGTCGAAGTCAGAAAGGGAAATCCAGAAGGCCTCATAGAGCGTGGAGATGTTTAAGAAGGACCTCTATGAGGTCCTTCGGCATGGCGGTGGATGTGTTCGCGGGTGTGTGAATGATGCCGATGATGGTGCGGATGAGGCGGAGAACTTTTTTTTTATATCAGCAATTTTCCTGTAAGAAGCCCTATTTCGAATACTTTTGTTTTTCTTCAGCACTCCGTGTTCAACACTCATAAAACTGTAGCGGGCCGTGGACAACAACGTGGACAACAACATACACTTTCACGTACACACACATTCATACTGCCATCCTTTTGGCCCTGTATAGTCGTCATACGCATATTCCTACATACGTGCATATCCAGTTCCTGCACTAGTCATCACATGCCATATATGTCATAAGATACTTGGATCCGACTTGGCCTTAGTACCCATCATTACTGCACAGACATAAACAAACATCTCACGCCCCTTTTGTCCTGGCCAATCTCCCTTAGTGGCTCACGGCCATTATCTCATTGGTAGAAGAAGAAGAAGATGGCCACGCGCCTGGAGCACCAGCTTCAGTTCCACCAGCGCGGCCATGGAGATAGGCCACAGTCATCGCCTCTCCGTGGCATCCCATCATCGCCGGCCGGGACTCATGTAGAGGAACAACACCTCCTCTACATTTGGTGACGCGAACTATGAACACCACGCCTTTGTACCGTACTTTGTACGCCTTTGAACTGTGCACCACTTTGGGCGCAATTAGGCCCTTGACCATCCCAAATTTCTGACAACACCATCGACTAGTACTACCACGGCACGCTCTCCCTGGAAGCCCCCGCCATTACTCGACTCATCACGACGACATCACGACCGCTACTCGCCTCTCGATCAACACGCCGACCGCTCCCGTCCCGCTTCCGTCCACGCTTCCGATCCGCTGCCGACCCGACCGACCGACCCGCACCGCTCGACCCGACCGACCACGCAACGACCCGACCGCTCACTGATCATCGCATCCGCCCACTGACCATCGATTCAGGGCTTCCAGGGACCGCTATCCACGGTCTCCGGCACACTCACGACCCACCGCTTCATGCATTTCATGCATCTCGACGCTCATCCCCTGCCGGCCGCGACACCAGAGCAACGTGCTCGCCTCCCTGTTTCGGCAGTCGCGGCAGCCGACGCCACGGCACGTTTTCAGCCGGCGTCTCTGCAGCCGACACGGCTAACGCAGCCTCGCTATTCCTGGGATCGACCCTACGAGCTCTCGCTCCCGTGACGGTTGCGGCACCCCAGGCCACGACTCTGACGCTCGACTCCGACGCCCAACGACATCACCCCTCATCTGCCCAAATCATCGACAGTTTCTGCAAACGGGTGTTGTGCCGTGCCACGAACACATCGAATAGTGCACGTCATCCACGGTCGCTCCTGCTCTCTTCCTCCTGTGTTGACGTAGGTCATCGTACTACTTTGTCGCCGCTCCGCGTCTGAGGGGGGAGCACTGTAGCGGGACGTGGACAACAACGAAGATGGCCACGCGCCTGGAGCACCAGCTTCAGTTCCCCCGGCGCGGCCATGGAGATAGGCCACCGTCATCGCCTCTCCGTGGCATACCATCACCGTCGGTCGGGACTCATGTAGAGGAACTCCACCTCCTCTACAAAACTAATCTGTTACAGTGCTGCTGTCTTCTTCTTTACAGTGCATTATATGCTGAATTGCAGCTCCCTTCCACGAACTAACCAATCCCAACACAACGACATATCGGTCCTCGGCAAGCTATGTTCGCTTGCAAGTATTTTTTTTTTCCCGAACGTAGATTACTTTGCAAATACTTCAGAGGAATTGCTGACTGATGGACACCCCGAAATGCAACCCGCATATATTTGTTTAAAAGAAACAGGAAACAGCAATCTCTCCTGGTAACACAATATTCAAGTGTCTTAAATGTGTCCTGTAGTGAAGATTAATCTACTCTAGAGTTGCATTTCTATTACTACATTACTAACTATTTGAGCTTATAAATCATAAGCGCATTCCTCATCCTGTATCTACAGGACTTCCCGCCCACATAAGTCCAAGTGCCATCTGATCTAGTCCAGGTGCCATCTGAAATAACTCAGGCGCCATTCAGTTTAATCCGGGTGCCACCTGAAACAATCGACGTGATATAAAATACAATCTGAGTACCGTCTCAATTATTCCTTGGCGTTTTCAAGCATTATAACAGTGAATTCACAACCGGGGCATCCCCGTAGAGTATTCTAGTGGAAAGAAACGTAGAAAAAAAGACCGGCTGATGGGACTGAAGTTCTGACGTGTCTTATGTTGAACATTCGCGCAAAGTCGAGGTATTGGGAGATGGAGCGGGAGCATAGCAGACGACACCACTAGTGCTGCCGTCTGCTACAAAATATCTTCTCACTGAGCCACAGGATATTCCGCGTAGTTAGAAGAGCACGAAAAGTAACGACTCACATAGCAGACGACACCCACTGGTGTTGTCGTCTGCTACACAATTTCTTCTGACTGAACTGCAGGATATACCGCGCGGTTAGAAGAGCATTAAAAGGCATGGCTCACATAGCAGACGACACCATTGGTCCTGTCGTCTGAGGGATGTCATTGGCACTTCCGTGGGACTGCCTGGGTCGTTCAGCGAGACTGACATAGCTCCTGTTCTTCCGTTTTAGGAGCGATGCAGTGTTGTTTTTGTCATGCTACGCAACGTGCGAAGCAAAAAGAGAGAAGTAATATCAGTGGTTGATATATTAAACCGGATAATGCTTTATTGTTACACGGACACCCCGTTGGAGTTATCACGGAAATATTGGCGCATTATGGGCAAAATGGGCTTGCCAATATCCTCAGCCCATGTTGGTCCAGTATGGTGCCTGGTTGCGTTCCCCATATATTGGTCCCAGATCGGCAGCCCATACCGGACCAACATTGGTAATTTGGCACATCCATATGGGTCCAATACTGGACCAATATTCGCGTCTTGTTTGGGAAGTGGCGATGTGCCTTCCCGGGAAAAGATTAAAAGAAACAGAAAATGCAACACAAGATAAAGGCAGTTCCGATAGAGTCACCTGATACGTTTGTTTCCGTTTTGTTTCAACAAGTTAAAGCCCATCTTCGACACACGAAGCGGCACTGTGCTCCTTCACCCTCTCACATTGGGGGTGAAGGAAAGACGCTTCTCCGAAAATGCGCAATGAACAAAAGAAAGAAAAAGTTGTGTTCCTTCATGAATTTTTTGTGGACGATCTATCGAACAAATTCTGGTTCTGAAAACGGCTCTGGTATCAGGTGACCGAAAGGACTAGATGTTCTCATTGGGACAATTTCGTAGCTTTTATAATTAAAAAGTTAATTATTGAAAGTTAATTAAGACAATGACTCAGGAGTTTGCTAATGCCCTCTTAAGGAGTGCCTTTCAGCATATGCTATATTGCAATTATTTCATTTCTCAAAAACCGATATATATTAAAAAATATATTCGTATTTTGCTGGGACACCCTGTATGTATTTGCTTTTATTACTTTACATCAAGTATCCGAAATACTCAACTTGGACTCCTAAAACCGTAATGTACCAAAAGGAAGTTTTGTGCCTTGAAGCACTCTTGAAAAAGAAACTAAATCGCTGTTGACAGCCTCCAAATATTGGCAAGAATGTAGTTTCTTAAAATGTTGTTCTGCAACTAGAATGCAAAGAATACGCACACATTATCAGACAGCGAGCGATAGCGCGATAAGTTTTGCAATATCAAGGCCGCAATTGCAAGTATGATTCAATTGCTTCCCCTATTGGCAATTAATAATCGCATTTAGCTGTGACGTCCACTATGTACCTCCCATTACCGTGATGATTCCGCGGTCTAAACTCAACACGAAGTACGTATAAGAGAAATGCAAAACAGATATACCGATAGACTGTGTTAGTGCTTAGATTAAATGGACACACACACACAGATACATCGAATCCCATTCACCTTTATTGGTTGTTCAAAAACGCAGTGGTTACAGTGCTTTTGCACCAGCGAACAGACTTCTGGTATACATGTGGAGTTCGTTGATTCAGGGATCCGAACTTGATTGACGACTTTGGCGTTTGGCGTCCATTATCCTGCCAGGCAAGGCACGTGCTGACGACGTAATATCCGATGACTGTTCCACATATATTACATACTGGGAAAGTCGTATCGTGTTCGAAAGCCCCAACAACTTGTCTCTTACACGTATTGCGTGATTGCTACAACAAAGCGTTTCGCTCGACGATGTCTCCTGTTCTATGTCCGAGTTTTGCAGATGAAAGTCTCTCCTGGACGCATTCTTCTGTGTTGCCAACCGTTCCACGACATGTTCCGCGAGGACATCTTTGTCAACATTCCTAGTCAAAATAAGGAGGATGGTAGGGACGTTTTACTTTAGGGAGCCGTTATAACGTATTCTGAAGAGGTGGCGAAACAAGAGGAGTATCTTCTGTGTCACTTCTTGGTGTCTGGTTCAACTGGAATTCTTGCAGATGAAATTCTCCTGGATACGTTCTTTGGCCTCAACTTCCGTTCCACTGGCATGTTCTGCGTCGATGTCATTTCCGCGTTCCCTGGGAAGCGTTTTTCATAATCATATTTTCGGGCACCACGTACCACGTCTTCTGAAGAACTGACAGAATAGAAAGCGCTCTTTTGATCTCTGTTTCAGTGTCTGAATCTCCAACGACTGTATCGACGAGAGGAATAGTTCACGAGCCTTCACAACATAGATGACAACTCCGAAGGCTTTGACGAGGACGATTCCATGACATGTTCTGTGTCGACGGCTTTTCCGCGTTCATGGCGAAGTGTTTATCATAATCCTATTTCCGTGCACCACCATGTCTTCTGAAGAACTGATATAATAGATAGTGTTCCTTTGGTTTCTGTGTCTGAATCTCCAATGACTGTATCGACGAGAGGAATATTCCATGAGCCTTCACAACATAGATGACAACTTCGACGGCTTCGACAAGGAAGATTCCACGACATGTTCTGCATCGGCGTCATTTCCGCGTTCATTGCGAAGTGTCTATCACATTCTTATTACGTGCACCACCATGTCTTCTGAAGAACTGATATAATAGATAGTGTTCCTTTGGTCTCAGTTTCTGTGCCTGAATCTCCAACGACTGTATCGATGAGAGGAATGTTCCATGAGCCTTCACAACGTAGATGACAACTTCAAAGACTTCGACGAGTTCAATTTTTCAATTTTCTATGGCCCACGACCCAATCCGCCTGCGCAGTCTTCTTTTATAATATCTGCGCAAGCGGTAAAGACGTTCCATTTCCTGCTCCAACGTGGATGGCGAAGATGCAATTTTTTATGCCAGACCACGCGGAGCTTGTGTAGATGACCTCGGATTCCAGTGTTGCAATATGTTGAAAGGCAATATATGCTGCTGGCCACGTAGATGTATACAGTTGACTTTGATCAGCAGTAGCGTAGATGTACACGTATTTTGCTCCATTGGGAGTAGATAGGTAGATTATGACATTTTTGCGTTTGGTGGCAGCATTCAGAGCCTCGTTGGCCGGGTTCGCCGTGGTGTTTCGAACCCGTTACCAGCTCCCACCACGGGGAGGTGAGGTTGAATGCCGCAGTTGTTGGGAGCCAATGAATCCGAGGTCGTGATGGGGGTCCGGGGACAGGCAGAAGGTCGAAGTCAGAAAGGGAAATCCAGAAGGTCTCACAGATCGTGGAGATGTTTAAGAAGGACCTCTATGAGGTCCTTCGGCATGGCGGTGGAAGAATTCGTGGGGGTGTGGACGATGCCGATGATGGTGCTGATGAGGCGGATGGAATCGTCTTCGGTGAGACGCCGGTGGTAGTGGGTGATGATGAACCTCACGCAGTTGAGGCCTTCGTCCTGCAGGCACAAACGGGCCTGCAGGACATCGCAGATCAGATTAACGGCCCCCGTCAAATATCCGGGGACCCGGTGGCAAGTGCGCAGTTCCTTCCGGAGGACGTCGAACGCCCCCGGAAGGCGTGATACCAGGCGTCGGTAATGCAGTACCATTAGTATTGGCACTGCATCGGGTGATGGTAAACGCCCGAGGATGACGGCAGCGAAGTAGGCAAGCAGACTCATTGTCGAGCAAGGGAGTCAGCGAGACAAGTTGAAGGGGTAAACTGATCCTCCTCGTCTATGTTGTATATACCCTCCTCATCGTACATGCTGAAACGGTAGTTCGTAACTTCACCATTTTGGGTGGGTAACAGTCAAACTGAATTATGAGAACGTAATTGCGAGGAAGATGCGTTATTTCTTGATTCGCGTGGTGGGTTAAGGCAAGGGGTGTGTAGATGTAAGTAATGTCCACGTAACTGTACTTGATTATGCCAGTGGTTAGTGAAAATTTAGGATATGTGTAGAATATCTTCTAACGTATCGTTGTGCACATCGTTTTTCCGAGTCATTGTCGCTTCAGTATGGAGCATTTCTTTCGACACGAAGGTCGTAATTAAGTATATCTATCGCTCATTAGCGGCAACAATCATTACAGTTTGTAAAACTGTGCTTGCTATGCTACTCCCTACTCTACGAATTTCAAGTAAAATAAACTGATCAAGTCAATATTAATTACCAATATAGACTAAGCTAAATAAACGCACAAAAAGTGCGTGCAAATTTCGGCCGCCGCGCGGCGCTCTCTGATGCGTTACACCAGAGCCGTATATTAAAAGGGAGTCATGCCTATTAATGGGTCATGCCTATACCTGAAGCTCCACCCATTTTTTCAGCTTTCTGACCAATGAAGTCTTAAAATATGGGGCGCTATCAATCAACCTATCCTCACTATTTGTCCCCCTATCCAACATGGGCAGCGCCATTTTGGGTGGCAAGTGGATGGGATTGGAATGGATACTTCTCGCAACCCGCAGAACTAGTGGATTTTTGGTGCAAATTTGATGAGCGCCAACTAGGGAGCGTAAGGCACGTCGGGAGTTGTCGTCTGCTTCCGTCATTGTACCGCTGCCGGCAGAACCACCTGCTGGGACACATTCTGTCGTCGGAATGATTTTTAAACAAATCTACATGAACAGTTGGAATATAAAAGGCAAGAATGTTTATATCCATGAAATCCAGCAATTAAATATAAGATTGTACAGCACAGTGCCGTTTTTGTTATGATTTCGTCGTGATCGCCGCGATCGCCGTGTTCACTAGGCCTAACATCGGCGACAAAACGTATTATTTTCGATTAGATATCGACGGATGAGCGTAAGTTGAAACTGATTTCCGAGAAACGTATATGACAATGTGCATTTGCAGTGTAAAATCAGAGTAGTCTGTGAAAAAAATTTGTCACGAAATCCCCTCTTAACTATGTTTGCTCTTGACGCCATTTTGGGTGGCAGTATGGTGTCATGGCGACCCCCTTGGTAAAAAGCAAACCAATCAGAGGAGCGAGACTGTGATTGGCAGGTCGAGCCTCTTTTTGTGACTCCTCCCAATGGCCAGACTCCCTTTTAATATACGGCTCTGCGTTACACTAGATGACGTCAGCAGAAGTGCGACGAGGACGAAGTGCATGGCGCGCGCGTGAGGCAACGACGACATTGAGAAAAAGGAAAGGCAGGAAAGGTTAGTCGGGCATAGGCCGACTTGCTATTCCTTAAAATAAGGAAAATAAGAAGAAGAAGAAAGAAAAAGTTTCATCGCTACTCCATCGCTGGTGGTGATGTGGGGAATGAAATAATGAACCGATTCACAAGCAGGGGTATTATTATGTTGTACGTGTCTTGAGGACTGTACTGAGAACAGTGTTTCTATATCTCAGTAATTTTCGTGTAACGTGCCCTATTTCAAATACTTTTTCTTCTTCGATTACGATTCTTCACCCAAAATTAATCTGGTATTAATTAAGTGCTGCAAGTCTTCTTTACAATTCATTATGTCGAAGAGCAGCTCCCTACTACGAACCGACCCATCCCTACACAACGACATGTCGGTCTTCCGCAAGCTATGTTCGCTTGGAAGTAATTTTTTTCCCGAACGTAGATTATTTTGTAAATACTAGAGGGAATTGCTGACTGATGGACATCCCGAAATGCAACCGGCATATATTTGTTCAAATAACAGGAAACAGCAATCTCTCCTGGTGACCAATATTCAAGTGTCTTAAATGTGTCCTGTAGTGAAGACTAATCTACTCTACAGTTATTTATTTATTTATTTATTTATTTCACAATACTGTTGGCTCACTAGAGCCATAACAGGAGTGGGAATTAAATCCTTTAAAAGCTGCTAGCTTGCATTACAATACATGAACAATACAAAAAGAGCAGTACGAAAACGCTGTTGTAAAGAGTGACACTCGCAAGAACCAAGCATTAGTCATCTGGGAATTCATTAATTCTTTTGATGAGCTTCTAGAAGCTTGACAAACTGCACAAATGATTTGGCGGCACATACGTCGGACGGTAACTGGTTCCAATCCGAGATTGTTCTTGGCAGGAATGAATGCCTGAATAAGTCTGTTTCACAACGGAACTCTTTCAGTGAAAAAGCATGGCGGTCTCTTAATGGCAGGTGATCTTTCAGCTCGACAATGTGTTTCAACCTGCACTTGATGTGATCATGAAGGATAAGGTATAGAAGCTTGAGCCTTTCGTTTTGGCTACGGGTTTCAATCGTTTCTAGGTTCGCCTGAAGGCACATGGCAGTAGGGGAGTCTTCCCTTCGATACTTATTGTAAATGAATCTAACAGCTAAGCGCTGAACTCTCTCTAGTTCGGTTTTCAAAGTTTTAGTGTATGGGTCCCAGATGGCTAAATAAATAAATAAATAAATAAATAAAACTTCAACCTAATTTAAATCAAAATAACTTCTGCCATTTTATTTCCCTTTGCCTCTTGATGTTCTGTCCAAAATTTGACTTCAATGGCACTCATATTTATCTCTCAGTCAAGACAGGACACACCTGTATAGCTCTGCGATGCCCATTCCGTTCACTTTGTCCAGTCTTTTCTAAAACTTCAACCTAATTTAGATCAAAATAACTTCTGCCATTTTATTTCCCTTTGCCTCCTGATGTTCAGACCCAAATTTGACTTCAATGGCACTCATATTTGTCCCTCAGTCAAGACAGGACACACCTCTATAGCTCTGCGATGCCCATTCCGTTCATTTTGTCCAGTCTTTTCTAAAACTTCAACCTAATTTAGATCAAAATAACTTCTGCCATTTTATTTCCCTTTGCCTCCTGATGTTCAGACCCAAATTTGACTTCAATGGCACTCATATTTATCTCTCAGTCAAGACAGGACACACCTCTATAGCTCTGCGATGCCCATTCCGTTCATTTTGTCCAGTCTTTTCTAAAACTTCAACCTAATTTAGATCAAAATAACTTCTGCCATTTTATTTCCCTTTGCCTCCTGATGTTCAGACCCAAATTTGACTTCAATGGCACTCATATTTGTCCCTCAGTCAAGACAGGACACACCTCTATTCCTCTGCGATGCCCATTCCGTTCATTTTGTCCAGTCTTTTCTAAAACTTCAACCTAATTTAAATCAAAATAACTTCTGCCATTTTATTTCCCTTTGCCTCCTGATGTTCAGACCCAAATTTGACTTCAATGGCACTCATATTTGTCCCTCAGTCAAGACAGGACACACCTCTATTCCTCTGCGATGCCCATTCCGTTCATTTTGTCCAGTCTTTTCTAAAACTTCAACCTAATTTAGATCAAAATAACTTCTGCCATTTTATTTCCCTTTGCCTCCTGATGTTCAGACCCAAATTTGACTTCAATGGCACTCATATTTGTCCCTCAGTCAAGACAGGACACACCTCTATTCCTCTGCGATGCCCATTCCGTTCATTTTGTCCAGTCTTTTCTAAAACTTCAACCTAATTTAAATCAAAATAACTTCTGCCATTTTATTTCCTTTTGCCTCCTGATGTTCAGACCCAAATTTGACTTCAATGGCACTCATATTTGTCCCTCAGTCAAGACAGGACACACCTCTATTCCTCTGCGATGCCCATTCCGTTCATTTTGTCCAGTCTTTTCTAAAACTTCAACCTAATTTAAATCAAAATAACTTCTGCCATTTTATTTCCCTTTGCCTCCTGATGTTCAGACCCAAATTTGACTTCAATGGCACTCATATTTGTCCCTCAGTCAAGACAGGACACACCTCTATTCCTCTGCGATGCCCATTCCGTTCATTTTGTCCAGTCTTTTCTAAAACTTCAACCTAATTTAAATCAAAATAACTTCTGCCATTTTATTTCCCTTTGCCTCCTGATGTTCAGACCCAAATTTGACTTCAATGGCACTCATATTTGTCCCTCAGTCAAGACAGGACACACCTCTATTCCTCTGCGATGCCCATTCCGTTCATTTTGTCCAGTCTTTTCTAAAACTTCAACCTAATTTAAATCAAAATAACTTCTGCCATTTTATTTCCCTTTGCCTCCTGATGTTCAGACCCAAATTTGACTTCAATGGCACTCATATTTGTCCCTCAGTCAAGACAGGACACACCTCTATTCCTCTGCGATGCCCATTCCGTTCATTTTGTCCAGTCTTTTCTAAAACTTCAACCTAATTTAGATCAAAATAACTTCTGCCATTTTATTTCCCTTTGCCTCCTGATGTTCAGACCCAAATTTGACTTCAATGGCACTCATATTTATCTCTCAGTCAAGACAGGACACACCTCTATAGCTCTGCGATGCCCATTCCGTTCATTTTGTCCAGTCTTTTCTAAAACTTCAACCTAATTTAGATCAAAATAACTTCTGCCATTTTATTTCCCTTTGCCTCCTGATGTTCAGACCCAAATTTGACTTCAATGGCACTCATATTTGTCCCTCAGTCAAGACAGGACACACCTCTATTCCTCTGCGATGCCCATTCCGTTCATTTTGTCCAGTCTTTTCTAAAACTTCAACCTAATTTAAATCAAAATAACTTCTGCCATTTTATTTCCCTTTGCCTCCTGATGTTCAGACCCAAATTTGACTTCAATGGCACTCATATTTGTCCCTCAGTCAAGACAGGACACACCTCTATTCCTCTGCGATGCCCATTCCGTTCATTTTGTCCAGTCTTTTCTAAAACTTCAACCTAATTTAGATCAAAATAACTTCTGCCATTTTATTTCCCTTTGCCTCCTGATGTTCAGACCCAAATTTGACTTCAATGGCACTCATATTTGTCCCTCAGTCAAGACAGGACACACCTCTATTCCTCTGCGATGCCCATTCCGTTCATTTTGTCCAGTCTTTTCTAAAACTTCAACCTAATTTAAATCAAAATAACTTCTGCCATTTTATTTCCCTTTGCCTCCTGATGTTCAGACCCAAATTTGACTTCAATGGCACTCATATTTGTCCCTCAGTCAAGACAGGACACACCTCTATTCCTCTGCGATGCCCATTCCGTTCATTTTGTCCAGTCTTTTCTAAAACTTCAACCTAATTTAAATCAAAATAACTTCTGCCATTTTATTTCCCTTTGCCTCCTGATGTTCAGACCCAAATTTGACTTCAATGGCACTCATATTTGTCCCTCAGTCAAGACAGGACACACCTCTATTCCTCTGCGATGCCCATTCCGTTCATTTTGTCCAGTCTTTTCTAAAACTTCAACCTAATTTAAATCAAAATAACTTCTGCCATTTTATTTCCCTTTGCCTCCTGATGTTCAGACCCAAATTTGACTTCAATGGCACTCATATTTGTCCCTCAGTCAAGACAGGACACACCTCTATTCCTCTGCGATGCCCATTCCGTTCATTTTGTCCAGTCTTTTCTAAAACTTCAACCTAATTTAAATCAAAATAACTTCTGCCATTTTATTTCCCTTTGCCTCCTGATGTTCAGACCCAAATTTGACTTCAATGGCACTCATATTTGTCCCTCAGTCAAGACAGGACACACCTCTATTCCTCTGCGATGCCCATTCCGTTCATTTTGTCCAGTCTTTTCTAAAACTTCAACCTAATTTAAATCAAAATAACTTCTGCCATTTTATTTCCCTTTGCCTCCTGATGTTCAGACCCAAATTTGACTTCAATGGCACTCATATTTGTCCCTCAGTCAAGACAGGACACACCTCTATTCCTCTGCGATGCCCATTCCGTTCATTTTGTCCAGTCTTTTCTAAAACTTCAACCTAATTTAGATCAAAATAACTTCTGCCATTTTATTTCCCTTTGCCTCCTGATGTTCAGACCCAAATTTGACTTCAATGGCACTCATATTTGTCCCTCAGTCAAGACAGGACACACCTCTATTCCTCTGCGATGCCCATTCCGTTCATTTTGTCCAGTCTTTTCTAAAACTTCAACCTAATTTAAATCAAAATAACTTCTGCCATTTTATTTCCCTTTGCCTCCTGATGTTCAGACCCAAATTTGACTTCAATGGCACTCATATTTGTCCCTCAGTCAAGACAGGACACACCTCTATTCCTCTGCGATGCCAATTCCGTTCATTTTGTCCAGTCTTTTCTAAAACTTCAACTTAATTTAGATCAAAATAGCTTCTGTCAATTTATTTCCCTTTGCCTCCTGATGGTCTGACCCAAATTTGACTTCAATGGTACTCATATTTATCTTTCAGTCAAGATATGACACACCTCTATAGCTCTGCGATGCCCATTCCGTTCACTTTGTCCACTCTTTTCTAAAACTTCAACTTAATTTAGAGCAAAATAGCTTCTGATTTCCCTTTGCCTCTTGATGGTCTGACCCAAATTTGACTTCAATGGTACTCATATTTATCTTTGTCAAGATAGGACACACCTCTATAGCTCTGCGATGCCCATTCCGTTCATTTTGTCCAGTCTTTTCTAAAACTTCAACTTAATTTAGAGCAAAATAGCTTCTGTCAATTTATTTCCCTTTGCCTCCTGATGGTCTGACCCAAATTTGACTTCAATGGTACTCATATTTATTTTTCAGTCAACATATGACACACCTCCATAGCTCTGCGATGCCCATTCCGTTCATTTTGTCCAGTCTTTTCTAAAACTTCAACTTAATTTAGAGCAAAATAGCTTCTGTCAATTTATTTCCCTTTGCCTCCTGATGGTCTGACCCAAATTTGACTTCAATGGTACTCATATTTATCTTTCAGTCAAGATAGGACACACTTCTATAGCTCTGCGATGCCCATTCCGTTCATTTTGTCCAGTCTTTTCTAAAACCTCAACTTAATTTAGAGCAAAATAGCTTCTGTCAATTTATTTCCCTTTGCTCCTGATTGTCTGACCCAAATTTGACTTCCATTGTACTCATATTTATCTTCCAGTCAAGATAGGACACACCTCTATAGCTCTGCGATGCCGATTCCGTTCATTTTGTCCGGTCTTTTCTAAAACTTCGACTTAATTTAGAGCACAATAGCTTCGGTCAATTTATTTCCCTTTGCCTCCTGATGGTCTGATCCAAATTTGACTTCAATGGTACTCATATTTATCTTTCAGTGAAGATAGGACACACCTCTATCGTTCTCCAATGCCCATTCCGTTCATTTTGTCCAGTCTTTTCTAAAGCTTCAACTTAATTTAGAGCAAAATAGCTTCTGTCAATTTATTTCCCTTTGCCTCCTGATGTTCGGACCCAAATTGGACTTCAGTGGTACTCATATTTATCTTTCAGTCAAGATAAGACACACCTCTATAGCTCTGCGATGCCCATTCCCGTTCATTTTGTCCAGTCTTTTCTAAAACTTCAACTTAATTTAGAGCAAAATAGCTTCTGTCAATTTATTTCCCTTTGCCTCCTGATAGTCTGACCCAAATTTGACTTCAATGGTACTCATATTTATCTTTCAGTGAAGATAGGACACACCTCTATCGTTCTACGATGCCCATTCCGTTGATTTTGTCCAGTCTTTTCTAAAACTTCAACTTAATTTAGAGCAAAATAGCTTCTGTCAATTTATTTCCCTTTGCCTCCTGATGTTCCGACCCAAATTTGACTTCAATGGCATTCATATTTATCCCTGACTCAAGATATGACACACCTCTATCGTTCTCCGGTGCCCATTCCGTTCATTTTGTCCAGTCTTTTCTTAAACTTCAACTTAATTTAGAGCAAAATACCTTCTGTCAATTTATTTCCCTTTGCCTCCTGATGTTCTGACCGAAATTTGACTTCAATGGTACTCATATTTATCTTTCAGTCAAGATAGGACACACCTCTATAGCTCTGCGATGCCCATTCCGTTCATTTTGTCCAGTCTTTTCTAAAACTTCAACTTAATTTAGAGCAAAATAGCTTCAGTCAATTTATTTCCCTTTGCCTCTTGATGGTCTGACCCAAATTTGACTTCAATGGTACTCATATTTATATTTCAGTCAAGATATGACACACCTCTATAGCTCTGCGATGCCAATTCCGTTCATTTTGTCCAGTCTTTTCTTAAACTTCAACTTAATTTAGAGCAAAATACCTTCTGTCAATTTATTTCCCTTTGCCTCCTGATGTTCTGACCGAAATTTGACTTCAATGGTACTCATATTTATCTTTCAGTCAAGATAGGACACACCTCTATAGCTCTGCGATGCCCATTCCGTTCATTTTGTCCAGTCTTTTCTAAAACTTCAACTTAATTTAGAGCAAAATAGCTTCAGTCAATTTATTTCCCTTTGCCTCTTGATGGTCTGACCCAAATTTGACTTCAATGGTACTCATATTTATATTTCAGTCAAGATATGACACACCTCTATAGCTCTGCGATGCCAATTCCGTTCATTTTGTCCAGTCTTTTCTAAAACTTCAACTTAATTTAGAGCAAAATAGCTTCTGTCAATTTATTTCCCTTTGCCTCCTGATGGCTTGACCCAAATTTGACTTCAATGGTACTCATGTTTATCTTTCAGTCAAGATATGACACACCTCTATAGCTCTGCGATGCCAATTCCGTTCATTTTGTCCAGTGTTTTCTAAAACTTCAACTTAATTTAGAGCAAAATAGCTTCTGTCAATTTATTTCCCTTTGCCTCTTGATGGTCTGACCCAAATTTGACTTCAATGGTACTCATATTTATCTTTCAGTCAAGATAGGACACACCTCTATAGCTCTGCGATTCCAATTCCGTTCATTTTGTCCAGTCTTTTCTAAAACTTCAACTTAATTTAGAGCAAAATAGCTTCTGTCAATTTATTTCCCTTTGCCTCCTGATGGCTTGACCCAAATTTGACTTCAATGGTACTCATGTTTATCTTTCAGTCAAGATATGACACACCTCTATAGCTCTGCGATGCCAATTCCGTTCATTTTGTCCAGTGTTTTCTAAAACTTCAACTTAATTTAGAGCAAAATAGCTTCTGTAAATTTATTTCCCTTTGCCTCCTGATAGTCTGACCCAAATTTGACTTCAATGGTACTCATATTTATCTTTCAGTGAAGATAGGACACACCTCTATCGTTCTCCGATGCCCATTCCGTTGATTTTGTCCAGTCTTTTCTAAAACTTCAACTTAATTTAGAGCAAAATAGCTTCTGTCAATTTATTTCCCTTTGCCTCCTGATGTTCCGACCCAAATTTGACTTCAATGGCATTCATATTTATCCCTGACTCAAGATATGACACACCTCTATCGTTCTCCGGTGCCCATTCCGTTCATTTTGTCCAGTCTTTTCTTAAACTTCAACTTAATTTAGAGCAAAATAGCTTCTGTAAATTTATTTCCCTTTGCCTCCTGATGTTCTGACCGAAATTTGACTTCAATGGTACTCATATTTATCTTTCAGTCAAGATAGGACACACCTCTATAGCTCTGCGATGCCCATTCCGTTCATTTTGTCCAGTCTTTTCTAAAACTTCAACTTAATTTAGAGCAAAATAGCTTCTGTCAATTTATTTCCCTTTGCCTCTTGATGGTCTGACCCAAATTTGACTTCAATGGTACTCATATTTATATTTCAGTCAAGATAGGACACACCTCTATAGCTCTGCGATGCCCATTCCGTTCATTTTGTCCAGTCTTTTCTAAAACTTCAACTTAATTTAGAGCAAAATAGCTTCTGTCAATTTATTTCCCTTTGCCTCTTGATGGTCTGACCCAAATTTGACTTCAATGGTACTCATATTTATATTTCAGTCAAGATAGGACACACCTCTATAGCTCTGCGATTCCAATTCCGTTCATTTTGTCCAGTCTTTTCTAAAACTTCAACTTAATTTAGAGCAAAATAGCTTCTGTCAATTTATTTCCCTTTGCCTCTTGATGGTCTGACCCAAATTTGACTTCAATGGTACTCATATTTATATTTCAGTCAAGATAGGACACACCTCTATAGCTCTGCGATTCCAATTCCGTTCATTTTGTCCAGTCTTTTCTAAAACTTCAACTTAATTTAGAGCAAAATAGCTTCTGTCAATTTATTTCCCTTTGCCTCCTGATAGTCTGACCCAAATTTGACTTCAATGGTACTCATATTTATCTTTCAGTGAAGATAGGACACACCTCTATCGTTCTCCGATGCCCATTCCGTTGATTTTGTCCAGTCTTTTCTAAAACTTCAACTTAATTTAGAGCAAAATAGCTTCTGTCAATTTATTTCCCTTTGCCTCCTGATGTTCCGACCCAAATTTGACTTCAATGGCATTCATATTTATCCCTGACTCAAGATATGACACACCTCTATCGTTCTCCGGTGCCCATTCCGTTCATTTTGTCCAGTCTTTTCTTAAACTTCAACTTAATTTAGAGCAAAATAGCTTCTGTAAATTTATTTCCCTTTGCCTCCTGATGTTCTGACCGAAATTTGACTTCAATGGTACTCATATTTATCTTTCAGTCAAGATAGGACACACCTCTATAGCTCTGCGATGCCCATTCCGTTCATTTTGTCCAGTCTTTTCTAAAACTTCAACTTAATTTAGAGCAAAATAGCTTCTGTCAATTTATTTCCCTTTGCCTCTTGATGGTCTGACCCAAATTTGACTTCAATGGTACTCATATTTATATTTCAGTCAAGATAGGACACACCTCTATAGCTCTGCGATGCCCATTCCGTTCATTTTGTCCAGTCTTTTCTAAAACTTCAACTTAATTTAGAGCAAAATAGCTTCTGTCAATTTATTTCCCTTTGCCTCCTGATGGCTTGACCCAAATTTGACTTCAATGGTACTCATATTTATCTTTCAGTCAAGATATGACACACCTCTATAGCTCTGCGATGCCAATTCCGTTCATTTTGTCCAGTCTTTTCTAAAACTTCAACTTAATTTAGATCAAAATAGCTTCTGTCAATTTATTTCCCTTTGCCTCCTGATGGTCTGACCCAAATTTGACTTCAATGGTACTGATATTTATCTTTCAGTCAAGGTATGACACACCTCTATAGCTCTGCGATGCCCATTCCGTTCACTTTGTCCAGTCTTTTCTAAAACTTCAACTTAATTTAGAGCAAAATAGCTTCTGTCAATTTATTTCCCTTTGCCTCCTGATGGCTTGACCCAAATTTGACTTCAATGGTACTCATATTTATCTTTCAGTCAAGATATGACACACCTCTATAGCTCTGCGATGCCCATTCCGTTCACTTTGTCCAGTCTTTTCTAAAACTTCAACTTAATTTAAAGCAAAATAGCTTCTGATTTCCCTTTGCCTGTTGATGGTCTGACCCAAATTTGACTTCAATGGTACTCATATTTATCTTTGTCAAGATAGGACACACCTCTATAGCTCTGCGATGCCCATTCCGTTCATTTTGTCCAGTCTTTTCTAAAACTTCAACTTAATTTAGAGCAAAATAGCTTCTGTCAATTTATTTCCCTTTGCCTCCTGATGGTCTGACCCAAATTTGACTTCAATGGTACTCATACTTATTTTTCAGTCAACATAAGACACACCTCCATAGCTCTGCGATGCCCATTCCGTTCATTTTGTCCAGTCTTTTCTAAAACTTCAACTTAATTTAGAGCAAAATAGCTTCTGTCAATTTATTTCCCTTTGCCTCCTGATGGTCTGACCCAAATTTGACTTCAATGGTACTCATATTTATCTTTCAGTCAAGATAGGACACACCTCTATAGCTCTGCGATGCCCATTCCGTTCATTTTGTCCAGTCTTTTCTAAAACTTCAACTTAATTTAGAGCAAAATAGCTTCTGTCAATTTATTTCCCTTTGCCTCCTGATTGTCTGACCCAAATTTGACTTCAATTGTACTCATATTTATCTTTCAGTGAAGATAGGACACACCTCTATCGTTCTCCAATGCCCATTCCGTTCATTTTGTCCAGTCTTTTCTAAAACTTCAACTTAATTTAGAGCAAAATAGCTTCTGTCAATTTATTTCCCTTTGCCTCCTGATGTTCGGACCCAAATTGGACTTCAGTGGTACTCATATTTATCTTTCAGTCAAGATAAGACACACCTCTATAGCTCTGCGATGCCCATTCCGTTCATTTTGTCCAGTCTTTTCTAAAACTTCAACTTAATCTAGAGCAAAATAGCCTCTGTCAATTTATTTCCCTTTGCCTCCTGATGTTCTGACCGAAATTTGACTTCAATGGCACTCATATTTATCTTTCAGTGAAGATAGGACACACCTCTATCGTTCTCCGATGCCCGTTCCGTTCATTTTGTCCAGTCTTTTCTAAAACTTCAACTTAATTTAGAGCAAAATAGCCTCTGTCAATTTATTTCCCTTTGCCTCCTGATGTTCTGACCGAAATTTGACTTCAATGGCACTCATATTTATCTTTCAGTGAAGATAGGACACACCTCTATCGTTCTCCGATGCCCATTCCGTTCATTTTGTCCAGTCTTTTCTAAAACTTCAACTTAATTTAGAGCAAAATAGCTTCTGTCAATTTATTTCCCTTTGCCTCCTGATGTTCGGACCCAAATTGGACTTCAGTGGTACTCATATTTATCTTTCAGTCAAGATAAGACACACCTCTATAGCTCTGCGATGCCCATTCCGTTCATTTTGTCCAGTCTTTTCTAAAACTTCAACTTAATCTAGAGCAAAATAGCCTCTGTCAATTTATTTCCCTTTGCCTCCTGATGTTCTGACCGAAATTTGACTTCAATGGCACTCATATTTATCTTTCAGTGAAGATAGGACACACCTCTATCGTTCTCCGATGCCCGTTCCGTTCATTTTGTCCAGTCTTTTCTAAAACTTCAACTTAATTTAGAGCAAAATAGCCTCTGTCAATTTATTTCCCTTTGCCTCCTGATGTTCTGACCGAAATTTGACTTCAATGGCACTCATATTTATCTTTCAGTGAAGATAGGACACACCTCTATCGTTCTCCGATGCCCATTCGGTTCATTTTGTCCAGTCTTTTCAAAACTTCAACTTATTTTAGAGCAAAATAACTTCTACCATCCTATTTCCCTTTGTCTCCTGATGTTCTGACCCAAATTTAATTCCAATGGCGCTCATATTTATCCCTCACTCAAGATATGACACACCTCTATTGCTCTGTGACGCACATTCTGCTCACGTTGTCTAGTATTTTCTAAACTTCAACTTATTTTAGAGCAAAATAACTTCTACCATCCTATTTCCCTTTGTCTCCTGATGTTCTGACCCAAATTTAATTCCAATGGCGCTCATATTTATCCCTCACTCAAGATATGACACACCTCTATTGCTCTGTGACGCACATTCTGCTCACGTTGTCTAGTATTTTCTAAACTTCAACTTATTTTAGAGCAAAATAACTTCTACCATCCTATTTCCCTTTGTCTCCTGATGTTCTGACCCAAATTTAATTCCAATGGCGCTCATATTTATCCCTCACTCAAGATATGACACACCTCTATTGCTCTGTGACGCACATTCTGCTCACGTTGTCTAGTATTTTCTAAACTTCAACTTATTTTAGAGCAAAATAACTTCTACCATCCTATTTCCCTTTGTCTCCTGATGTTCTGACCCAAATTTAATTCCAATGGCGCTCATATTTATCCCTCACTCAAGATATGACACACCTCTATTGCTCTGTGACGCACATTCTGCTCACGTTGTCTAGTATTTTCTAAACTTCAACTTATTTTAGAGCAAAATAACTTCTACCATCCTATTTCCCTTTGTCTCCTGATGTTCTGACCCAAATTTAATTCCAATGGCGCTCATATTTATCCCTCACTCAAGATATGACACACCTCTATTGCTCTGTGACGCACATTCTGCTCACGTTGTCTAGTATTTTCTAAACTTCAACTTATTTTAGAGCAAAATAACTTCTACCATCCTATTTCCCTTTGTCTCCTGATGTTCTGACCCAAATTTAATTCCAATGGCGCTCATATTTATCCCTCACTCAAGATATGACACACCTCTATTGCTCTGTGACGCACATTCTGCTCACGTTGTCTAGTATTTTCTAAACTTCAACTTATTTTAGAGCAAAATAACTTCTACCATCCTATTTCCCTTTGTCTCCTGATGTTCTGACCCAAATTTAATTCCAATGGCGCTCATATTTATCCCTCACTCAAGATATGACACACCTCTATTGCTCTGTGACGCACATTCTGCTCACGTTGTCTAGTATTTTCTAAACTTCAACTTATTTTAGAGCAAAAGAACTTCTGCCATCCTATTTCCTTTTGCCTCCTGACATTCTGAACTAAATTTGACTTCAATGGCACTCATATTTATCCCTCGGTCAAGATTGGGCACATCTCTATCGCTCTCGAGTGCCCATTCCGTTCACTTTGTCCAGTCTTTTCTAAACTTCAAATTACTTTGAAGCAAAATAACTTCTTTCACCCATTTACCTTTGCCACCTGATGTTCTGTCCCAAATCTGAGTTGAATGCTACTCATATTTATCCCTCAGTCAAGATTGGGCACAGCTCTGTCGCCCTCGGATGCCCATTCTGTTCACTTTATCCAGTCTTTCCTAAACTTCAACTTCCTTCAGAGCAAAATAACTTCTGCCATCCTATTTCCCTTTGCCTCCTGGTGTTCCGACCCAAATTTGACTTTAGTGGCCCCCTTGTTTTAGCCTTTTTTTACCAACTAGTGGGCCCTCTGTCTTTAAACTGTGGTACATGTACCTTGTGTTCTCAGTAGACGTGTTACAATTTCTCCAAGTTTTATTTTTCTTTCCTTATTACCTTTTTTGTTGCTTTTTTATCCATTTTAAGAATGTACCACTTTTGCAAAACTCCTAATAACCGATAGCCCTTTCTCAGCTCCTGTAGAATGTAGGCCAAAAGCGAGTACTGTCTTTGTTTATCTTTTCTCAAACCCCAGCAGTGTAATATTTCTTCATGTGGTCTTCTTTACCATGTTCGCTCACCTGAGATCTCTCAACGTTTTTTTCTCTCTGGTAATACTCATACTGTACATCGCTTTCTTATTGTATGTCCTCTGATGTACAGTAGTATAAATATCTCTCCGAAGTGTTCAATGAATCGCACCTGATGAAGAATGGGCTTGTTTTTCAGTAAAATTATTGTTTCAACCTCTTTAAATACTTTTGTTTCTGGATTGTCAAACAACATCCTGTCTTTAAAACGGGCATGCGCACCAGATGATAACTTTGAACGTCAACTGCTACCAGGCTGCAATATATCTTACTACAGTTATTATACCTATAAGCGTCGTTCCCGCGGTGATATGGGGGCACCCATTTGGGGATACTGGAGTGGGAATTGTCTATAATAAAAAAAAGGAAACGCAAGGAAGAAAACCCATACGCCTTTGTGGCTTATGCCTTAAAACGTAATGTCAGAATAATTACATAACTTCTTTAAAGTAATGTCATTAATGATGCACTATTACCCACGATAAAGTAATGTAATGCATTAGGTTTTTTACACAGGGTGTTCCACCGAAAAAGGGCCAGGGGCTAAAGAAAAAACGGAGTGCTCTACATAAATGGAACCATCTGTACGTGTTTCCAGTAGTGTGGTCTATCCAAAAATATTTTTTCATCGCCTCTTGTCAATGAATTATACCGGTAATTAATTTTCTAACTTTTTAGCAATTTGTTCTAATGAGAACATCACATCTCTTCGGTCACCTGATACCAAAGCCGCTTTCGGAACAAAAATCCGTTCGACAGATCGTTCACAAAAATTCGTGAAGGAACACCTTTTTTCATTCAAATTTCATTCATTGTGCACCTCTACAGACGCGTCTTTCCTTCACCTCCAATGTGAGATGGTGAAAGAGCACAGCCCTTTTTTTGTTTTGTTTTGTTTGTTCCTCGTGGCATTCTCTGCAAGGAACAAACAAAAGCCCCTCTTACCTTGACCACGTCTGGAAATCAGCGTCTCGCGTCATTCGAAAAAGTAACGTGCAGAGCGTCAACAAAGACAAGACAATGACTGTGCTCAAACTGGTGTCACAGACGTGAAAAACAAAAATATTGCGAAGAAAATGCTACGCGAAAAACCCAAACTTGCCCCCGTCTTAAAGTAGGCCCACTTTACCCTGTGCCCAGGCGTCAGAAAGACAATAAATACCGAAATTCTTCCTTCCTTCCTTTATTGCTTGGAAGATCAGGGTGGTTGCAGCGCTCTATAAGCGAAGAAGCCTCTGGTATATCTGTGGAAAACGTCGCTCCAGATGACCGTTCTTGACTCCTCGGTCCGCTCCTGGGTCTTGCCGCCCGTTGCACGATATTTTTTTCTTACAGGGTCCACCACAACGTCTTCTGAAGAATTGATATAACAGGAACAGTTTATTCCGTTTCTTTCTTCTAGGAGATGTCCTTCGTTCTGCCATTCGTTCCACGACATGGTCTGCGCTGACATCATTGTCACATTCATTGTCCGATTGCGAAATGTCTATCACGATTCGTGTCCTTGGCCTTTCTTCCAAGTAGATGATACAGTCTTTGGCCTCGCCATTCGTTCCACCACATGGTCCGCGCTGACATCATTGTCAGACTTCTTGTCCAACTGCGAAGTGTCTATCACGATCCGTGACCTGTGCACCGCCATGTCTCTTGAAGAACTGACAGAGTACAATGCGTCCTTTTGGTCTCAGTTTCCGTGACTGAATCTCCAACGACTGTGTCGACGAGAGGAATATTTCATGGGCCTTCTGAATGTAGATGACGACTTCGATGACTTCGACGATTTTCTATTTTCGATTGCAGTTTTCTCTGGCCCGCGACCCCATCCGCCTGCGCAGAGTCTTCTTTTATAATATCTGCGCAGGCGGTAAAGACGTTCCATTTTCTGCTCCAACGTGGCTGGCGACTTTGCAACTTTGGATGCCAGACCACGCGGAGCTTGTGTAGATGACCTCGGATTCCAGTGTTGCAATATGTTGAAACACAATATATGCTGCTGGCGACGTAGATGTATACAGGCGTCTTTGATCAGTAGTAGAGTAGATGTACACATATTTTGCTCCATTGGAAGTAGATATGCAGATGACGACAATCTTGCATTTGGTGGCGGCATTCAGAGCCTCGTTGGCCGGGTTCGCCGTGGTGTTTCGAACCCGTTACCAGCTCCCACCACGGGGAGGAGAGGTTGAATGCCGCAGTTGTTGGGAGCCAATGAATCCGAGGTCGTGATGGGGTCCGGGGACAGGCAAGTGGGTCGAAGTCAGAAAAAAGGAAAATCCGGAAGGCCTCACAGCGCGCGGAGATGTTTGAAGAGGACCTCTACGAGGTCCTTGGGCATGGCGGTTGATGAATTGGCGGGCGAGAGAATGGCGATGGCGATGGAACGGATGAGGCGCGTAGTGTCGTCGGCCGTGAGATGTCGTCGGTGATGGGAGACGACGTACCTGACGCAGTCGAGGCACTCGTCCTGCAGGCACAGATTGTCCTGCAGGACGTCGCACAGGAGGTTGATGACGGCGGAGAGGTAGCCGTCGACGCCTCGGCAGATGGCGAGTTCCTTCCGGAGGTTCCCGAACGCCCCCGGAAGACGGGAAGCGATGCGGCGGTAGTGAAAGACCATCATGATGGGGACGGCATCCGGTGTCGGCAAGCGGCCGAACAAGAGGACAGACAGGAAGGAAAGGAAGCGGGACATCGTGAGCGAGAGTGTCAGCGAGTCAAGTTGAACGGGTAAATCGAAATGTGAAATTGTGGTCGCCCTTCTCGTCTTTGGTGAAACGGTGGTTCGGTACTTCACCTTTTGGGTGAGCGACAGTCCAACTGAATTAGGAGAACATAATTACGAGGAAAATGTGTTATTGTTCGACATGAACGCCGGGTTAGGACAGTGCGGTGTAGATAACGTCCGTCGACGGTGCTTCACTGCGCTTCAGATACAAGTGTATATAAGGAGTCCGTATGACATGGTCGCTGTATTCTAGTAGGTCGTGGATGCGAGCCCACTTTGGCGTCCTGGAATGCAGGATTCTTGAACGTGCGCGGAGCGCCACCGCCTAGCGAGTCCGTGGAGTAACGAGGCATCGTACCTACAGTCATGGCTTCCGAAGTGATTCGTGGTCGGTGGAAGATTCTGGACGGTGAAGGGCCGAGTTAACCTGAACATGGTGTTTTCCTTGTTCGTGTCACCAAATGTAGAGGAGATGGACTTCTTCCACACGAGTACTGACCGGCGGTAATTCAGTGTCAGATCGGGCAGGCGTGCTTGGCCTCGCGCTAGGGCGATGCTGGATGAACTGGCAGTAGCGCGCGCCAGCAAATGTACGTCTTCGTCGTCTTCCACGGTCCACCACATCTGCCTGTGGCGCAGTAAACAGATACATGTTCCAAGCTCCTTGAAATCATCACAATAATACAAGGAACTACAAGGAACGTACGCTGTTCACGTGTGATACGACGCCTCCCAGTGAACCGCGAATATCCGGGAGACGTCCAAAATGTGTCGCAGACATCCAAGACATCAAAACATCCCATGTACGTCCCATGGATATTCGTGATTGGATCCAAACTATGCCGCACATATCACAACTGTAGCTCTGTTCCATGAACGTCACATGGACGTCCAGACTGTCTCCTCAAAATATTTTGGTTGTTGGGGATATCCAATTCTGCATATCATCCGTACGTCCCAAAAAGAATATCTTGGGTACATCTAGATTTGGATATTCTGCGGTGACCACCTCACAAACAAAAAAGTACGTGCCAAACAGGGGCTGAACGACGTCTCTCAGAAACAAAGGGCATTCCTGTGCAAGATTGCAAGATTTTGCTTCTTCTAAAACTGACCGCCTATGTTACATTGAGCACTTACTGCGGAACAGGCAGAGATGCGGAATTCTGGGGCACTCTCAAATTTGACTTTCGATGAACCTACTGAGTGTCTCAGACCAAGAGCAAGACAAGACCCTCACTTGACTGCTGTCTTTGTGCACAATCGAATTATTGTTTGGGAGGCGAGCAGTACCGGCGGAAATTCGCGCGACAAGCAATATATAGCATTTGTTTACTCTTTGCAAGGGAATGCTAATACCTTTCGAAGCATTTTGGACTGTGACCTTTTCCGTTTCTCTGTTTGCTTTATTTAAACCGCCGCGCTCTGTCTTGGTTACGGGAAGTGCCAGAAACGGGCACAGAGGAGAAACAGGGAACGAAACAGTTATGCTGTGGCCACTCACTATAGTTACAGGTCCGTTAATGGTGCCGACACCCACCACCACAACAACTCTCGCAAAATGTTTCAAAATGTGTGTTCCTGCGCACGGATCGTAAGTTGGCGCCAATGGCCTCTGAATGTCCGAATGTCCATTAGTTGAGTTAGTGGGACGTCCCGTGGATATAGAAAAAAGTGGGACAAATGGGCATCCACTGGACGTACATAGGCACAAAAGACAAAAGACGTATATAGGCTCTGTGCGAACCTTCCTGGGATATCCAAATCTCACGCTCAGGATGTTACATGGATGTCTTTGGGATGTAGATGGTTTACTGGATTATGTCATCGAATTCATAATCGGTTGACATTGGCATCGTAGGTCCAGCCCAATCTTAGTTGGACAAAATTATTCAGTTCTGTTCAGTTTATTTTTGCAACAAAAGATTATGCTGGGGGGACTGCGCAAAAATCAATTGAAATGTGCTTGACAAGGCCCAGCCTCCCTGCGTTACATTTGGCTATCAGCTGCGGTTGGCTTAACCCGAGGATTTTTTTTTTTCACTTAACGTTCGTCCACGCCTCCAGGGTGGCTTTTAGACCCGGAGATCAGACTGAATTTTTTTTCAGTGTTATTATTAAGGTTGACGGGAATTGTTCAACACCATTAACCAGATTTGTAAAGCGATACAAATATCGTACACAAAGCTGCATTCACTCGCGTTCACATATTTTCTTGACTTCTCTCCTGTTCTTTCATGGCACTTTAGGCCACAAAATGTGATCTTCAATAAATGACAGTATTCTATTCAGGAAGTAGGAAGCGCTGCCACTGAAATGAAGATGAACCATTGCGCTCCCACAGGGAGTAAGATCCAAAGCGTTTGAATTGTTGGACAAAAACAAAAACGATCGAGGCGTGTTGCACCCCTCCGCAGGCAAATCAATGTCTAACTCAACTGTTCACGCGCTGCACCTGTGTAGCGCCATTTTGTGTCCGAAATAACTTCCAAGTAACTCGTACTTTTTAATAACTCCGTAACAGCGAATTACATATCAGCTTGAGGAACTTCCTTATGAACTTAGTGACATTTTTTACATGGTAACTTAACTCGTAATGTTTTTTTTTTTGTGAGTAACTTGTCGATCTATGCATATCAGCCACTGAAACAGCATCTATTTTGACCTGCTCGTTTTTTTCCATGAAAACTGTCCATAAAAATAAAATAATATTAAAAATCCATAAAAATTTCCATAAATATAAAAATTGCATAACAAATTAAAACACCCTGTATGGTAGTGGAATCAGTACTAGTAGAGAGTAGGTAGAAATAAATGCTCCATACATTTGAAAGACAGAGGGTGAAAAATCAAATTTTTTCGAACAATTTTCCCCCCGATCAGGGATATGGAACATGTTGATGCTGACTACGGTTCAACGATGCTCGTTCAAAGTCCACTCTCACGTATCCGTCGACGACGCTGAAAGCTCTACTGTTTCACAGTGCGTTCTCACTACCCCAAGAAAGTTCCTTGGAGCACAACACTATCCGTGTATCCACATGGGCGACATTCCCCGCAGATGCGGAAGACGCGCAAAATGTCATAGCCCGCTGAGCGTGAGTGCTCAACGTCCAGTGTTCAAGTACACTGCTAACCGTGTCACAGTCACAAGATATTCTTAGCAGACGACAGGAAAGACGCTGATGGCGTCGTCTGCCCAGTGTCGCCTGCCCAGTGTCGCCTGCCCAGTGTGGCCTGCCCAGTGTCGTCTGCCCAGTGTCGTCTGCAAAGTGTCGTCTGCCAAGTGCGCAGTACGCCACTCCCGATGTTCCACTTCGTGTGAATGCTCGCATGACACGGGGCGGAACTTTGTCTCTGCGAGCAGTGTTTTTTGCTTTTTCTTCCGCTAGAATCTTCCATCGGGATGTCGCTCGTGTGAATACGCACTATCCTGCGCGTGCGCCATCTCGTGTTCCCGAAGGCGCTCTTGCCGCAGGAAAGACCCGCAGGTGGAGCACTCATAGATGTCACGTTCCTTGTGTGTGTACCGGATGTGCTGTCTCAGGCTACCCTTCCCTGCAAAGCTTTTGGGACACAGGGGGCACAAGTGCGGCTTCTCACCCGTGTGGGTCCTCTCGTGTACCTCAACGTGGCACAACTGATTGCTGCAGTAATCGCAAAACTTGCACTGGAATGTTCCGTGAAGCTGTCGCTCGTGTGAACACGCACTCTCCTGCGCGTGTGCCATCTCGTGTTCTCGAAGGCGGTCTTGCCGCACGAAAGCCCCGCAGGTGGAGCACTCATAGATGCCACGGTCCTTGTGTGTGTACCGGACGTGCTTTCTCAGGCTACTCTTTCCTGCAAAGCTTTTGGAACACAGGGGGCACACTTGCGGCTTCTCACCCGTGTGGGTCCTCTCGTGTGCCTCAACGTGGCACGACTGATTGCTGCAGTAATCGCAAAACTTGCACTGGAATCTCCCCGTTTTCTTGGCCCTGCAGGAGGGCGTCTTGCGCCGCTCTTCCGAAGATACTGCGGTGCTCCGAGGGAAGTACTGGAAGGAACAGTCTTCTTCCTGCTTGGCGACGCCTGCAAGACAAACAGAGCGACCGTCAAGTTGTGCGTGCGGGGGTAAAGTACGTTGCTCGCATGCTGTCTGCGGCGGGTAGTTCTCTTAGACTACACTCCAAGAAAAAGAGAGTAAAACCGGGAGTTAATTGCAGCTTCTACACCCCTAGTCTGCAATTACTCCCTAATTTAGTCCCCTAACCTGCCATTTAGTCCCGGCATTTACTCCCCGGGACTGCAAAACTGTCACTAAACTTCGCGCATGGCCTCCTGAATGCCACAGTCTACGTAAATGTGTGCCCTTGGTCGATCTGAGCGGCATAAGGCTGTATAACGCGGACAACGTAGCAATTTTCCAGCCGCACAGAGTAAGAAACAGCTAGGGCACCTTTCTTCGCAAGTTGTGCCCTATGTTGTTGCGCAACATTTTGTTTAACTCGATATACAGTGAAACCTTCCTATGTTGGACACCCGCGGTTCAGCCGAGGCGTGTCCTACCTATAGAGGTGTCCGAATTACAGAATGAGGGAAACAAAAAATGGAAAAGATCACAGCTGTGTTGCCAGAAATGTCCCCCCCCTTCAATTTATGATCCTTAGTGGTGCCTCTACTCACTCTTCACTAATAATTATTAGTGATTTTAGTAGGTTCAATTCCGTTCAGATTCCGCTCAATGGCATTACCTCTGGAGCTTTTCGAGCAGCGAGGCCTTGTCTCTGGTGCGTCAACCCGTTTTTAATTGCTTCGGTGCCGCGCGCGTTCAAAGGCTCTAGACAAACCGAAGACAAGTGCTCACATAAAGAATTACAATGTAGACTGACAGCACTTGTTTTTGGGCTCGAAATACTAAAGCAAAAAAATGCTGAGACCAGTACAGGGGAAAAAAGGGGCGAAAGTCAAGTCCACTGGCTCAGTTTGGTGCAGAGATGGGTCGATATTGAGGTAATTTGGCCAGGGTTTTGTCCGACTTAGTAGGGAAAACCCTGTCCTACTTCCGGGATAGGGAGGTGTCCGACATGGAGAATTTCGTCCCCATGTAGTTTCAATGGGAGCCTGCCCGTGCAATGAGATCTTGTCCGATATGGGGAGTTGTCCGATGTGTCTGATTTTGGAGGGTTTACTGTATCACGGCCGACGGTCTGCTTCAAAGTATTTTCATGCAAGCACACCAATTATGTACGCGGGACTCTTAAAACAGCGCGTGAAATGCGGTGTCCACTCTGTAGCATATATTTACTCCCGTGCATTTACTCCCGAAAGGGACTACTTTTTGTGGCAACGCACTTGTTCCCCAAAAAGAAGCAAAAAAACTTTTTTTTTTCTTAGAGTGTACCGTTGGTCCTGGTGAGCTGTTCAAAAACATCCGCCTGATACTTACTGAATCCCTCTGAACCTTCCTCTCCTGCGGGCGCACCCTTGCACGATCCCGCGGACGCTCTTCTTCTTCCTGCTGAGAGAAGCCTCTCGAGGGCTCGTTGATGGTCCGGTCTTGGCTGCTGGGACTTCATGTGCGCCATCAGGTAGCTCTCGTGCGTGAACGCGATGGAACACACTTCGCAGAAATTAGGGCGGTGTGTGTCCCTTCGGTCTGTCCTTTCAGTGTGTGTCCCTTCTCTGGTGTGTGTCCCTTCGTGGCCTTCGACGTCAGACGCGTGCACGCTGGAGTAACTGCAGTGTCGGCACTTGACCGTCTCGCTGTCGGCCCCGCGTTGCTCCTTCCTGGACTCCTCTTCCAGGGCGGATGCGATGCCACGCGGGAAATCTTCGAAGGATATGTCTTCCACCGCCTCCATGTCACCTGTAACCATAGAAACCATGATGAGAGAGGCCAGAAGAAAAGCTGGGAAAGAGAGTAGCGACGGGGAGCGGCCCAGAAGTTGCGCGGGGACAACAACTCCTCGTAACGTTCAAGTCTCGGAGGCGCCATCGTCGGTGTTGCGTGCTCGGCCATGACCTTTTAACACGACCTACTGGATTGCAGTGATGGCCACTAGCTACTTCTACAGTAGTTTTACTATAACTACTAACTATGTATGTGTTTGTCCCTTCTGTGTTGCTCCAGCCTCAGAACGCCAGTTCTCTCTTGTTCAACAGTTTTGCCTCTTGCGTCGATCCCGTCGTATGATTTTGTGTATGAGTGAGAAAAATGTAAGAGTGAAAGGGGGGATGAGTGAGAGAGAGTGGCTGGTTTGTCCCTTCAGATGACGCACCCTTGGAAGTCGCTGAGAAGGCGTGTTAGCTTAACAGCTCAATTGGTAGAGCCCTGGACCGGTAATCCAGAAGATGTGGGTTCGAGTCCTACAGCTGGCTAACCCTTTCAGTGACTTTCCTCTTTCATCAAACTGCTAACTACTTTGTAATGTAGTTTAACTAGTAGTTCAACTATTTTTAGGGGAGGTAGTTAAAACTACTTCTTTAACTACATCTCTGACTACTTAACGTTGTCCATCAACACCAATCCCATTCTACCCCCCCCACCCCCCATTCCCCCTCTCTCTTATCCTGGTCAATCAATCATCGCTCATCGCTCATACCTGTAGATAGGTTTTAACTACCACACTCTCTCTCACATCATCTTTCCCATAATCGTCTCCGACACACTCAGCATAGTTTTGGCGCTCTATGGCCTTTGTTGCCTTTGTGCCATTAAACACATAATCAATCAATCAATCAACCATTCTACGGTGTTCTTGGACACCGAAATATGAATCACAAGCAGCGATGAAAGGTATGCACGGCACAATTGCTCTGGACCTCCAATCTCATCAAACAAGAAGCTGGAGGTAAAACTCGGAAGCACAATCGTGCCGCAAAGCTTGCGGCAAAATCGGAAGTAGTTGGCACCTGCAGTGACCTAACTACTGTAGTTATAACTACTCGAAATAGTAGTTTAAGGCCACAGTCTTGCCGGGTGCCATGTTGGATATTTCCCGAACTTTCTACGACGGGGGCGCCACCGATCCGTTTTCCGTGTATGACCTCGTTAGGGGGAACACGCTTATGTTCAGCACGGCCGGCTTATCTAAGCAGTCCTCTGACCTCGAGTCTCCCCACCGATTCCATTGTACCCAGCGTGTGGGTGTTGGGAGGGGACGACTGGGGCCTCGTAAAACCTTTCTGAAACTGTCGTGCAAGACGACGAGTTGATCTGATTTCCGTGCTCTCCGGCTATGAGCTGTATGGTCCATGCCATGTGACGTACAGTGTGCAAAACATGAATTCCTCTCAAATGCAAGATGACGAAACAATCATAATAAAAAAGACGTTGTAGTCAACAGCTTTTTGCTGCGAAGTTGCTTGTTTATGTGTTTTCACCTTTATTTCTATTATTTCAGCTTGAAATTATTTATAAAATTACCCTATGGAACCGAGCAGTCAGCTCACACCGCGCACGGAAACTGACCAGCATCAATGGCCGTAATACGGAAATGGCATAAACGAAGCAAAATGAGGCGCGTTTTACTCTTAGACCTGTCTCTATTCAGCACGGCAGCCGCGGTGACAGTACCACAATGGGCAGTGCTGTAGTCGCTAATCGCTATACATGACTTTCATTAGCTGAGGAGCGGATGTGCTAAGTTTCTAACCACTAGCGAAAAAAGTAATTTCCGCCACAAAGCTTGGCAGCGGATTCGATGCTGCTACAGCTACTTCGTCGCTATTTCAGTGGGAAAAATGGAAAGAAGTATGCCGTATCTTCAGGGCGTTCCACTTGGACAAGGCGGAGCCGTGTCTTTAGCCCCACAATCCAACATGATCGGGTGATATGGTGACATTTTTTTTTTAATTTCTACGCCAACCTATTCTGTCTAGAATCCTGGTTTCAGGGCTGGTATCGACGATTTTCGTGCTCATTGCTCCTGATTATTGCAACATGTAGTCAAAATGGGTACGTGTTCGCCACAACGCGAATATATAATTAGTTATTCGGAAGAGTGATGTATAACACTATCGTTTAGAAATGAGTAGCGCCGCTTGTAATTGCGCTACTTTTTGGAGGAGTAGCGGGTAGCAGTAGTCCGCTGCCTAAATTTGCTACTGGGCGCAGTTATTGCTTTATGTGATGGTAAGAGGGTGTGTCCTTTCTCAGAGTCAAGTCGCTGATTTCGCTACTTTAGTTCAGTCTTTTCCACCGCGTTAGTTTGCAGTGAAGTGATCGTCCTTCTTGCGAGCGAACAGAGGATCCCTCGTGTAAACCTCAGAGTTCAGTTCAAGAAATGGGTTTCCATAAACTGATTTTCAAATAAAACAGCATCTCGTGGCGAAGGTTTATCACAGCAAAATGCCTGCAACACCATGCCGTCCCCCTTGTCTACAAAAGGAATTTTATCCTGGTTCCTGGAGCACCCGATTCTTGAATTTGAACTTGTTCTTGGAGAGGAAACCTCCCACTCGTGAATGACAGGGGGACGGCTCTTTCTCTTTCTTTTCTCTGGAAGGGTGGGGAGGGGTAGAAGGGAGCATGGTACAGGTGGGGACAAAAGTTTACGGAACACGCGAGCGGCGTATTTTTTCGTCGGTACGACACCCTAGCGGCTGACGGAAGCGGGTGAGTTCATTGCTTCGGAGGGGTGCAAGCGTGCGATGCCAGAGACACAGCGGTAGTTCCGGTATCGCCTGGTTGTGTTTGGGAAGTGGAAGCTACCTCTGTGTGTCGCTAACAGCGTACCCTTCCACCCCTCCGAAACAGTGAATTCACCCGCTTCCTGCAGCCGCTAGGGTGTCGCACCGAAGAAAAAGTACGCCGCTCGCTTGTTCCGTAAACTTTTGTCCCAACCTGTACCTTGCAATTGCAAACAAGGAAACCAAGAGAAAGCAAAGTGAACCCAACAGAGAAGCGTGTTTGAAAGACAAAAGAAGCAAAGAAGTTGACCCACAGCTTCCTGGCTCCACACTCCAAGGGCGAGATTTTGCACGCACCCCTGCTCACACCCCTGCGGTGTCCGCCGCACTGCTCATGTCGCTTCTCGAATTGGAACGCTGGCGAAATTTGCCTCGAAACGGTATCTTTATTTTCGAAAGTAGCACGAGGTAGACATGTTTCAGATGGAATTATGCCTCTGTGAATGCTGCAACGTTTACCTCAGTGGAGCGGACAACGGCACGACCGAGTTGTACGTAACACGTGAAGATCGATTACTCGTTTAGTGAATTTGACTTCAATCAGTCTTCTGCGAGCAAGTAATTTTTCCAAGGTAAAATGAATATAATTTTGAGTGATCAGTTACACGACGAAGTGATTGCTACGTTTTGCATAGTCTAAAGTTCCGCCAAGAGCCTCTCTCCCGCCATTCCAGTTGCGAATGTATTTGCTTTCAGTGTATTTCTCGATGCTGTTTCATCATCCTTGCTCCGGCGTGACCTGGTTATATCGTACACGACGAAAGTAACGCGTTCCATCTTTATCTGGTAACGTACCACATTTCGAGGCCAGTTATTCTTAGAGGTAGAAAATTTATCACACGGTACAGGAATAATTTCAACAGTGATCAGTTATTCTAGAAAAGAGTGCAGTTTTTGAGTAACGCGTACTACCGTCTGCACAAGGCGATCGATCCGGCAGCAGGACTGTGCGTCCTGGGCAGACTTCAGAGGCAACCAGCTGCATACATCCGATTGTCTGCCACAGCCACCACAGTCTGCATGGGGCGCTCAACACTGAAGCACCCGCTCTCAAGTACGTCGCACGTCTGGGAGTCTTGGCCGACTTGAACGTGAGATGAATATGAATAACTAGATCACACGAGAGTGACATGCCCTCACGTGTCAGCGTGCAACGCCGCAGGAATCCAATAGGATAATTGGCGTCTGGCAATTAGGTACAAGGCAATGCTTACGACCATGTCCGAAACAGTAGGCTAATGCCGTGCAGCTGACGCATACGCTCTATCGTCTGAGCGCTAATTATTGGCCATTAGCCACAGAGATAGAAGCCCAACAGTTGAACGTTCCCCTCCCCTCTCCCGCCCTAAAAAAAGAGAAAAGTACGGGGGCCTAAAATAGGACTGAGAAAATACCTGTCAAACCTGCACCTCACAGGGGACATAATAAACCTCTACCCGAGGAACGTCATCATGACGTTGGTAGACATACTGAAACCAAAACAGATACGAAGGGGAGGGTTCCACGAATGGGCATTTGTTCGCTGCCTCCTATTGAAAGAAAAGTAGGACCGAAGGTCGCGTCCCTTTCAGAGATCATCGTAATCCCCCCAAGACCGTGGCTTTCGGGCGCGACCTTGTTTGCCACTAGCATTGAACGTAGTTCATCTCTACCAAATTCGTGGCGCTGTCGAACACAATGACGTCATTTGTTTACAAACAGGGAGAGGTCTATTGTCAGGGTAGAACAACAACAACACACAAAAAAATAATAATAAACGCTCTTCTTCCCTATCTAAATTTAGCTCGAACAGCAATCCGGAAGCACGAACAGAAACACGAAATATGCAGCAAAGATGGCAGCAACGAAATATGTTGCTTTTGCGAGAGAGTGATTTTCTAGGTAGTCCGATTACAATCCTGGGTGATCGAATACACGACGAAATGGTGCGCATAACGTGTCAAAGGCCGAACTTGGACCAAGAGCATCTCCTCCACAATTCCAGTGTGAATGCTCAGTGGTGTTTGCTCTGCAGTGTGTGGGTAACTGGCTGCATACACATCATTGTCTACGGGGAAAACCCCGCAAAAAAACAACGGCAGCACACTCAGTATGAGGAGCTGGGCCTCAAAGCTCCCGCGCTCTCAACCACCTCGCTGATCTAAGCCAAACTGGCTCCATGCGGTTGGTCCGGTGCTCTCAACTCCTGACCTCAACACATATGAGTAAAGAAATCACATGAGGACAACGTGCCAACACGTGCCAATGTGCAGCCCTGCAGTACTACAAAAGGACGATTGGCGACCAGCAGCGGGAAGCATGCAAGCCAGGCCGGGTGGGATGCCTGGCGATTGTTTCGTCAGTGTCCTCGAAAACTAAGTCTTCGGGGTTTTCTGAAAGTTCGTTTACCCTTTACTTGGCCATGAAACCCTTACGGCGCAAGGGCATCTGTGTAGTAGGGGAAGCTCTATTTCGTGCACAAAGCAGAAGTACATCTCTGTCAAGACTTGTCAACGTCTTTGTTGATTTGGGACTGGAACGTAGGGCTCTTTCCTAGCAAAGCATGCGTTGGGGGTCATGGAACTGCGGACGGGTAGTTGTGTGTTTTCCATAGAAGACGAAGGAGAAAAGACAAAGTGGGACAGGGGGCGATGCAGGATTATAAAACTCGGGAAAACAGCGACTTCGCATGTCAGACATCACGGTTTCCCGACACCTGACCTGACAGACACATTTTTTCGCTGCACTTGTCTCTCTACGCTGTAGCCGCACCAGTCCAGGATTCAATCATGTTATGTCGCATTTTCCTTCTTATTATGCCTATGCCTCTCTCTCTCTTTATGCTGCTCTTTTTGCTGCAACACTGATACACTGTGTGCGTGTGTTCATGTCACAAAAGCACGATGCTTGGAGGTTACGTTTGAAGTGCGGTTGCTTTGAGATGTGTGATGAACGGAACAACAGGTCATTATACGGGATGTCCCAAGATAAAATACCCAGTTTGCCATTGGCCGCCATTAGCAAAATAGGTACGACTTTATCTTGGGACACCCTGCAGTTCAAAATTTTTGCTCGGATTGCATATTTTCGCATGGCACACTAGCAGAAGCAGATCTTGTATTGTTCGCGACATTAGTGCTCACATTGTGCGCGCGGACTAATCTATACTTCCTTGCCACGCAGGATAACGTTAAGCCACTTCGATGCCGCATCTCGGTTTCCTGACGGGAGGGAGGACCTCCACGGTCAGGAGGAGAGGTGCCAGCAACAACAAAAGGACCTTCCCTCCAGGAGCGTTCACTTCCACGGGAAGGTCTGGCAGATCTTCCTCACCCGCAGAACAAAATGCAGATCCAGGATGTGATGTCTGAGGATCCTGGGCAATGCCGTACAGAGTACCTGGCGGTGTCCCTAGAGGGCGGTGCTCCGATCCCTCTACTTCCGTGCAATCACTGGCCACGGATAGGTCACGTGATTCCTCCAAGGCACCATGAGACAGCTGCAGAGCGTCAGCCTGGTTGTCACCAAGTGTCGCATGAGCCTTGAGTCTGAAAACCATAGCGTTATCAATAGAGTGCTGGTTACCAAAACATGCACTACGCGTGCAATTTTGCGCGAAACATGCCTTTTTGGTGCAAACATGCATTAAAACGTACAGCGCAAGCATTTAAAATCGCTGTAATCAACCCAAACGCGCCGCGGGTAGCGTTACAGCAAGAGTAACGCGAACAGCCAGCTGGGTTACACCACGAGTAACGGGAAAGGCAGTGGCGTCGGAACTATTTTTCCACCGGGGGAGCGGAAAAAAATGCTACCATCATCATCATCATCATTTATTTTCCTTGAGGGCTCGTGCAGGCAATACAGGGGTGGTACACAAATTGAAAACGTGCTCCAGGCAAATTACGACATGCGCATACTTGTACAGCAGACCTAAACTAACATTGCTGAAGTAGTGTGTATGAATATGTCAGTGAGAAGATAATGTTAATATAATTACAAACATAATTTACATACCTGGGGGAGCCGTGCTCCCTCATCTGTAAATGAGGGGGAGCCGTCGCTCCCCCTGCTCTCCCTGTTCCGGCGCCCCTGCTGAGTACTAGCCAAATATATTCGGCCAAGATTGTCAACTAGCGACGACAGCATTGTTGCATTACTGTCCTGCTTTTATTTTATTTATTTATAAAATACTACAAACCCTGAAAGGGTCCAAGTAGGAGGGGCACAGAAAGTCCAAAATAATTTACAACAAGACACGTATGTCACACCATGTAACTGCGTTTAAGCCTTTCACAAATGCCGTGACAGAGCGGTGTGAGACCTGAGCAGATGACAGAGAATTCCATTCTTCGACGGTTCGAGGAAAGAACGAATATTTAAAGCAGTCAGTCCTGCACTGGAATGGTTTGACTGTGCGCTGATGGCTTAGCCGTGTTGATCTGAGTGCGTGTGGAGTGATATAGTCCTGATGATTGATTCGAAATTGACCATTGAGTAAATGAAAAAGAAACTGGAGCCTATGAGTCTTTCTACGCTCTTCCAGTGGTATTAAGCTTTATTTCCAAAGTTGCTGCTTTCTGGTTTATTCTGGTTTATTTTAGGAAAATTGTCCACAGACGCATGTACACGTTGGGTAAGTGTCCGATCGTTCGTAAGTTGCCAAAGTAAAACGAGACACCCTATCGTGACCGCCACGCAGATAAAATACGTCAGCACAAGTAATCTAACCGACCCTCGTGCTAACAGAAAATGTCATCACACACAACGTCTACTAACACACCCGTATGAAATGGCTTGCTGTTCGCGTTACTCGTGGTGTAAGCTCAGTCACCGCGAAAGACGCCAAGCAAAACAGAATAACAGCAGGGGCGCTGCAGCAGGGGGAGCAGGGGGAGCGACGGCTCCCCCTCATTTACAGATGAGGTAGCACGGCTCCCCCCTGTCAAAGGGCACTGCCGCATTGAGACAATTTCTTGCGCGAATCTTCGTTTAATTGCGAGTTACGTTAGAGAAGAGTTGTTAAGGGTACTATAAAGCAGTCGAGGACGAACCTATGCAATCAGCATGACGTGAGAGTGCTTGACTCAAACGCTCAGCACAACGAGTAATATGTTCAGGAGTTGACTCTAAGTATTTTTAATCGGTAAATAAAAACGCAGTCAAGAATGTCGGGGCAACGCCTGGTGGGAAGAAGCCCTCAGTTTGTCAAGCAACCCTGTAAGCAAGGAGACCGATAAACAGATGGCTTTCCTGTCGGGATTTGCAAATACTACCTTTTGAGAAAAATGTAGCGTGTGTGAAAGAAAATAAACACAAGCCGAATCTTGCACTCAGTAGATAAGTTACACATGGCGCACATGGTTCCAACCTATCAAGTACTTCCGTGGCGCCCGAGGTGCCGCTGTGTTCGGCCCAGAGTCGTGCGCATGAGACATTTTCGCCGCCGTACTTGGCGGAGTGGACGTTTCGCCCGTCTGCTTCGCCACAGTGTTGCCAGTAGATTTTAATTTTGATTTTTTCGGGATCTATAACGTCTATGTGAGAAAATTTTGCGGCATTTTACTCCTGAGGACGTACACAATTCAGGGCACACAAAATATGAGGTTGCACCTCGACTGCTTTATGGTACCTTTAATTGCAACAGGAAGTTGGCCAGTTGGTTCAGTTGACCATGACAGCTTCGGGATCCCCAGACTTATTGCTTCCAGACGTTTTATCAGACGCGTTGGAGGGACAGTCCGAGTGTGCGTCCTCCGGGTAGTTCTCAACCCCCTACGGCGAGACCAGACATGGCATTTTCGGGTCGTTCGGACCATCTACGGTAACCAGATGCCACGTGTCTTCGTCCACAATCTTTTGGCCCCCCCGAGACCTGGGAATTGTCTTTGCACTCTGACATTTCGGGAAAGGATGTAAATTATTGTTCTTTTCTTTTCCTTTTTTTTTTTTTACGTAAAGCGGCTATAGTCGGGTTTTGTGACAGTTGCGTCGTGACTCTTTCCCGCCCAAGAAAAGAGGCCTGATGTTCCGTGGAGTGACTTGTGGGAGCACCGGTTTAACGAGGTTTTATAAGGGATTGTTGGATCAGCTTGAGAGACTCGTGTCCCGTGGTTGGTCTGGAAGGCGGAAGAATGTAAACGCGAGGAGGATGGCAGCTGTTTTCCCGCCGGGGAAGCTTGGGAATACTGTAGCGGCGGTGGCAATAGTGTAGCGCTATGGCTCGGCGATCACGGTGTGCCGTCGAGGATAATGCCGGAAGACACCCCGCCGGTAACGCGTGCGCTTGGAGACTGGGAGGTCCGCGGTTCGAATCCGCGCGCCGGCTGTGCCGTCTGGGGTTTTTCCTGGGTTTCCCTCAGATGTGTAATAGGCGTATGCCGGCACAGTTCCCCTGAAGTCGGCCCATGGACGCAGCTATCCTCTCCCCGAGCGGATTCCGCTCGGTGTTCCACTTCACCCCTTCCTCTCCTCCTCTCCACCACCTTTCCCTTCCCGAGAAACATGCCGCCTAATCAGGCAGGCAGACCTCTCGGGTTCCTCCCAACGACACTCCTCCTCCTCCCTCCTCCTCGACAAGAAGGCGTCTCAGGCCTCTTCGTAGAATCTTCGGACTTCCCCACCCCTATACAGCTAAGTGAAGTTGACGAGACCGAGGTAAAAATTGTTTAGATAGGTTAGCCTGTGCGGCAATTTTGAGTTTACGGATTTGTGCAGCTTGTTGTGTGGCCCGGCGATTGTGGTCCTAAGAAGCAGAGATCACTTTTGTGCAATCTGTCGGGTAGCCTGTTTGGCGATTTTGATTGTGAGGAGCAGAGATCACTTTTATACATCTTGTCGAGAAGCCTGTGTGGCGAGTTTTATTTTAAGTTTATTGAGCTTAGAGTGTCTTTGGGTAATTTGCTGGACAGCCTGTACGGAACTTTAGTGACCGATTGGTGACCGAAGATTGGTCTAGCGTAAACGGAAGCCGTGTATTCATCGCGAGGCCACTGCCCGTAACCCGCTGAGTCCGAATCTTGATTAGCACGGAGCTCCAGACTTTACTCAGTGTCGTCCCGACCTAGCCTGCGACGGGCACCTGTAGACTCTTGCTGAGCCCCACTCCGCGCCAGGAAAGCCTGATTTAATCGCAGAAGGCAAATGGATTGAGGATCAGACGATATTCGCTTCCAGCCCCGGATAATATATTCCAGATTTTCGTTGGGGCTGGTGTCCTACAGTCGCGCTGTAAGGGGATCTTCGTTCCGTGCCGCGGCTCCCACGTAGACATGCATTTCATGTTCCTTCTGTTGCGTCTTCTATTGTTGGGGCTGCCGCATTTGGCAACAAGCTTACTAGACACAAATACAGTGAACCCTCGTTAATATGACCGCCTCCGTTCCCGCAGATTTTGGTCATAAAGCGAATTGTCATAATAACGAGAAAGCGGTCCAGTGGGGACCAGAGGGCATGCACGGCAGAACAAAACGTACGCATGATGCTGTACAACAATTTATTTAATAAAAAAGTCTGTCAGCAACGACTGCTTGGAGTAGCTTGTAGTGATCAGCTTTTCTAACTGTACAAGAGTATTATTGATCACGCAAACTATATTAATGTCATTGTGTTGCTCAAAAAACAATAAAGGCAACCTTCAGTGCTTCACTGCTTTAGCAATCCGAGAAGAGGTATGAGTAATCTCGAGGTCAACAACGCCTTGAGTCACCCTAATCCTTTGTGCCCCACTTTAACTGTGTCACTTTGTTCCTGAGAAACTTAAGCAGCCACTCAAAGGGGTGCGTGACGCGGTCATAATAACGGGAGGATAATACGTGTCTTTGACCCCAGCTGTGCCCAAAAATCTCGGTCATAGTCCGATAAGCGGAATGTCATATTAACGGGAAGGATTTACATGGGGAAAAAACCGTTCCCCACGAATTCGGTCATAAAGCGTGAATGTCAGATTAACGGGGGTCGTAATAACGAGGGTTCACTGTATCCTTGACTGGAAAAAGCCCGCACAAAAAGTCAGCGTTCTCGCAGCTAATAGCGTTCGTTTATCTTTCCTTGCTTGTAAAGTATGTATAAAAGAGATGTAAATTATGTTTGTAATTACATTAACATTACCTTCTCACTGACACATTCATACACATTACTTCCGCAATGTTAGTTTAGGTCTGCTGTAAAAGTATTCACAAGTCGTAATTTGCCTGGAGCACGTTTTCAATTTGTGTACCACCCCAGTATTGCCTGCATGAGCCCTCAAGGAAAATAAATGATGATGATGATGATGTTTATGGTAGCATTCTTTTTTTTCTCGCTCCCCCAGTGGAAAAATAGTTCCGACGCAGAAAAGTTCATTTGCATGAAAATTTGCGGCCTAGCTATCAATATCCTTCGCATGACCTCCATTCTGAAATGGTCTTTTTAGAACGGAAAGGAACGAATATGCTTACCGTCGTTTCTTCCGGAGCATTCGGCAATGCGCTTTTCTGGACTTTCGACGGGCATAACATGGTTTCCTTCTCTTCTGGGTGCTGTCTACACGCCCAACGGAGAATAATGCAACTCCTCAGCACGAAATTCAGCCAAACGGACACAATATAACGGTACGATCAACAAAAATACACGCGGCAGGAACCTGCGTATACGGAATCACGCACGGGGCCAACGTTTCGTAAAGGCCAGTTCCCACATATAGCGCTTTGCTACATAGCACTAGAAAATTGCGCTCTATTTTCCTCCTCGCATTGCTACGAACCGCTATAAAACTGCTCTTGTCGAAGTAGAGCCCCGGTCAACTTTTCTAGCGCTATATTGAGCGGTGAGTCTGCGTTAACCAATCATTAGATTCTTTCAGCCGTGACGTCGCGGAAGCTGTTTTTTTTTTTTTCTTCCGATCACTCGAAGCAGCAAGGCGGGAAGACGACGACGCGAAAGTGGCCACGAGTTTCATCTGTCAATGCATGGGTGTTGGTTATAAGTCTGGTATCGCGATCACAGCATCGAAAGTGTCATCCCCCTTGATGCTGCGGATACCCGACGCCGACAGTAAGCAAACACGGTAGCACCGGTGCATCACGTCGCAAAAAGATATCCCATGACCCCAGCAGGATTTGCTCGGTTGTATGTGAGAACGGCAAACGGAAAAACGGCGCTAGGTTTCGAGCGCTATTTTCTAGCCCTATAGAGGGAAGCGCTACATGTGGCAACTCGCCTAACCCTGTATTCACACGAGTCAGTTTTCTGCCGGCAGCAAGTCCGGAAGGAGTGAGAGGATATCCGAGATAAATGAGGTCACTACGCGTCTGAAGGCGCCCGCTCGTTCTCTTGCATTCACAGTCAGGGAGGTCAAAGAACCGCTACGTGATCAGCACAAAGGAACCCGTGCCATCTCTCTGCAACCTCTTGCAACGCGAAGCTGCCGCTGGTTTCAAACGCGTAAGGCAGATGGCGTTAGTCACCACATTTTCTGCGTTTTTGTGTATTTAGGTGTGCGATTTTGAACCACGCTAGTTTATTAGTCTTTCATTTGTGATAAAACTTTGGACATCACTCCTGCTGATAATTACCCGCCCGCTGATCATATTTTCAGTCGAGAATAAGTACAGCATAGCCTTTTATGGCAAGTGTAAATGTAGCGTTTTTTTTCTTAAATTTGATAGACAACAATCAATTAACGACGCTTTACGCGAATAAAAACGTTCTTGACTTTCCTTTGCATACTGTGCAACGTCACTTTGAAAAAGTTTGACAGCGCTATCTCTTTTCGTGTTCGCATCATCCTTGACTGAAAAACACCAAAAATGGAAGATATGGTCCTACTTCTCGCTTTATAACGCCGCAGCTAATCATCACATAAAAAGACGAGTTCTTGGCTTAGCTTGCCCAAAGAACAAGCTTTCCAACGGTACCAACATAATTCACGTAAGTTGCCGAGAAGCCGTGTAACCTTTGACTGAAAATAACACTTTTCGGGTGATGAGTGGGACCGTAGCCTTAACTAGTACTTGCACACTATATTCCTATTGATAACTACTTTTTAACTACAATCAGGTACTTTAACTGGTAGTTCAACTACATGTAGTCAACTACTGACCATCACTGCTAGATTATAACGATCATGTTATAATTGGCAGCTGCTATGAGGAGCCCATCTGCATGATCCGCTAGGGGTCCTACTCATCATGACTAGACAATGGAAATCTGAATTTTGAACGAGCAGAAGCAGACGTACGGCTACCCTAGCAGACGATAGCAACAGCTCCAATGAAAACGCGTCGAGCGATGATGATAATCAACTTCAGAAAAAAGCATCTGTATAAGTATAAACTAAGTAAGTAAGTATAAGCATCAAGTATAAAGTACTGCAGAAATTGAGGAAGCAATGACCGGGCCGATGAGCAGCGCCACCACTACCTCCCAAATGCGGCGCTGGGAAGATGTGCCGATGACATTGTCGTAATAATCTAGTACATCGTGCCTTTGTACACGTGAAGACCAGGCACATTCGGCACGTTGGTAGCCAATCCAAATCGAGATTGCTTCCGCTGGGTCGGTGTGCTATGCCGTTTGTTTGTTGCGTTTGTTTTGTCCGCTCTCATTGTGTGCGCCCTGACTGAGTCTTATTCCTTAAGGGGAAATCACTTCTTCAGAAATCTATGGGCGATTTTCGTTCGCACAAGACGCGTGAACATTCTAAACTATCATAGCTATATTGGTACTTGCGTGTCCTCTTATCTTTTCTATAGTCAATCACGTATTTTTTACGGGACAAGGTTGAGCCGTCGATTTTTAACAAATTAAAGTTTGGTGCGTCTCGAACATGTGCTGCCATCTCGATAGAGTGTCGCACACTAAAATATTTGCGAATTCTCGCTCAATACCAATCAACGGATAGTCCTGGAATTCTACGAAATGTGTCATTGACAGGAGTAAAGCCAGAGCCGTTTATAGAGAGAGTTTGGCCATTGGGAGGAGCCTAACATAAAGCGCGTCATGCGACGTCACGGCCGAACGACCTCCCTCGTCGCGCTCTATTGTTGTCCAGTCGTCAACCGGTCGGACGCCATATTGATGCTGATCGTTGTTTACTATCCAAGGAGAGAACCCAAGCAGCACAATGTACTGAAAGTCGAGTGCAATAGGGGTGGACGGTATGTGTCTTATCGATGTTCCTTAGTTTCACGAGTCTGTTCAAGGCCTTCCACCTACCCGTCCACCCCTATTGCACCCGACTTTCAGTACATTTTGCTGCTTGGGAAGACACGTGCGTACTTCTTGCTTCGAAAGCCTTTCGTCCTTGAACTGTTTCTGTTCGGCAACAAAGCCCCCCTTATCACTTACGCCAGTGGGTCATAAGCCGGTTATTCCTGTAGATTACACTCAACACGGCCACGAAGGTGTCGACCAGCTGGCGGACAGCATCAATATGGCGCGGACTAGATGGCTGATAAGCGGTATTCCGCTCGGATTCCGGCTTTTTGGGCGGCGCAACGACGACTCTGACGTCAAAATAAGCTCCTCCCATGAGGCGGCAAAAGATCAAAGAATGGCCAAGCTCTCCCTATAAATGGCTCTGGGTAAAGCAAGGAGAACGCGCCAGTACTTCTCTTTCGACGATATTTTACGCCGTTTCTCAGCGATGTGCGAACAAACTTTCTCTACTGTCTTCCGCAGAAGTGGTTCCGGCTTGAAAGGAGACTCCGGAAACGATTCGAAAAAAAAAACTTTAGGTGAGCGTCTTACCTAACGCGGATCGCTTCCTTGATACCGAATACCACATTCGCATTCATTTTTTTGTGCGAGTAATTAATTCGTAAATGAGGACAATACCAAACCGAAACCAGCATGCAAAGCGTACAGCGGTTCGCTCGGAGGAAGATACTGTGACGTCACCTGGCATTGTCGTCTGCTACGAAGCTTCCACGCGGGATGACGTCGGCAGTGTGGAAGTACAGGGTGTGTGCAGAAAAACATGATCCGCGTTTAGGCACATAGCTTGTTGCCTACCTAACTAACGAACTTCCGGTGGCGCACGATGGCGCATTTATGCGTGCGAAATCTGTAGAAAAATTGTGGAAGCCATACCCAGCTTAAAAAATAAACGGAACGACGAAAACGTCGGCTTCCGTGCATCAGAATAGGGCAACATGGTGGACAATAGGGTGTATGTGAAAGGGCAACGTGGTGCACGTAGGAGAGTTGTGTTCAAGTACCGCTAGGGGAGCTATCGGTGCATAAATCGAAACGATGTCCCACATGGATGCTCATCGGTAGTACCCCTAGCGGTGCCTGCACATAACTCTCATGAGACGGAAATGCACTACAATGCACTGTCATGACCGCCCTATTCTAATGCATGGAAGCCCATGTTTTCGCGCTCTGTTTATTTTTTTACACTGAATATGGCTTCCAGGATTTTTTTGTAGCTTTCGGACGCATAAATACGCCGTCGTGCGCCACCGGAAGTTCCTCGGCTAAGTAGACAACGAGTTACATGTAAAAGTGCGGGTCATGTTTTTCTGCACACACTCTGTACTTATACAGTGCTGAAAATACTTGTACGTACCTACGTACGTTATGCGAAACGTGCTGTCTGTCTGTGTGCCTCTGGAACGCTTCTGAGGATGTATCTGCGTGCCCACGGACCACATGGCAACAACTGAGCCGTCGCAGATGGATCGCAGTGATGACAGTGTCCGTGCAGACATTTTATCCCTGCAAAGGAAGTGATCCCTCACACTCTAAGAAAAAAAGGGGTACTTTTAGGGACTAAATGCATTGCCACAAAAAAAAATAGTCCCTTTCGGGAGTAAATGGATGTCACAGAGTGGAGACTGGATTTCACGCGCTGTTGTAAGAGTCCCAGGTACATAATTCGTGTGCATGCATGAAAATACTTTGAAGCAAACCGTCAACCGTGATATATCGAGTCATATAAAATCTTGCGCCATACATAGGGCACAATTTGCGAAGAAAGATGCGCTAACTGTTTCTTACTCTCTGTGGTTGGAAAATTGCTAAGTTGGCTGAGTAATACAGCTTTATGCCATCAAAATGACCAAGGGCCAGTGGCGTCGGAACTAATTTTTCACTGGGGGAGCGAAAAAAAAGTGCTACATTAAACATCATCATCATCATCACTTATTTTCCTTGAGTGATCATGGTACAGTGGCTGTACTCATGGTGGCGTTATACATGGTTGCTGCACGAACTGTAAACGTGTACCTAGCAAATGACATGTGCATATTTGTACAGTAGAGCTAAAGTAACATTGCAGAAGTACTGTAATTAAATAGCGCTTGTTGGTGAATTAGTTCAGTGCGTCCGGCTTTTTTTACTTCTGCGCAGTGCCTAGACCTCTATGGCAAGTAATGTGTAGGGAACTTCGGGTACTTGTCCCCTGGAATCGCCGTCGCGGCATGTACATGTGCCGGGACTGGAAGCGAATATCGTCTGATCCGCAAGCCTTCTGCGAATAAACCAGACTTTCCTGGGCCGGTCTGGAGCTCAGCAAGAATGTGTCCCTTTGTCGTTATAACTCCCGGGCGACTCAATAAGAAAAATGAAAACAGCGGGTAAATTTTGAACATCGGTACGATGGAAAGCGTGGGGTCACCAATCAGGTTAACAGTTAGAATATTCTACTATGACGGGTGGAGATATACACAATATATATAAGACAACAAACAAGCTGCGATACATATCCCATTCCAGAGGTGTTGCCTTCTCCGATGTCTATGGCATTTAATAATCCTGTAACGCTGCTGCAGTCGAGGACTCGGTGGCGCTCCCTCGACGTTGCCACTGCCGACACATGAACACAACACCGGTGCGAAGTTTCGTCTCAGTTCATCGCACTTGTCCTACTACAGGTCTTGTACGCTAGCTCGAAGTGGGCACCCTGGCCACAACCGACTGAAATCTGTGGCTGCGCCTCGCAAACCGCCATTATAACGACCCTCTGTCTTCAACCTGGCGGTTCCTTGGTATCCTTATTTCCCTCAGACGTCTGGTGTCTTGCGTGCCTTTTGCGATTCCCGTTTGCGCCTCTGCCCCCCCCCCCCCCCCCCCGTGGATTGAGTCTGGTGATGCTCGTGGCCCCCGTTACACACTTTCTGACTGATTTATTGCATTTCGAAACTTCGACAGTCCACTTTGTACCACAAACCTTGCCTTGGTGAACTCCAGAACCCTGTGAACCTGACACCATTGGCATGTAGCTCTTCTCAAACGGTCTCCGCACCCAGTGACAGTGGTAGGATCTCTGTTTATTGTTCTCTAAATGTATGGCCACCGAAAGAACACATGCACGCGCGGGCCATTCCGTTAGACCGTAGAAGATTACGACGCTGGGCTGACACTGGGGGAGCCGTGCTCCCCCATTCGTAAATGAGGGGGAGCCGTCGCTCCCCCTGTTCCGGCGCCCCTGCCAAGGGCACATATTTACGAAGACTGTCGCATTCAGGAGACCATTGGAGAAGTTCAGTGACAATTTTTCTGTCCTGGGGAGTAAATGTCGGGACTAAATTTCGGGTTAGGGGACTAAAATAGGGAGTAATTGCAATCTAGGGGAGTAGACTCCCCGTTTTACTTCGTTTTTTCTTAGAGTGCAGGTGTCCACACTCTTAAGAAAAAAAGGAGTGAAATGCGGAGTAATTGCGGCTTCTACTCCCCTAGATTGCACTTATACTCCCCCTTTTTGGTCCCCTAACTCCGACATTTACTCCCCAGGACTGCAAATTGTCACTGAACTTCGCGAATGGTCTCCTGAATGCAACAGTATACGTATATACAGGGTGTTTCAAAAAACGTGTCATTCGCACTTTATAAAAAAACGGGACGACGGAAAAATACGGGGTAAACGGCATTTGTGTGGCAACTGAATTTGCCACCTTTTTTTTCGAAAAAATATTTTCATTTGATTTTAATTGAAATAAATTGAATTTCTTTAATTGAACTCCAAAATTTCCCACGTCAACCTCAAGTTTTTTTTACAGAATTAGAGAGCCCGTAGCGAACTTAGTCAGATCCACTAAGAAATCCGCTCGATATTGCAAATGGAACTGCCCAAAAAAAGTCCCGAAATTGCGGCTTCCAAGTTTGGGGTATTCAACGGCGCACCAAATCAGACGCAAAGATTCGTGGAGAGGAGGACTGCTCCTGCCCCCCAAAAAAAACGTTAGGTTGAGTCGGGAAATTTTGGAGTTCAATTAAAAAAATTCAATTTATGTTAATTAAAATCAAATTAAAATATTTTTGCAAGATGGCAAATTCAGTTGCCACACAAGTGCCCTTTACCCCGTATTTTTCCGTCGCCCCGTTTTTTTATAAAGTCCGAATGACACGTTTTTTGAAACACCCTGTATGTGCTCTGGATCAATTTGATGGCATAAAGCTGTATTACTCAGCCAACTTAGCAATTTTCCGCCCACGCAGAGTAAGAAACAGTTAGCGCTGCTTTCTTCGCAAATTGTGCTGCTATGTACGTTGTAAGATTTTATATCACTCGACAAACCACTGTTGACTGTTCGATTCGAAGTATTTTCGTGCATGCGCACTAATTTCGTTGCTGGGACTCTTAGAACAGAGCATGAAATGCAGTCTCCGCTCTGTGACATTCGTTTACTTTCGTGTATTTACTCCCGAAAGGGACTATTTTTTTTTGTGGCAATGCAATTACAATCAAGTATTGCGCCCATAATTAGCGACTTCGTTAGCAAAAATTGATAGGAAGGTTATGGGTAGCTGCAGCGAATTAGGCATGTTAACTGTCATGAGATATGTGGATATTTTCTCTTATGTGCCCCAAATGAAGTCAGGGAGATTGAGGTCAAATAAATTTTTGACAAAAAGCGGGGAAGGTTTGAAGTTTACCTTGCAGACACAGGAACAGGGGAGATTGCAATTTCTTGACCTTGCTATCTTTGCGCAGGTGTTTGTTAGCAGTACAAACAAAGATGTAAAAAGCCTTTAACCCCGTATGGGTCTTGTATTTCAAAGACTGTAAAAAAATGGTGTAGCTATATCGTAATTAATAACGCTCTGAGCAGGTGCTGCATCCACCTGCTGAAAGCTGGTTGTGTAGAGCAAATTCAGAGGTTAGAAGAAGCAGGATATCCTGAAAACATCATTAGGGATATCTTAAACAGAATCATCAGAGAAATAAGTGGTGGCAAAAAAACCGAAAGCCCTGAAAGAAGGAACTTTGGAGTAATTACATATACCCATAAAGCCTCCCACAGGATAAACAAAGTAGCTAGCAAGTACAGTGTTGAAGTAGTCTTTCGTAAAAAACCCACTTAAGATGTCTGATTAGGAAGGTAAATCAGGAGCAGTTACCTCGGTGCTCTATAAGTCATGAAAATCGGTTTGTGGACTGTACAGTTGGGGTTGTTTATCGCATACCGTTTAGTTGCGGGCATGAATATATCGGGCAAACATCCCGGTGCATTAATGTTATAGGTTAAAGGAACATCGTTATTCGGTTAGCAGGGGGTATGGAAACTTGGTTGAGCATTTAAAAAGTTGCCAGGGTTGTGTTGCTAAATTCCATGAGACAAAAATTTTATATAAGAGTAACAAGGGCGGTGCTTTATTATATCGTGAAGCTTTAAGTATAAAAAAATGCGGGGTCCAGGTGCGTGAGTGTGCCTTCAGTGCTGGTAACTGCTCCAGTCTTTAAGTTTTTGGAAGATTCAAACAGGAGGGTCGCAAGATAAGTCTTGTGCTTTTGATAAAGATAAAGCCACTAGGCATGCTGAGAATGTGATTGGGAACCTTGCTGAAGAGGGCGTTGTTGTTCAGGATATAAAGCGGGTTTGATAATAATAAATCCTTGTTCGTCAGTCTGTGTGTTTGTGTCGTCTTTTGACTTGTTCCCCGGCACGGGGGTTTTATCGCTTTTAAAGTATGCTGCACCGAACAGCCCAATTTTTAACCATTTTCGAAGACGGGAGTCAAGTCCTGTAGATCACATAAACAAAATACAGAAACCGGTTTCTGTATTTTGTTTACGTAACCTCATTTATCAGTAAACTACCTACCCTAAGGCACGATCGCTTTGTTTAGTGATAAGTTAGGTAACATTAGAGTTACTGAAGTATAGCTCAAAATTCATTATTGAAGTGGATTTGGAGGCAAGGCAAGCTACCGTGGCCCTATTAATCCAACTTCACTAAACTAACCTAAGACATCGTCAACTTGGTTAGTTTAGTGATAAGTTAGATTAATTAATGGGGCCCTGACAGCTTCCCCCTCCAAATCCGTTTCAATAACGAGGTGAAGCCCCCTTGAAGACACAAAGCAAAAGAATATCCTTGTTTCGTACCAGAAATGGGGAAGAAATCAGCAAAATCGCGCTAAACAGGGAAGAAACGAAGAATTCAGCAACACACGGCGTTGCTTGAAGTTTGCTTGACCGCAATGCACAGAAGTCTGAGGTGAAGCCACCTTTCAAACTGTGACGCCTACCCAAGGAATCAAGGAATGCCCTGTTTCTATTTGTTTCACTTCCGTTACAAACCCCGAAGCTTATCTTGGTGTACCCTGTAGATTTCAATGTGAAAATCGTGCGGCGGACCTGAACAACGGCTTATATTATAAGGCTCGGTATATGGCCTTCCCTCACTTCCTTGCATTATTTCGCTTTTAAACAAACTCACCAACTTTTAAAAGCCACCAGTCCCACTGTTATAGTACAGCCATTGGTTCCAACAGGTTTCAGGACGTTCGGTCGGTGGATGCCAGTCGCCTGTTTATGCCGAACGTTTACGGTGAGGACAAGCGTGTTTACAAGTCTCTGCAAAGGGCTTCCAAGAGGTAGTACAGTCTTAATAGTTGAGGGTATCACGCGTCCATCCACAATTAATGCACAGAAACATCCTGTAAGACGAATAAGAACGACAAACAGAATAAATAGTTCGTTCGCCGTTCTTCACTGTACCTGCTGCACTTCAAAACACAAAGCTCTGGGCGGCGACATGACGTGGTGACGATGTTGATGAAAAAGGTCGCCTGTTCGATGTTGGTACGTCCGTTGAAATCAGATTGATAACTAAAACCTCAAACAACGTCGGTTCAGTGACGACATCTTTTTTTTTTTCCGAAATCGTGGTTTAGGATTTGGTGGCGTTGAAATTTGGCGATCAGCAAGCCGTACTAGCTTTCATGACGAAAACCCGAGACTGGGAAAAAGACGAAAAACAGACGATGAAAGATGAAAGTCACTGAAAAGGTTAGCCAGCTGTAGGGATCGAACCCACATTTAGGCAATTAGGCAATATGAGGCTTTGTTTGTATCTGTCCCTTCTATGTCGTTCCAGCCTCAGAACATCAGTTTATCTCTTGAAAAACAGACGACACACGAAAACGAACAGACACACAAAACGACACACGACAGACGAAAAAAACACGACGTCTGTTTTTCGTCTTTTTACCAGTCTCGGGTTTTCGTCATGGATCTTAGCCACCAGCTCGCTTGCTTTTTAAGCTTTGGCTTTGCTTTTGGTTTTCCGTAGTACTCATGGTAATCGTCATCGTGTCATGTCTGCGCCCTGATGCTTGAGTCAGTTGCGTCTTGAGACGGGCACAACCTCAGTAATATCTTTTTATAATGTGTTCCGTAAGACCGTTTGAGTTGCACGGCAGAATCATCGCACAATGAAGTTATAGACAGCCACAATGCAGGACGACTCGTTGGAGCTGGCGAGTCCGCGCACTTCCTTTTTCTGAGGAGCGCGAATGCAGCATAACACGGTCGAAGGAAATTGCAGACAAGTGACGTTTTCTTGCAAACATTTAGCTGTCGTCGGGAATATTCTGATATTGATGTGTGCGTGTTAAGTGGCAGGTTCAGGTCCTGCTGAGTCACGCATGTTTTTTTCTTCTTTTCTTTTTTTTTCTGAACTGAAAGTGAATTTTCCAATCTTTTCTCGCAATATGGCGTCCTGACGAACGTCTTATACATATCGAGAGGTGATGTTTTTGGACTCGTAGCATGCTAGATTTGCAGAAATCAGTAAAGCAGTAAAAGACTGCGATGTCTGTAAGAAAATTTTGTTTCCCCCAAATGCTCCGCTATTTATCACGTTGTGAGAGGTTATCAGAAACACGGACCGTGTATATGAGCTCGATCGCCGCGGATACTAGCTGTTTTGTGAATTCGCATACACGGGAATTATTTGTAGCCGTTTATTTACATCTGCAACACACGCGTAGTGACGGATATCGTTACAATAAATCGAGACGCGCGATGTTAAATAAAAGAAAAGAAAAATAGCTGATATACTTCGCACTGTGACTGTTGGATTTTTTTTTTCCCCCTTTGAAGTAACCAATTATAGAAGCAAGAAACAATCTGTTTCCTTTCAGTTTTTAAATGTGATTCATACACAGTTTGCTTCCTTTCAATTTATAAGTGTAATTCATGAATTGATTGTTTCGCTTTCAGTTTCTAGGTGTGATTCATACACTGTTTGCTTCCTTTCAGTTTTTAAACGTGGCGGTGCTATTAACTCGTTGTGGATCGTGTGACGACCATGGCGGGCTGTGTGTTCTTTGTGTGTAGCCAATATGCAATGCATTCCTGCTTTTTATTGAGAGTGACCGGGTACTGCATACGGTGACGGTGTATGTTGGGCGACGAAGCACAGGGTGTTCCTTAGTGCATCGTGAGAACAAGAATTAAAAACACAACGTGCGTGTCATTTTTCGGGTTTGCGGAGACCGAAATCCCAAAACAATTTTGGGGGTGGCCGGTATTCACCTCCCTGGATAAAAGTTCTTTTTGCCATGCCTTTTGAAAAGACAAGTAACAGCTGCTAAGTTTCGACCTCGTTCTGGTCACGGATTTGGCCTGCGCAGCATAAACACTTGTCAAGCATGCCTCTCCCATTGAGTTACAGGACCAACACCCGCATAGAATAAATGTTACGAGCTACATAGTTATGAGTAACATTAGTTATTAAACAGATCGCCAGTCCCAACTGGGTCAGGTCTCACCCGAAAATCTCACTTTGCACCTCAAACAAGCGCCGAGTATTGTTATCGTGTCGTCTTGCACAATTGTGACGTCGGGAACAACGGTGACGTCACGGAGGAGCCGAAACCAGATGTGGGTTAACAGGGTGTCTACCAACCTGGAAAACCTGGAAAACAGGGAATTATCAGGGAATTTTGATGTGACTGGAAAAGTCAGGGTATTGTCAGGGAATTTGCCAAAAAGGCAGCTGAAGTCAGGGAAAATCAGACAAGTGCCGTCACGATGCACAGTGAATCGCGACTGCTGATGAGTGGTTGAGTGGCCCCACCCCAGCAACGTTGACGCGAGTAGCAGTTCTCCAATACGACAAGCTCAGAGGCAGAAAAGTAGGGCAGTTTTTCTAATTTCTCGATAAATGATCTGTTTTATCGAGGATCTGTAACAAAACGTAGCAGCAGGCACCAAGTTCCCTTTTGTTTTGATCAGGGAATTTGCTTGAAATAGTCAGTGAAAACCTGGAAAAGTCAGGGAATTTGAAGGCTGCAGCTTAGTAGACACCCTGGTTAACCGTAGGATTTCACCCGTGTTCTCTAAAACGGGGAAGCTTTCGCCTTTCCGATTTTATGATATATTTTATATGACATACATGTGGAGCACAATCGAATGGGGTCGCAATCGAATGCCCTCCGGGGTTCCGGTTCAGGGTTGCCACCTTTCGTAGTGAAAAATACTGGCTGAGGGAGAGGAGGTCGAGTAGAGGGAAAGGAGGAAAGGGAAGTGGGTGAGGGGTGGAAGAGCACACACAGAAAACGAGAGAAAGAGAGAGCTCAAGATAATACGAGGAAACATAAGTTCCTGTGTGTAATAATAATAATAATAATGAATAACTAAGGAAAGAACTGGTGACTGCGGAGCTGGGTCTATGTTCCAGATTTATTCAAGCTGTATAGTGGAATGTTGAAGGGAAAACCCTGCAAAAGCCTATATGAAAGGTCTTGAGCCACAAATACCGGCAAAAGGTTGCCGGTATCGCCTTCATACCGGCCACCGGCACAGCGAGCAAATAGCCGGCCGTGCCGGTACAATACCGGCCTGGTGGCAACCCTAGGTTCCGGACTGTCGCTTCAAGGGTGGTGTCCGCGACAAATCCTAAGCTACGAGAGGGGCGTTCAAGTCAAACCGGGACTTTCTGTCTCCTGAGTGTACAAATGGCTCGCGCTACTTCTTCTTCATCATTTTCACACGGGACAGGCCTCCGCGTTCACCACGTGGTGGTCCAAAGTTTGTGCAAAACAGAAGACACATGCCGGACAAGATGGCCGACAACGAGGTGGTGCAAACGGTTCCGAGACGGCTGTATGTCGGTGCAGGACTATCTCGGCCGGGGCGGCTCAGAGCCCAGTGCAGTGTCAGAGTTCCTGAGAACATCCAACTTGTGGAGCGCCTGATCCTCAAGGACCGACGGATAACATGTCTTGAACTGGCTCGAAAGACGGACCTTTCTGTGGGAACGTTGAACAATATCATGCACGAACACCTCCAGTTTCGGAAAGTTAGTGCCCGTTGGGTCCCGAGGCAGCTCTCCGTGTTCGACCGACAGAGAAGACTGGAAATCTCCCTAGAGGCAAGGTACCGTTTCGACACTGAAGGACAGCCGTTCCTTGATCGGACCATCACGTGCGATGAAACGTGGGTGCGCCATTTCACTCCTGAGTCTAAACGCGCATCAAAACAGTGGAAGCATCTGGGCTCGCCAGCTCCCAAGAAGTTCCGAAGCACCCTGTCTGCGGGTAAGGTCATGGCCACGGTTTTCTGGGACAAGGCTGGCGTTGTTCATGTTGATTTTCTGCCCAGTGGTACCACCATCAATAGTGCATATCACTGCCAGGTTCTCAGGGATGTGCATAAGGCGCTGAAGCAAAAGCGGCCGGGCCTCATCACTGAAGGAGTCCTCCTCCTACAGGACAATGCACGCCCGCATACCGCGCATCTCCCGACACGCACCTTATAGGAACTTGGCTGGGAGTTGCTGCCACATCCCCCTTACAGTCCAGACCTGGCCCCCAGCGATTTCCATCTCTTCAGGCCACTGAAGGCGTTGCTTGGGGGCCGCCACTTGAGCTGCGACGACGAGGTCAGGAATGCGGTCCGATCATGGCTGCTACGCGCCGGTAAGGATTTCTACGCTGCTGGCATCCAAGCCCTCGTGAAACGCTGGGACAAGTGCATTAGTGCAGCTGGAGATTAAGTCGAAAAATAAAACTAATTTCTCGCCTGTAAGTTGATTTTACTTTTGCGAAAAATGAAAAGTCCCGGTTTCACTTGGACACCCCTCGTATAAAGCCAGTGTGATATCCTCTTGCGAACAGGTGACTGGGTTACCCAGTCACTTGTCTGTAACTCCGTGGACTCTCATTCCCTGCTAGTGTGTCACATTCCCTACTAGTGTGTCACTCTGAGGATGGAATGTGCCGGAGCACGTTCTGCAAATTTTTGTCCATCACTGTACATATGTGCAGAGTTCGAGGTAACTTGTTACAAGTCACTCGTTACTGTAACTAAGTTCCCTTTTTTGCTAACTTGTAACTTAATACTTTTGCGCAGTTTTAACTTTCAGAGGAACTCGTTTCTTATTCAGGTAATTTTGCCAAAGTAACTTAAGCTAAGTTCCAAGTTACGTTTGATTCGCTTTTCCCTCACGTCCACATATTTTCTCGCTTTCTCTCCGGTTCTTTCATGGTATTTTTTGCCATAAAACGTGATATTCAATCAGTGACAGTACTTCTATTCAGGAATTAAGAACCGCTGCCATTGAAATGAAGCTGAACCATTGTGCACCCACAAGGACTAAGACGCAAAGCGTTCAAATTGCTGCACTTAAACGCAAACAACTCGAGGTTTAACACAACCGCTCACGCGCACTGCACCTGCGTCGTGCCGTATCGTGTCCGAGGTAACCCCGACGTAACTCGTCCTTTTCTTTTGAAGTAGCACAGAAGTCATTTTTAACACCCAGTTTTCTTCTTATAAAACTGTTAAGTTCGCCAGTAAGATGCACCATGCGAAGTAATTTACACCACAGAGTCATAATTATCGCAGAAACTGAATTTAAAGTATGCCGCAAAAAGCGACCGTGCGCAACGGTGGTGAAGAGCAGTACCAGCCTGTGATCTGCCTGGAACCTCGCGCTGACGCTATAAGGACTCGCTCGATGATTGGCCTAGAAAAATGTCTGCTGCTCCGCTGTCGTCTGCTACTCGGCTGTTCGGGGTTCTGATAAAGCCTTTCTCCTTGCTCGGTAAAGCTTCGGGCGCTCCTTGTATCCCCAATTCTCCGGGAAAACTGGCAAAACAGGTTCACGGTGGCAAAGAAACAATGCGCTGACCCCCACTGATCCGTAAACCAGAACGAGTCTCCTTATGCCGTCATCGGTGACGTGGCATCATACCTCCTCATCCTCGTTATAGCTGGAGTGGCGAGTTAAGGGTGAAGGCGCGGAGCTATGTTTATGTGAGTTTTTTTCTGGGAAACAAATTTCACACATCAAAACCTTTCGCGCTATTCGGTATAATGACACACACACTTTCATCAGATGTCTTAATCTGAAATTTTTTTGGATGGCCCTCTGTACTCCTTTAACGAGTTATTTTTGATGGGTAACTTGTCGATCTATGCATGTGCCATAGAAAGAGGCACAAGTTGATAAAGGGGCGGAGCTTTAAGGGGTGGGGGTGCCTCGATATCATTGACATAGCTGTACATTCCTGGAACCGTTACCGTTAGCACCGCAAATGGTGTATCGTCCTCGACCGGAACCCCCATCTGAAGAGTTCTGAATCCATCCCTGGTCATGGTATTCGAACGGAGTAGCGTTACAGTGTGTATTGAAGTGCAGTTCATATTTATTGCATTCTTACATAGCTTATTCTTATTGTGTGAACTATTTTATCGTCTGTGTGTCTCGTACTCACCAGTGACGGCCACTAACTACTTCTATGGCAGCTTAACTATAACTACTTTGCGATGGAGTAGTTTAACTAGTAGTTGAACTACTTTTCAGGGGAGGTAGTTAAAACTACTTCTTTAACTACTGCAATGTATTTTAACTACATCTATGACTACTCAACGTTGTCCATCAACACCAATCCCATTCTACAGTGTTCTTGTACACCTAAATATGAATCACTAGCAGCGATAAAAGTGAAGATTTAGTAACTTTGCACGGCACAATTGCCCTGCACCTCCGTTCTCATCAAACAAGTAGCTCGAAGTAAAAGTCGGAAGCGCAATCGTGCCGTAAAGCTTGCAGCAAAATCGGAAGTAGTTGGCGCCTGCAGTAGCCTAACTACTGTAGTTAACTACTCTAAATGGTAGTTTAACCAGTAGTTGCACACTACATTTCTGCAAGTAGTTGATAACTACTTTTTAACTACAATCAGGTAGTTTAACTAGATGTAGTTAACTACTGGCCATCACTGGTACTCACACATGTTTCAATTTTTAACCTGGCAAAGATGTTCTTTTAGTCTTTGCACATGCAGAGTTTGTTGGTAAATTCGAGTCTGTCTGAAAGGACGCTGCACTTAGTGCCGAACGAAGAAGGTCATTTGGACTACCGATTTTGTTGTGCTGACGATGCAGATGCAAAGTGCACTTCAGGAAATGTCTGAGTAAACGGTAATGTGTAAAGTTACCAATGTGAGATCTCCCTGTATATTTTACAGTGATGGCCAGTAGTTAACTACATGTAGTTAAGCTACTAGTTAAACTACTTGATTGTAGTTAAAAAGTAGTTATCAACTACTTGAAGAAATGTAGTCTGCAACTACTAGTTGAACTACTATGTCGAGTAGTTGACTGCAGTTGTTAGGTTACTACAGGCGCCAACTACTTCCGATTTTGCCGCAAGCTTTACGGCACGATTGCGCTTCCGATTTTTACCTCGAGCTACTTGTTTGATGAGAATGGAGGTGCAGAGCAATTGTGCCGTGCATGTGTACTAAATCTTCACTTTTATCGCTGCTTGCGATTCATATTTAGGTGTCTAAGAACGCTATAGAATGGGATTGGTGTTGATGGACAACGTTAAGTAGTTATAGATGTAGTTAAACTACATTGCAGTAGTTAAAGAAGTAGTTTTAACTACCTCCCCTGAAAAGTAGTTGAACTACTAGTTAAACTACTCAATTGCAAAGTAGTTAGTAGTTATAGTTAAACTACTGTAGAAGTAGTTAGTGGCCATCACTGATATTTTGTGGCATTGAGTTGTGATATGATTGCTCCTGTTTGATGACTTCCTAAGGAGCCTACTGACATTGCTTAACGAGTGTACGACTTATCTTTGTCTTATGTCCTCCCTAGGGCATCTCGCAGTAAATTCATTGATTGATTGATTGATTGATTACAGGGAACAAAGCAGAGCATAACGAGTGTTTCCCTGTGCATTCCCGACGTTACAGCATCTTTAGGCCTGAAGAGAACCCTAAAAAACATGTCTTCGCAATGAAAGAAGGCTACTTTGTGTTACAAGCCGCATCTACACGAGTACGGCACAAGCGTACCGAATCGAGTCGAAGCTGGAAAGCAGACGACGCGCCGCCGTTTACGTGGATTTGCGTCGAGTCCAGTCCGAAGGTAGCCCGGTGTCCTATTGGGAAGTTAGAAGCGGACTTCTGTGACTACGGCCGTTTCTGGTGTTGTGCGACCTTCTCCCCGAATGTTGCGGAAAAAACGTCTATGCTGCATGTTCACACATACTTCAGGATGAGCTGTGCTGTACGGTTACAGGACATGCTGCTCCTGGCAGTGTAGACTAACCTACGTGTCCTTAAACGGAGTGTTGCTGCGGACCCTGTAATATCGCTATTTTGTCGTTCTGACTAGCAGCAGTGATGGGCAAAGTACTTATAATTGTACTTAAAGTAAAGTACATGGCATCAAATGTACTTGAAGTACAGTACATAGTACCACATTTTGAGTGTACTTCAAGTAAAATACAGAGTACTGGAAATTGTACTTTAAAGTACTTGTCAAGAACATTGCAACTCAGTTAGGGCACCAGTCTAGGCAGTCAGCTGTGCTAGCGGAAAGTATTTCGACTTCCTGATTTATTCATCCTCTCATCATTTATTCATCTCTCGACACACTATGAAAAAGCAGGACAGCAATCCCTTTTTTTGCTCAAAAATACTGCTTCCAGACACAAAACTCATTCACTATTTTCCATTTTTTGTCTTTGAATTTCCAGTCTGGTACTTGATGGGAAGTAGCAGGCAAGAAGTGCTTAAAGTACAGCTTAAAGTACAAAGTACACAATTGGAATTGTACTTGAAGTGAAGTAGAAGTACTCAGATATGTACTTAAAGTCATACTTGGGTATCTGGTAATGCCCCTCACTGACTTACATAATCCACTTTTGTGCCTATAGTAGCAAGCTTCCTTCAGCGGAACCGCTGCATGACAAAGTTGGTCAGACTGCAAAAAAAAAAAAAAAAGAGAGAAAATCACAATATCAGTAGTACATGATTAGGGTCTTTAAACGTAGGATTATGGGTTTACTTTACTACTATCCTTCGCTGCAAAGGGGGCTAGGCCTCTGAGCTGCTCTCGGCACATGCATTGTGGAATCGTCTTTTGCTCATCAGTTTTGTGGTATTGTTTCCACGAAACAGTTTAATGATGCAGGAGTGAACCATTTTGCATGTACTGCATAGCTGTTTGTGTGTGTGGGCAATGTATGCTATTGTATTGTATTGTATTGTATTGTATGCTATTGTATTTCTATGTTTACCACCATAGTCTGCTATCCGTTGTGTGTACCACTGTACTATTCTTTGTCTCGTTCAAACCAGTCAGCCCTGTAAGGTACGGATCGTGTAAGACTAGACCTGTGAAGTAATTAATTAGCAAGTATCCCAATTACTGTAATTAATAACATTCCCAGTAATTAGCTGCTACTGTCAGGGTTACTTTGGTGTTATGTAATCGTAATGGTGACGTGATTACTTTTGCGAGTGATTTGCGATGCACTCGGAGTTACTTTTTTTAATTACTTGGCGTGCGATTTGACGTCCTTGCTGTATCGGGTGCTTTTAATACAAAAGTACTTTTTTTTTTTTGCAATCTTACTGTAATGTTTTTAAAGCAGTCAACAAATTTCTGTGATGTTTTGCGGCATCAGTTGAGGCATGTTCTTATGTTTTCACTAAGCGCAGATTTTTAGCCATCAGTCTTTTTTTAAAGAAATATTGCCATATTTCTACGATAGTCCCGAGGGACTATTCAATCAATCAATGTATCAATGTATTTCAGTGAAACCAGTGGCGGCTCCAGGGGATGGGCACGTTTGTGCGATTGTCCCCCCTCACCCCCCCCAAAAAAACAAAGTTAGTTTATGCATTAGTTTCCCCCTCCCTTCCTAATTATGCGCTTTGACAAAGAACCCCCCCTCAAAACGAGCGCCCCCCAACAGCACCGAATGTCCTCGGGATGTACGAATTCCTCAGGACATTATTCGAACATCCAGAGGATATTCTGTGTTGTTGGGGCCTGGATCCGTCCTGGATCTGGAATTACTTTTCAGAGCAACTATAAATATATTGAGTTATAATTATCATTTGATAATTCCAACTGTAAATTTAAAGTGCATCTTCGAGCATGTACTTGTAACTCTGATCCAATTACTTCCGAGAAGTAATTTAAACGGGTATAGTTTTTACTTTGAGGGTACAGCAGGCAAATCATTTAGAAGGTTTCATAACCTTTAAGCGACATTGACTGTCTATCTGCTACGTAGTTTTTACCGTATTACGTCTTTTACGTCTCAATTTGCCTAGTACACTGTTTTTAACACAATCGTTTAACCGTGACTAGCCCCAGATTTCACCACTGTTTTCGCGCACCGTAGCACTAGTTCCGCGTGCGCCATAAAACCTTCGGCGTCATCACCTTCTCTTCCGTCTTGCAGGCGCGGACGCGGAGAAGACGACTGCGGCATCATCGTACGGGTGTTCCTTGTGCTGCAGCGTGTTTGTCTCCAAAGAGTACCTCCGCAGGCACCAGGAAGATAAGCACCTGTCGAAGATGAGGCGGCTCCAGTGCCGCTTCTGCAGCTACACGAGCAACAAGACGAACAACGTCAAGTCGCACGAGCGGACCCACACGGGGGAGAAGCCGTACGTGTGCCCCGTGTGCTCCTCGGGCTTCGCACTCAAGGGGACTCTGGACAAACACTTGAGGGCCGTGCACAAGGGCTGCTGAGGAGCGGACCGTGCATGTCCGGCAAAAGTACCGTCTCTATGCCTCAACCTAGGAACAGCATGAAATGTATAGTCTGTCACCACCCCAAAAAGAGAGTTACTCGGACGGGGGAAATCGTGCTGCTGTGACGCACTGCATGGGCTCGAGTGTACGCGAAAGTCTGGCAAGGGGTGTGGAACGGGTCGTCTTTCGCCGGACCCATAGGGGATAGAGGTCGACATGGTGGGGTCAGGGTGAGGGGGGGGGGGGGACCAGGCCCGTACGTTGATGTGCTCCAGCCTGTGCTACACGGCTGTTATAGTCAGTGACAACATGAGTCACACCACTCTTGGGTAAGTTACTTCTAAAAAGTAACTGAGTTGCAGTTATAGTTACTTGCTTCGTTTAGTAACTAAGTTACAGTTACAATGACTGAGAGAAAGTAACTCAGTTACATTACAGTTACTTTTTATAAAAATGACCATGAAAGGGTGACGCAATAGTTAAAAACATACATTTATTTACGTTTACTTAAGTGCGATAAAAGTGTTATTGCACTTAACCAGAAGCTGTATGAGTCAATATGTGGCTCTCCCACAGGGAAAAATACGACATGTGTACGTTCCAAAACAAGGATCGACATTTATTCGAGTGACTAGATACATTTTGCAGTTACACTCACAGAAATAGTAACTAGTTACAGTTAAAAGCTACTTTTCTGGAAATATAACTAGTTACTGTAACTAGTTAACCCCAAAGGTAACTAGTTACAGTTACAAGTTAAAAGTAACTTAGTTACTACCCAAGACTGAGTCACACACTTGTCCCCGCCTCCGCGCAAGAATCGCTCAGCGCGCTCGAATGTAGTGTGGCGCGGCCAAGTGGGGACTGGGGGGGGGAGAGAGAGAACGACACTAAATCGCGGAGAAGAGGCGTCGTGCAAAGGTTGGTAGCCAATCGCGGGAGCCTTCCACGGATGAGTGGGCGGTCCCAATTGTAGGAGTTAAGTCACAGCCTCCTGCTCTGTAGTTGGCAGGCCATGCCAGGAAACCTGGAAACTCCTCGGGCCAGGCACGGAGCTCCTGGGGTGGGCAAGTCAGAGGAAGGCCGCATTCTCAGGGCCGGGTCTTGTCCGAGCCCGGCTTTCATTTGGTTGGCCCACCTGAGCCTGGCCCAAGCCCGAATGGTTTCTATGTTTCCTGACCCAGTCTAAGTCCAAGAAATTTCTTTGTTTCCAGACCCAACAGGTCAACTACAGAGTGCAACAACTCAAGGAAAAGAGGCGCTGACGCCAGGAATCGAACCTGGGTCTTCTGATTTCCGGTCAGGTATGCTAACCACTACCACCACACCAGCGCGCCGTTTCCCTTGAGCCATTGAGTGCCTTAAGTACGGGGGGGGACGGACAACCAACCACACTGTTCCCATTCTCTCTTACGTCTTTCTCACTCACACTCTCATTCATACACGAAGTGTAGTGAGTGTGAATACACGATTGTGAGTGAGAAAGATGTAAGAGAGAATGGGAATAGCGTGGTTGGTTGTCTGTTCCAGGTCACCCAAGGTCGCCATTTTCCCATGTATTTGTTCCTATCCCGATGCGTGCAATGCCGGAGGCCGCCCTTAGATACCCCATTGTTACCAGACGTTGGCTTGCGTTTGATTGTAGCGCGCTAAAGATCCAGTTGAAGCACATTCCAAGCCACGCCAAGTCACCGAAGGAGAAATGGACGACTGCGCACGTGGCGCCAGTGGCGGCGCCTGGTACGACAGGTACGCTATGTGATGCACACAGCCGTGCACTAGATCCTTCCGATCGCTCAACACGTTTAAAAACGGGACCAGAAAGTGAAACACGACACAGAAAGTTGTTATACACGTTTTATTTGGACATATAAAGGCTAGGTTCATTCGCAGAAACAACAAAAACATCTTGCCGCTAAACTTAGCGCGCTGAAGTGATCCGGAACGGCAACAGTGGGGTATCTAGTGGCGGCCTTCTTCGTTGCACGCTTTTCCGAGGTGAGTTTGGGGGACCTGGTCTGTTCCCCCCGTACTTGAGGCACTCAGTGGCTCTAGGGAAAGGGCGTGCTGGTGTGGTGCAGTGGTTAGCATATCTGACCGGAAATAAAGAAGACCCAGGTTCGATTCCTGGCGTTGAGGCTTACTTGTTTGTGTCGTCCCTAATTGTGGTCTGCCTCGGCCAAATCTCGTTGTTTACAACTACAGAGTAGCAGACTAGAAGAGTTGACCGTGGCTAGCAAACAGTCATGTAGCACGGGCCGGGACCGTGCTTGTGGGCTGCCCCAGTCTCAGGCTTTCCCGCAAGCTAGAGCCAGTGCAGTGCCTTACTTTATGCCTTGAAAAGCAAAATGCAGCAGAAAAGGACGGGGACAAAGGAAAGGCAACGAACAGTTTGGCTGCACGCTCACAACTGTCTGATCTTTAATGGAAAACACACCTAAATACTACACTGCAGTAGAACATCTTCATAGTAAACTGGTCGGGACTTGTGGATAACTTTACTATATCAGGAGCTTTACTACTGTATCGCTGTAGAGCCTGAAGTTTTAGGGTTTTACCGTATTTTCACGCGTATTAGCCGCACCGCAGATAAGCCGCAGGACTCGTTTTTACATACATCTTGAAATTTTTTTTGCAGATAAGCCGCACTCGCAGATAAGCCGCGGATAATACGACGCGACTGCTTTGTGCGCTAAACCAGTGATGCACATACAAAATCAATAGAGACTTTATCGCTATGAAAACGGGTATCATTTATTCGACAGAAAAAAGGCTAACATCAGAAATATTACAGAGCGGCTCACTAAGACATGTTCCAGAAGATATGATTCACTGTCACCCCTTCTGTTAAAGCTGCGTGGGGGGAATGTATCCGGAAGGTCCGACCACTCGAATATGGACTCGTCCCTGTTCGGTATTGTTCGTGCACTGGCAGGGCGGTCCTGTTCCGAAAAACATGACGCACTGTCTGCCCTTTCGTTTCATCCAGGGTATTGGGAAAATACCAGGGAAAGATAGTCATCAGATAAGCCGCACCCGCGCATAAGCCGCAGAGCGTCCGCGAAAACAAAAAAATCTCGCATAAGCCGCGGCTAATACGCGTGAAAATACGGTACTCAATTCTTCCCCGAATTTGCACCCCGAATTGAAGGTTCACTCTTTAGGGCGAAACCCGATTTTTACCCGGCCAATTCCCCTGACTGGGACGTCTGTAGGAATGCACTAACTTACTTGTTTGGCAGCAAAGGCAGTTACATCACCGCTACAGTTACTTTGTGTAACTGAGCCCGATTTCTCCCCGAATTTATCTATTTATTTATTTATTTATTTATTTCCATTACCTCAAAGGCCCGAGGGCATTACATGAGGGATGGGCGAAGAAACAAAATAGGATAGCAAGCACACGAACTTACAAAAGAAAAAATAACGCCAAGGAAGAAAAAGTGCATAAAGCACTGGACGTCAAGCATAGAAAAATATCATGTTACACGGAAGTGTGAACATTGTGGGATTTGCTCCTGCAAGTAGCCTTCCCCACCGGGTTGTGGTCTAAATAACCGGTACGTTCCCTATCGCCAACCAAGAATGACTCTGACACAGGTTTGGAATAACTTACATTCTGACTTTATTCCTGCAATGTCTGCTCACTTCCAAGTCCCAGGCACGAGTGACCCCTTCCTCCCCAGGGTCCCCTCCCGCGACACCTTCCACTGACCTACTTCCATGCGCCAAATCGGCCCACGCGGCCAAACTGGCCAGTGGAAAGTTCCTGTGTCGAGGGATCGCCTGGGGGAGATGAGGTCACGGGACGGCTCCCCATGTGTCCCCCAAACTGGGTCACCACAACATAAGTGACGGCGAAATCACTGGGGGTCAGTAATGTTGATGATAAGCTCAGGTAGGGCATTCCACTCCCTGACTGCAGATGGAATGAATGATTGCTGGCAGTGATTAGAATGACAGTGAACAAGCTTAATCTTTTTACCATGATCAACCCTGTTGGAAATGTAATCAGGTGGGAGAAGCAGGTTAGTGTGAAGTGTGGCGTTGTGGTAAATCTTGTGTAAGAGGCACAGTGAGGCAATTCGGCGCCTGGTGGAGAGGAGAGCTATATTATGGTGAAACTTAAGGGCAGATACACTCGTGAAGCGGGAGTAAGATGAGGTAATAAAACGTACAGCCCTGTCTTACTGCCCTTATCATACTGGAAGTTTTTTCACCCGAATTCGCACGAATTTAGTGCACACGTTTATTTACCCGATTTTTACCCCCCCTCCGAATTTAGAAAAAAAATATTTCCCGAAAACTTCAGGCTCTATAATGTCAGGTGTAGCTTTAAAACAGTCGTAAATGGAGAAGGTTCAAGTCGTTCAGAGGATTTATCACACTGCTATGTACAAACAGGAACTCTGCAGTTGTTAGAAAAAAAAGCCCCTATTCTTCTCCAGAACAGAAACTGTCGATTGCAAAATGGCAAATTTGTCGGTGACTTGCATAATGCGTCGGTTCGTTCCTGTCCACCAGTTGTGGCAACATCATCTTTTGAAGCAGTCAGCAGTTCGTGTTTTCTGCCACAGTCCGCCATGTCCCAAACTTCGTGTCACACGCACGCACAGAGAAAATAGAAAAAAACATGTCACGTCACTAAATCGAGAACTGAGAAACTCGTGCTGGGTGTGTACAATCAGGAAGGAACTAGGAAGCTACCTCGCCTCTGCCGGAATCCCACATTCTGTGTGTCCGTTCTTTACTATATGCGGTATCCTAGAATCTTTCTGTTTACTATATCAGAAAAATAAGCCATTGGGTCTATAGGAATTTAGTCGGAACCACAGTCTTCTTTTACTATAAGTGGAGTTTTACTACAAGCGGAGTTACCATAACTAGGTTCTACTGTACCTGGTGACATCACCTTATAGATACAAAGTGTATTTAATTGTGTTTTTCATTACGTGAGCACTGAGGTGGCCCCACAATTTTTTTGTTTCGGTGCCTATGCCGGAATCCCACATTCTGAGTGTCCGTTCTTTACTATATGAGTATCCTAGAATTTTTCTGTTTACTCTATCAGAAAAATAAGCCATTGGGTCTATAGGAATTTAGTCGGAACCACAGTCTTCTTTTACTATAAGTGGAGTTTTACTACAAGCGGAGTTACCATAACTAGGTTCTACTGTACCTGGTGACATCACCTTATAGATACAAAGTGTATTTAATTGTGTTTTTCATTACGTGAGCACTGAGGTGGCCCCTCAATTTTTTTATTTTTTTCGGTGCCTATGCCGGAATCCCACATTCTGGGTGTTCGTTCTTTACTATATGGGTATCCTAGAATTTTTCTGTTTACTATATCAGAAAAATAAGCCATTGGGTCTATAGGAATTTAGTCGGAACCACAGTCTTCTTTTACTATAAGTGGAGTTTTACTACAAGCTGAGTTACCATAACGAGGTTCTACTGTACCTGGTGACATCACCTTATAGATACAAAGTGTATTTAATTGTGTTTTCCATTACGTGAGCACTGAGGTGGCCCCACAATTTTTTTGTTTCGGTGCCTATGCCGGAATCCCACATTCTGAGTGTCCGTTCTTTACTATATGAGTATCCTAGAATTTTTCTGTTTACTCTATCAGAAAAATAAGCCATTGGGTCTATAGGAATTTAGTCGGAACCACAGTCTTCTTTTACTATAAGTGGAGTTTTACTACAAGCTGAGTTACCATAACGAGGTTCTACTGTACCTGGTGACATCACCTTATAGATACAAAGTGTATTTAATTGTGTTTTCCATTACGTGAGCACTGAGGTGGCCCCACAATTTTTTTGTTTCGGTGCCTATGCCGGAATCCCACATTCTGAGTGTCCGTTCTTTACTATATGAGTATCCTAGAATTTTTCTGTTTACTCTATCAGAAAAATAAGCCATTGGGTCTATAGGAATTTAGTCGGAACCAGTCTTCTTTTACTATAAGTGGAGTTTTACTACAAGCGGAGTTACCATAACTAGGTTCTACTGTACCTGGTGACATCACCTTATAGATACAAAGTGTATTTAATTGTGTTTTTCATTACGTGAGCACTGAGGTGGCCCCTCAATTTTTTTATTTTTTTCGGTGCCTATGCCGGAATCCCACATTCTGGGTGTTCGTTCTTTACTATATGGGTATCCTAGAATTTTTCTGTTTACTATATCAGAAAAATAAGCCATTGGGTCTATAGGAATTTAGTCGGAACCACAGTCTTCTTTTACTATAAGTGGAGTTTTACTACAAGCTGAGTTACCATAACGAGGTTCTACTGTACCTGGTGACATCACCTTATAGATACAAAGTGTATTTAATTGTGTTTTCCATTACGTGAGCACTGAGGTGGCCCCACAATTTTTTTGTTTCGGTGCCTATGCCGGAATCCCACATTCTGAGTGTCCGTTCTTTACTATATGAGTATCCTAGAATTTTTCTGTTTACTCTATCAGAAAAATAAGCCATTGGGTCTATAGGAATTTAGTCGGAACCAGTCTTCTTTTACTATAAGTGGAGTTTTACTACAAGCGGAGTTACCATAACTAGGTTCTACTGTACCTGGTGACATGACCTTATAGATACAAAGTGTATTTAATTGTGTTTTCCATTACGTGAGCACTGAGGTGGCCCCACAATTTTTTTGTTTCGGTGCCTATGCCGGAATCCCACATTCTGAGTGTCCGTTCTTTACTATATGAGTATCCTAGAATTTTTCTGTTTACTCTATCAGAAAAATAAGCCATTGGGTCTATAGGAATTTAGTCGGAACCAGTCTTCTTTTACTATAAGTGGAGTTTTACTACAAGCGGAGTTACCATAACTAGGTTCTACTGTACCTGGTGACATGACCTTATAGATACAAAGTGTATTTAATTGTGTTTTCCATTACGTGAGCACTGAGGTGGCCCCACAATTTTTTTGTTTCGGTGCCTATGCCGGAATCCCACATTCTGAGTGTCCGTTCTTTACTATATGAGTATCCTAGAATTTTTCTGTTTACTCTATCAGAAAAATAAGCCATTGGGTCTATAGGAATTTAGTCGGAACCAGTCTTCTTTTACTATAAGTGGAGTTTTACTACAAGCGGAGTTACCATAACTAGGTTCTACTGTACCTGGTGACATGACCTTATAGATACAAAGTGTATTTAATTGTGTTTTCCATTACGTGAGCACTGAGGTGGCCCCACAATTTTTTTGTTTCGGTGCCTATGCCGGAACCCCACATTCTGAGTGTCCGTTCTTTACTATATGAGTATCCTAGAATTTTTCTGTTTACTCTATCAGAAAAATAAGCCATTGGGTCTATAGGAATTTAGTCGGAACCACAGTCTTCTTTTACTATAAGTGGAGTTTTACTACAAGCGGAGTTACCATAACTAGGTTCTACTGTACCTGGTGACATCACCTTATAGATACAAAGTGTATTTAATTGTGTTTTCCATTACGTGAGCACTGAGGTGGCCCCTCAATTTTTTTGTTTGTTTCGGTGCCTATGCCGGAACCCCACATTCTGAGTGTCCGTTCTTTACTATATGGGTATCCTAGAATTTTTCTGTTTTCTATATCAGAAAAATAAGCCATTGGGTCTGTAGGAATTTAGTCGGAATTACAGTCTTCTTTTACTATAAGTGGAGTTTTGCTACGAGCAGAGTTACCATAACGAAGTTGTACTGTATCTGGCGACATCACCTTATAGATACAAAGTGTATTTAATTGTGTTTTCCATTACATGAGCACTGAGGTGGCCCCTCAATTTTTTTGTTTGTTCCGGTGCCTATGCCGGAATCCCACATTCTGAGTGTCCGTTCTTTACTGTATGGGTATCCTAGAATTTTTCTGTTTACTCTATCAGAAAAATAAGCCATTGGGTCTATAGGAATTTAGTCGGAACCACAGTCTTCTTTTACTATAAGTGGAGTTTCACTACAAGCGGAGTTACCATAACCAGGTTCTACTGTACCTGGCGACATCACCTTATATATACAAAGTGTATTTAATTGTGTTTTTCATTACGTGAGCACTGAGGTGGCCCCTCAATTTTTTTGTTTGTTTGGTGCCTATGCCGGAATCCCAGATTCTGAGTGTCCGTTCTTTACTATATGGGTATCCTAGAATTTTTCTGTTTACTATATCAGAAAAATAAGCCATTGGGTGTATATTAATTTAGTCGGAACCACAGTCTTCTTTTACTATAAGCGGAGTTTTACTACAAGCAGAGTTACTATAGCGAGGTTCTACTGTACCTGGTGACATCACCTTATATAAACAAAGTGTATTTAATTCTGTTTTCCATTACGTGAGCACTGAGGTGGCCCCTCAATTTTTTTATTTGTTTCGGTGCCTATGCCGGAATCCCACATTCTAAGTGTCCGTTCTTTACTATATGGGTATCCTAGAATTTTTCTGTTTACTATATCAGAAAAATAAGCAATTGGGTCTATAGGAATTTAGTCGGAACCACAGTCTTCTTTTACTATAAGTGGAGTTTTACTACAAGCGGAGTTACCATAACTAGGTTCTACTGTACCTGGTGACATGACCTTATAGATACAAAGTGTATTTAATTGTGTTTTCCATTACGTGAGCACTGAGGTGGCCCCTCAGTTTTTTTTTTGTTTCGGTGCCTATGCCGGAATCCCACATTCTGAGTGTTCGTTCTTTACTATATGGGTATCCTAGAATTTTTCTGTTTACTATATCAGAAAAATAAGCCATTGGGTCTATAGGAATTTAGTCGGAACCACAGTCTTCTTTTACTATAAGTGGAGTTTTACTACAAGCGGAGTTACCATAACTAGGTTCTACTGTACCTGGTGACATCACCTTATAGATACAAAGTGTATTTAATTGTGTTTTCCATTACGTGAGCACTGAGGTGGCCCCTCAATTTTTTTGTTTGTTTCGGTGCCTATGCCGGAACCCCACATTCTGAGTGTCCGTTCTTTACTATATGGGTATCCTAGAATTTTTCTGTTTACTCTATCAGAAAAATAAGCCATTGAGTCTATAGTAATTTAGTCGGAACCACAGTCTTCTTTTACTATAAGCGGAGTTTTACTACAAGCGGAGTTACCATAACGAGGTTCTACTGTACCTGGTGACATCACCTTATATATACAAAGTGTATTTAATTGTGTTTTCCATTACGTGAGCACTGAGGTGGCCCCTCAATTTTTTTGTTTGTTTCGGTGCCTATGCCGGAACCCCACATTCTGAGTGTCCGTTCTTTACTATATGGGTATCCTAGAATTTTTCTGTTTTCTATATCAGAAAAATAAGCCATTGGGTCTGTAGGAATTTAGTCGGAACCACAGTCTTCTTTTACTATAAGTGGAGTTTTGCTACGAGCAGAGTTACCATAACGAAGTTGTACTGTATCTGGCGACATCACCTTATATATACAAAGTGTATTTAATTGTGTTTGAACTGTGTGAACTGTTTTTTTTTTTCCAAAATTTCCTTTTTTTTTTCCGGGGCTTCGCATCTCTAGACTCACAGCTAACATGCACCGAAATTTAGAAAAAAAAAAGTATGGCGCGTTCCGTACGAATGAAACTACACGTTTCTCAGCATCCGTCTGTTGTACTCGCCAGTATTTTCGTTCTTCATCGTGAGAAAATAATTAATTAGTTAAGACTATTTCGCTACCATTTGAAGCATTCGTTTCGAGCGACAGTCTGGGACACTCCAACTCCACCCTTGCCCTTGTTGTACGACTGCTGTGCGAGAAAATTCAAGCTAACGTCTAGCCGCTATATATCGCATGCAGCAATCATTGCAGAGACATTTCTTGGCCATATGGTAATATGGTAAATATGGTCTTGGCCGTGTAATATGATAAACCAATAAATTGAATTGAATTTGATATTTCTCGTTGGTGGTCCACAAAGTGTATTTTCACTGAGGTTGCACATTAAATGGCAGTATAGTGTGGTGGATAATATACTGGTATATTTGTCTATGTTGTCACGATTTGCACATTTAGGAAAAAGTAATGTGTAGGCTGATCTAACAAAGTTGTTCACAAACCACTGTTCGGTAAGCTTGGACATTTGAACAGACACAACGTTGACCGCGACTTATGGAAGGGCTTTAAATCATCAAAGTGCCTAGAATGAACAATAGGCCAGTACCTTGGTGAGCCATTGGCCTTTTTTTTGTATTTTTTTCACTGAGGTGAAGAGAGTCCGCGGGTATTTTAGACGTGACACTGTCGTCGTACAAACGCGCGGATGTGCGGATGTTTCTTTTTCGATGACATCCTCAGCTCCCAGAGGTTTCAATGCGCTTGAACATGTGTTGCACCGCACAGAACAACACTGTCATTGTACAGCGATGGACAAGAGTTTACGGAACCTCAGAGCGACACGCTAGCAGTGAGTGGGTCAGCCATACGGACTGTTTCAAAGTCCGTACGGTCCCACTCGCAGCTAGGGCATCACTCTGAGAAAGGATAGTGTCGGAGCATGTCCCGTACGCTTTTGTCCAGCACTGTAAATAACATTGTCTTCTGTACTGGCACCAGGGGGCACCCTTGTCCCCTGCTGTCTAAAGTCCTTGGATTGGGAAAGGTAGCGACATCTTTTTTCCTTTCCCGTTGCGACCTTGAACTTTAATGGCGGCCACAGCATAGGTTTGCATGGAAGGTCCATGAAAGCCATGAAAGGTCCAAGGTCGAGGTGGCAAGATCAAAGGATGTCGGTACGTTTCCTAATTCAGGGACTTTACTGCAGTCTTCTCTCCATCTGTCCTCGTCTGTATGCCACTCGTAGTCACGGTTGCTTTGCGGCACTAATACGTAATTGCCGTATTTTCCGGTGTATAACGCGCGCGTTATACAGTAAAAAAGAGCTCTGAAGAGGTCCCGCGCGTTACGCACGGAAATATTTCCATACAGAGCTCATTTTCTGGTCGGTGACGTACAAATTCCAGCCTCTTCCAGGGTGTGCCGTGAGTTTCTCCCAAATCACTGTATTTCCCAATACTTATCTCCCTCTGTATTATCTGCCTGTGTACTTACCTCTCTGTATCTCCCAGTACTTAGGGTCAGTTGACAAAGCTGGCGAAAGGGTGCTGAACTTCATAAAAATTCATGATGCTGTTGAGCAGTCAGTGATCCTGAATTCATTTCAGAAGGCTGGCGTGATTGAGAAGGGACGTGAAACTAAATATGTTTCAAATAAAGCATGCGCATATATTATGCACAGCCTTGGTTTATTGTGTATTAGTGGTGGCAGCACAGAAGCTTGTAGCAACAGTGCGGTGCACATTATGCATGGAACTTTTTTCAAATTTGGCCCGTTTTTAGGGGTGCGTGTTATACACCGGAAAATACGGGTAAAAAAAAAGGCATTTCATAGCCCCTGAAACAGCCCCTGATTGCAAAAGAAAATAAAACCTGAAAGCACAAGGGCCTATATGTGCATGTAGGGTTGCCACCAGGCCGGTATTATACCGGCACGGCCGGTTGCCGGTAGGAAGTTGGTACCGGGAGCCTTTTGCCGGTATTTGTGGCTCAACACCTTTCATAGGGGGCTTTTACGGGGTTTTCCCTTCAACATTCCATTACAGCTTGAATAAATCTGGAGCACAGACCCAAGTCCTTAGTCACCAGTCGGTTTCCTCGTTATTCATTATTATTATCATTGTTGTCTCGAGCGAGTACACGCGTTCGTACTTTCTCTCTCTCTGTATACTCTCCACCCCTCACCCACTTTCCCTTTCCCACGAACATTTCCCCCTTTCCCTCTATTCGACCTCCTCACCCTCTGACGGTATTTTTCCCTTACGAAAGGTGGCAACCCTATGTGCATGCTACGTGTGCAGTCCGTCCCTCCCTCCCTCGTTGACAAGACCTCACGGTCCCTCCTCTTGCAGGTACCGGAGAACGGCGTACGCCCCTCCTCTTCAGGTGCGTCCAGTGTGCCCTGGTGTTCGTCTCCGAGGAGCTCCTCGGTGACCACCAGAGGTCCAGGAGGCACTACAGGTCAGGAAAGCACCGGTGCCGCCTCTGCGGCTTCACCAGCGACCACGTGGGCAGCGTCAGGAGACATGAGGCGACCCACACGGGCCGGAAGCCCTTCGAGTGCCGGGTCTGCTCCAGGGCCTTCACGCGCAAGACGGGCCTGGAGAAACACGTGAGCGCGGTTCACGAGGGAAAGAGGGCGTACAGGTGCGCCACCTGCGGGGACACCTTCCAGCAGAAACACCACCTGCAGGACCACGAGAGAGTGCACTCCGACGACAGGCCCTACGGCTGCGATGGGTGCGGGACGAGGTTCAAGCTGAGGCGTTGCCTCCTGAAGCACGCGCGCTTGCACGCGGCTTCATCGTGCGGAGGTCTGCATCACCCGGGGACGCCGGGGTCTGGGTAGAGAATTTTTTCTCTCGGCCGTCCTGTAACAATGGACCATTTCCGACAACGCGTATGCGCATGCCCAGCCCTCGAGTCCGCCATCTTTGAGCGGAAAACATCGCCATGGACCCACCTGCGGGCGACTGTCATGTTCATTGTGGGGAGATAATCGGTTTCAAGGTTACGCGGACGTTTGAGGTCTGGTAATGAGTACAATGCGCTTTCACTCTTTTCGCACTCTTCTTCCAATCTTCTCTTGGTACTTTCCCATGCAACGTACGTGCCAGTTCGTAAAGCGTCACCATTATTGAGGGGAAAGACACGACGTTCGACATTCCACCGCCAGGGGCGACGCGAATATGGAAAAGGTCCATTGAACCATCCTGTATGCAATAAGGGGATAAGTCGAAAAATCCCCCAAAAGAGAAAAGGGGCCTGATCTGATTGTCCGTCCCATTGACACGCATGCATTTCCCGTTTTTTACCATGCTGTAGCGGGCCAACAAATCGCAATAAGGTTCCAAGTTTTCATTGGCAGGTGCATACTGGTATGTAGATGCCGTCGCAACAAAAATAGTAAAAAGAGGATAAGTCGACTTATCCGCTTATTGCATACGGAGGTTCAGTTGTTGACAGGCCAAAAGCGAGGCGACATGTTCTCGTATTGGTGGAATACACCAGCTCAACGTAACTTGACAAAATAACAAATTTTAAAAGTTGCACATTTCAATGCCCGTAAGAGCATCAGCAGCAGCACCTGACACAAAATGTCACCAGTACTCCGAGAGTGTACCTGGCTGCTGACTTACACAACAACGAACTCGGAAAACGAAACGTACAACTTTTAACATGTTTTTTTTTTAATCTTTTAATATTTTAATATTATCTACCTTTCTTAATATATAATCTTTAAACATCTTTTAATATTTTTTTCCTGTCAAGTTATGTCGAGCCACCATGTTTTCACCAATAGAAGACCCCCCAAGATACCTGGACATGTCACCGACTGTGTATTCAAACGAGCGACATTCCCCCAGAAGCGGAAGATGCGAAAAGCGCCATAGCTTTCTGCTGTCGCGTGGGCGCGAGCGCTCAACATCGTGTCTTCGCGTACACTGCTAACCGTGGGGAATATCCTGCTACACAGCCACAGATATTCGGTGGCAGACGACAGGAAAACACGCTGACGGCGTCATCTGCTAAGTGTCATCTGCTAAGCGCGCAGTACGCCACTCCCGATATTCCGCAATGTGTGAATGCCCACATGGGACGGAACTTCAGCTCTGTAAGCAGTGTTTTCGCTTTTTCTTCCATTGGAATATTCCGTGAGGATGTCGCTCGTTTGAATACACGGTAGTACCCCTGTCGCACGGGCAGTCTTCAATCATAATTGGAACCAACGGCCATTAAAAGTGCACGTAGCGCCACCAAGCGTCTAACGCGTCAACTTCTCTCAAGTGGCACGATATCCCATGCACCTTGACAGGTTGTCGAGCTGCACACTTTGTGGCACTGCTTGCACTTCCAATCACCATTGACTTAGATGATCATCGAGTACTGCCCATGTGACAGGCACATTGTACTCCTTCCCGTCACAGCTGCACTTTTAAAGACAGTTGCCATGGAAACAGGCCGTGGTTGCAGGGTCTCTCTGGTTGAGATCGTCTGTGGCGATTCGTCAAAGCAGACGGCACCAAGACTCCACGCGACCATGCGGTGACAGAGGGGAAAGGAGGTGTTGAGGTTGACTGAGTAAGAATACCCGCATTCGTGTTTCCTGTGCCTCCTTCACTTACGTTGACATACTGAGTCACGCTGTCGTCTGCTTGAGCCAATCGCAGCAGACGATTTCAAACGGGCTACATCATAGCCAAACAAACATTTCAGTTTCACTGTGTGCGTGTGCGTTTGCAAATCTACTTTCCCAAATAAAACACGTTGCGAGATTTTGCATTGAGTCCAAGTGTGTGGAGCATTGGGCTGTTTGGTGAGGTAGCGTAGTAAGACGAAAAATGTGCACAGACAGGCAAAAGTGTGAGGGAACAAACCACGTAGGACAAGCGCTAAATTGCAACCGAGAAGACCACAAGACGAAAGTCACCCTTTAGCCTTTTTATTTCATTGTGGCATACGAAAGGTGTCACAGTGGTGGAACTTCGCATGCATGCTATTCGTGGTGTGCCTTTTCTTATTATACCGCCTCAGTTGAACCTCTGTATGCCATAAGCAGATAAGTCAAACTATCCCCTTTTTAGTATTTTTGTTGCAACGACATCCACATACCAGCATGCAAAGCCTGTACCTGTCAAAGAAAACTTAGGACTGTATTGCAATTTATTGACTTGAAATTCAAATTGACTGAAATTCATTCTTGTCAATGGGATGTACAGCAGGATCCCCAAACTCATGTGACCGTGTCAGCAGTGCTACTGAGCGCTGTAGTCGGATAAACGTGTGCACTATGCTAATAAGCAGTGATGGCCAGTAGTTAACTACATGTAGTTAAACTACTAGTTAAACTACCTGATTGTAGTTAAAAAGTAGTTATCAACTACTTGCAGAAAAGTAGTAGCAACTACTAGTTGAACTACTGTTTTAAGTAGTTAATTACAGTAGTTAGGTTACTGAAGGCGCCAACTACTTCTGATTTTGCCGCAAGCTTTACGGCACGATTTTGCTTCCGACTTTTGCCTTGAGCTACTTGTTTGATGAGAACGGAGGTGCAGAGCAGTTGTGTCGTGCATGTGTACTAAATCTTCACTTTTAAATGCTTGTCTAGTGGAGCCTCATTTGCTGGGAAATAATTCTGCAACCTAGTTTATCGCGTAGGCACGGAAAGAGTCCCGCCGCAAGCTTTGTATTTGACGATTGTAGCAATGGCTTGAGCCAAAATTTATTATTGCTCGTGATTCATATTTAGGTGTCCAAGAACACTAAGGGATTGGTGTTGGTGGACAACGTTAAGTAGTTATAGATGTTGTTAAACTACATTGCAGTATTAAAAAAGTAGTTTAAACTACTCACCTGAAAAGTAGTTGAACTACTAGTTAAACTACTCAATCACTAAGTAGTTAGTAGTTATAGTTAAGCTACTGTAGAAGTAGTTAGTGGCCATCACTGCTAATAAGTCATATCTTGCTGGCCCTACAGAACATCATTTTCATTATTGTGCTCGCTCGGCAGCACGATAATCACGATCTAGGCTGCTCCACTGCACAAAGGTCACTTCGCCCATCCTGGCGTCACCATGAAAGTCGGACTCATAAAAACTTTTTTTTTCCTGCATGAAAATCCTGTGCGTGCTGTGTTATATGGAGAAAGGGGATATATCATGTTCCTGGGTTTTGTCCAATTTCTGCTAAGTCACACAGAGCCAGAAACGATGCTAAAGGGACATGCATGTAGAGTTGACACGTGCATATATGTTACGCATTTTGCATTTGCGTTATTCGCGGAAACTCATCTGCAGTTACTTTACCAAATATTCACTCCCAGTTTTCTCTCGGTTTGGGATTTTTCCGACTTATCCCCTTACTGCATACAGAGGCTCAATTGCGAGCCAAATTCATTGATGTTGGAAGATTCAGAGTGCTTGTTAATTGGTGGTAGCGTTTGGTCGTCATTAGAGCCGGAAGTTTTTCGGGAAATATTTTTTTTTTAATTCCGGAGGGGGGGGCAGCAATTGGCTAAATAAACGTGTGCTCTCAGTTCACGCGAATACGGGTGGAAAAATTCTAAACTTCTAAAAATTCTACTCTAAATTCTGGGAGACACCGTGCTCAGTTACTCAAACTGACAACTGGTTCGGTACAGACGGTGATGTAAACTGCATTTGCCGCCAAACAAGTAAGTTGGTGCATTCTGGCAATTTGCCGGGTAAAAAACCGGGTTCCACCCTAAAGGGTCGACCTTCAGTTCGGGGAACAATCGGGTAAAACCCTAAAACTTGAGGCTGTAGTCATAATTTTTGTGTGATATCTAATTGGGACTGCCAGACATGCCCTTCAATGCATTTGTGCACGTTTTCAGACTGGTAGATGTCATACATGTAGAAAAACACACAGATTCACAAGCTGACACGAGTCTATGATAGTCTGTGACCTGTACCAGGGCATGTAATATGGCTGAGAACAAACCTTTAAAATTGTGGAAACGCAGACCCTTTTGTACTTCTCGTGGAAATTCATTTCCATTCTCTCCTCTGGAATAGTGACACGAATTACAACCCCTGGTTTGTGCCAGGCTGGGTTACCTTTACTTATAGTACTTCAGCATAACTTCAGATATATCCACATGGCTGTACATAGTAACTGACTGCTCTATTGTGTAGGGACAGCATTGCAGACAAGCTTATACAGGGTGTCCCAGAAAACGTGTCTTCGAATTCTAATTTAAAAAAAAACTACACCACCCAGAATCGTGCGGTCAACGGCATTTGTTCTTACTGGGTTTTTGCCACCTCCTGATGCGCATGTCATGTAACGTAAGTATAATTATGTAAATTTTTGTGAAGTGAACTCTGAAATTTGCCAAGTCAAGGTCACTTTTTTTACCCCACCAACATGAAGAGCGTGCCAAATTTACTCAAATGCATGAAGATGTACATGTGACCTAGGTAACGTAATTTTTTTATTAAAATTCAATGACACGTTTTCTGGGACACCCTGTATGTATGTTGCATTCATACGTAACTACCGAACAACATAACTACATTTACCTTTATTTCATCATGAACGAGTCCACATAAATTTTTGCGTGTCTATGAGTTCCGTCCCAGTGTTGATCACGTTCTCTGTAATCTTGTTTAATACTCACCCATAATATTGATCATGCAACTTCATTAGCCACGACCCTTCATGTAAGACTTCTCATAAGATTGCTGTACCTGTTGTACTATCCCATGTACCTGCGAAACAGTGCTATGTAAGAATGTGGTCATAACTTCTTTATTAACGAATATAGATATTTGAAATTGCACATGTAGTTTGATGGGCTCTTCTTCTATGTACAGGTGTTGCACAATGTTTTCCTTCCTGGCAGGTGAATTATGGATTCCAAGCAACGTGCTGTCATTGAGTTCTTGACGAAGACCCCCCATCCTGATTCGTGTCTGAGATTAGATTTCGCGGTGATTTCTAGATCTGTCCGAATATTCGAAATTTTGCGAGTCGAATATCTGATGGTGTTCGAATGCTATTTTGCAACCCATTTTCAGTATCCGAAATTTTTAAACATTTTTCGAATGGTACCGAAGCAAGGTTTCTCTGTCGCTGTTCTTCAAGTGGGCTTTGCCTCGTTACATCCGAGAGTGAGGTGAAGCCCACTTCACGTTACCGCCTCTGTGCTTTTGGTGTACGGCTTCATTCCGCAAGTCGGCTTCACATCATTACGCTCGAGTGTTAGGTGAAGCCTGCTTTACACTGTTTACAATGTTTTGTCACTAAAGTCTACAACTTCTGTGAGCTCGTGGTCAACATTGTACTCTGGGCACTGCATGTTCCAGTAAATGTACTCCCAACTTTCAGAGTTACGTTCAGTAATAGATGAAAATATGTGCAGCTTCTAAAAAAAAACTACAGGAAACTCACAATATAAATATAAAATTGAGATGATGCACACAAAGGAGGCTGCGTGGACCACATTGATGAATTCTCGGTGACAGTTCATCCCGCTGATGTACTCTACCATACACAACACAGAAGGGCCCTACTGTCACAATATGTTATGCTGGGTCAAAAAGGCTCACAAGTTTGGAGCAGAACATGATCGAATGATAACAACAACAAAAAATATTTCACCGTGAGGTATTTGAAATTATTAGAACAGTTTTTTTTGTTTTGTTTTTCTGATAATTGGAATTCTGTTCACCGTCTGAAGAAATTATTCGGATTCGTTTCGCAGTGCAAGTAAAACATTCGTATTCGACTCGCGATGGCAGTTTTGCAGTTTTGCTCTGCTGCTTTTCCATTACCTAAACATCTTCGTCCACCTGTGCACATTGCTTCTGTCAGTGGTGTCATCTCAGTAGACATTCTGTAGCATTTTTGTGGATGTGGGACAGCCTGCACCCCTCCTTCGTCAAGAACTCAATGACATCACGTTGCTTCTGCTTGGAATTCATTATTCACACGGAAGGAAGCAAAAGGTTTCGTAACACCTGTAAATAGAGGAAGAGTCACTCCAGCTACACGTGCATTTTGAACGATATACGTCACTTATTGAAGTGCCACTACGGACTAAATCTCGTGTTTTCAAAATCCTACCAGAGTCATGTTACTGAAACCTTCTTGTCTCACTTTACATCCCTGCAAAATATTTTGGCTCGACGCGCCGCGAAAGTTAGAGAAAATAAATTTTTATTTTTGAGAATTGTGATGTCGTGTTAGGCTCCGACGGAGCGCCCGGCTCTCATCTGGCAACATTGTTCCCCCCTCGAGTCTTCTGGGTGGGGGGATCACTTATTGCACTCCGCTAACGGAGCCCCACGTGACATATCATCCAACCGCTCCGACCTTCGAGAAAACACAAAGGAGGGGGAAGACATCTTTTCCATTTTCCCCTCTTTCACTCTGTGTCAGGTAACCCTCCAGCGTCGTTGCTAGGAGACGAGCGCCCTCTCCAAAACATGACATCATTGCAATTTGTGGGCTTGTGATTACGTCACCTGCTCCTCGCGTCATCGAAACATGTGGACGCTCAGCAGATCTTGAAAAATTGACAGAAATGCAGAGCGTTCATAAACAGGATTGAAATTTTGCGTACATACATAATCCTTCAGGCACCTTCTTTTTATGGACTAAATAAAATTAACGCTGTTCTCCGAGTCCGGAGTGGCACCTTCAAAGAAGTTATGGCCACTTTTGCATTACTTTTGGTACTGCCCACATACATAAAATGTAACTAGGTACAGGTACACAGATACTACTTTCATTCAGTTGGGCAGAGGGCCATCCAAAAAATTTTCAGATTGAGACGTCTGATGGAAGCGTGTGTGTCAATTTACCGAATAGCACGAAAGGTTCTGAGGTGTAAAATTTGTTTCCCAGAAGAAAAACACACACATAAACATAGCTCTGCGCGTTCACCATTAGCTCGACACCGCGGGTATAACGAGGATGAGAAGGTATGATGCTACGTCACCGATGATGTTGCAGGGTCCACGCGTTCTGGTTCGGCGGTCAGTGGGGGTCAGCACCCTGTCTCTTTGCCGCCGTAAGCCAGTTTCGCCAGTTCCTCCAGAGTCTTGGGGGTTAGAAGGAGCAGCCAAATCGTGCCCGAGCCAGTAGCAATGCTTTTTCAGATCCTAGAACAGCTGAATAGCAGACGACAGCTAAGTAACAGACGACATTTCTCTGAACCAATCAGCGAGCACAGACCCTGTAGCGTCAGCGCAAAGTCGCAAGCAGATCACAGTTTTTATTGCTCTTCACCACCGTTGCGCACTGTCACTTTTTGTTGGCGTACTTCAAATTCAATTTCTGCGATAATTATGACTCTGTGGTGTGAATTACTTCTCATTGTGCATCTTACTGGCCTACTTAACAGTTTTATACCAAGAAAGCAGGGTGTTAAAAATTACTTCAGTGCTACTTTAACAACCTTGAGTATATGGGTTTAAAATTTTTACGATGTACACTTGGATTGCCTGGTACCCCTTTGCCCCCTCTCCCACCAGAAATCTTACAACAACCCCCAAAATATTTGTGGAAGCGATAAAGTCTGGAACCCAAGCGTTTTATTTCAACTTCAGAAGAGGATTGTGTGCCATCATTCAACACCAACTGTGAGATTATATGTCATCGGCATTTGTTCAACGTCACACCACATCCTAGGCTCACGACTCAAACTTGCATCATTCTCAGTCTGATGTCGAATGAACGTCCATGATGTCACGTGACGTTGATGTTGAGTGATGGCCTACGACCACTTCTGACGTGATGGTGAACAAGTCACCGTGGACCATCGTGAATGAATTCCCCGGCTCGTACTGCTAGGCTGGAGTTAATCCTGGAGACACTTCCTGGTGAGCATAATCTGTTTTCTTTCTATTTTTTTTTCTTTATTTATTTATGATGGAGCGCACTCAATACGGTCGGGCTGTAACTGATATTGCATTTAAGAAATATTGCTGCCCTCGCCCTAAAAACAAAGGGCAGTCTATTGGACGACCGTTATGTTCTAGTTGGAACCAGTGCCTTATCTAGAACACGATATCTTGGTTTACAGATATGGTGTATGTGTGTGGGGGGGGGGGTTCATTGCTACAGTTATGTTGTGACAGCTTTGTGAATCATTGCTGATGTCACTGATAACACTGCCCCATGCCTGTACAGTGCGTTGGGGAAGGAGAAATGTTTTGGAGTGTCAATTATGTCACTCGGGTATTGCAACATTTCCCACGTGTCAGATCTCTGATGTCGTTTTGTCAAGGCGTCAAGCGCCCTGCCGTTTTTCCCAACCAGCCGAGTCCTGTCGTCTTGCACGCTGCCAGGATGAACTTGGACCAACTTCCATGGCATCAGACTGGCCCGTAGGAAATTTCTTCTGTTTGTGCCATGGCATATAGCCATGCTTGGACAGTACAGCTGCAAAAACGAAGCTTGTGAGTTACTTTTTTTTTATCGAACTGACGAGCATGCAGTAGCTGTGACTAGTTACATTTAAAAAAGAGTAGTAGTTAACACGGTTACTACTTTTACAGTCTAACTGCAACTTTAACTCAGTTACATCTTTTTTTTTTCAGTGAGTTAGTGTTAAGTTTGTGAGTTACTCTTTTTTTTATCGAGCTGACAAGCATGCAGTAGCTGTGACTAGTTACATTTAAAAAAGAGTAGTTGTAACACAGTTACTACCTTTACAGTCTAACTGTAACTTTAACTTAGTTACAATTTTTTTCAGTGAGTTACAGTATTAAGTTTGTGAGTTACTTTTTTTTATAGAACTGACAAGCATGCAGTAGCTGTGACTAGTTACATTTAAAAAAGAGTAGTAGTTAATACGGTTACTACTTTTACAGTCTAGCTATAACTTTAACTTAGTTACATTTTTTTTCAGTGAGTTACAGTGTTAAGTTTGTGAGTTACTTTTTTTTATCGAACTGACGAGCATGCAGTAGCTGTGACTAGCTACATTTGAAAAAGAGTAGTTGTAACACGGTTACTACTTTTACAGTCTAACTGTAACTTTAACTTAGTTACAATTTTTTTTTCAGTGACTTGCCTTATGACTGCTCGTAAATCAGGTGCAAAGTGCACTACCGGAAGCATATGAGCAATTATAAAGTTATCCAAGCAGAATCTGTCCTGTATCTTTTATGTCATTGTCTGGCCATATTATTGCTCATTCTGATAACAGCCCAAGGGGCACACTTGTAATGTTGACAAGTGTACGAAGTCGAAGTGTTTGAAGAAGTTGCGTGCTCTTCTTGTGTTTTCCCTCAAGCTGGAGATGATGCTATCATCAAGTCAACACCAGAAAACGTTCGTGTTATGTTCATTCACTTAATCTCTGTCTTACACGCAATTGCTAGGGACTGTCACAGCAAATTGATTGATTGATTGGTTGATTACAGATAACGAAGTGGGGCACAAGGAGGATTTCTTTGCACACTCTTGGTGTTGCAGCGTCCGTGGACCTGAAGAGAACCCCAGGAAGCGTTGTGGAGCCAAGTGGTGTCTGTAATGGAAGACTACTACTTTACGTTTCAGTGACCACAGCTGCTATGTGTTAGAAGAGGGGACATATTATGCAACGCATCCCCAGAGAAGGAAATGCATTCCAAGTCAGTGTGTGTGTGGTTGACCTCCAGTAGAACATTAAAACATGAAAGTGCGTGTCAGACAAGTAGCCTCTTTTACTGCAACCATTGTGCGAAAGCATTCAAAGTGAAGCTTATACTATATACCACCTTTGTTCTGCTCTAAAGGGAACTTCACCGTATATCGGTGTAGCTCATCATTGGGGTTTCAAACCATGTGGCGTCAATGGGTCAATGGCTGGCTTTATTGCAATCCTTCGCTAGGAAGGAGGTGACCTCTAAGCAGGGCATTACGGAATAATTTTTGCTTCCGCTGTCTGCACAAAACAGTTCCATCATGCATTAGCCAGCCATTTTTCATTTGCTGCGTAACTATTTATTGTGCGGATCAAATGTGTTAACGTATTTTTTATGTATGTTATGTCGTCTGCCGTCCTTTGTACACCCTTGTATTATTTCCTTGTTTTGTGTGACCCATTGTAAAGTAATTATAAAGTAGATTATGTAAGACCAGGCCTGTAAAGTAAATAAATACTACAAGCAGTTAAACCCCGGGTAATTACAAACCCCGTTGCCATAATTTATTACGCTTTCAGCACGTAACTACTATTATCACAGGTTACTTTTGATGTTATGTAACTGTAACTTCAGTACTTTTACAAGCGATTCGTGATGCACTTGGAGTCACTTTTGGAATTTTGCAAACTGGCTTTCCACGCATAAGGGCCCTTTTTCACCATTTTACTTTGGCATTTTTTAAAGCATTGCAAAACTTCTGAGATGCTTTTCAGCCTAGTTTACACATGTTCTTACGTTTCACGAAGCAGAGCACTTCTGTGCCGTAAAACTTTAATCACCACCATTATCATTACAAAAAACAGGTGTTGAAACATTGGAGGAAAAGACGCAGAGTAACAAGACTGAAAACTTTGTACAGGACGTTAAATGGTGAATTCAGTATAAGCACAAGCCATTAACATTATGCCTTAGAAGCCCGATGCATTTTTTTCTTTTACTTTTTCGTAAAATTAAGGAGTGGAATAGCCAACGAGCTAAAATTGTTGAAGAATTTGTGAGCCACCTAGTGAGTTGTGAGTGCAGTGTTTCTTATCATGTTTGCGACATGTGTGTTTTTGTTTCACTTGTCATCATATATACTATCATCATGTCCTTGTTAGCCATTTAGCCATTTGTAAGTACTGTGTCACCTGCTACGACCGTGGAATTTTTGTCGTTTCGCATTTGTACCCCCAGGAGGAGGCCAGCGGTATCAATAAACAATAACAACAACAATGTATTTCTCGTCTTACAGCTGTGGAAGCGGAGAGAACGTCAGCAGCAGCACCCACATACGAGTGTTCCGTGTGCTACAGCATGTTTGTCTCCGAAGAGTACCTGCGGAGGCACCACGAGGAGAAGCACCTGCTGAAGAGGAGGCGGCACCAGTGCCGCTTCTGCAGCTACTCGAGCAACAAGACGACAAACGTCAAGTCTCACGAGCGGACTCACACTGGAGAGAAGCCCTACGTGTGTCGTGTGTGTTTCTGGGGCTTTGCACTCAAAGGGAACCTGGACAAACATTTCAGGGCAGTGCACAAGGGCTACTGAGGAGTGCTTGCAAACCGCGGTATTGTGCAGCTTCAGCAAAAGTACCATCTCGATCCGAAGGAGCACAGTGTCTTTGCCCAATAGTGGCAATAGCATTGCCGATGTCCAACCACTGTAGTGCCAAGATAGCGGCAGCGGTAGTCGAATACCAGACCAATATTTGGCCAGTATTGTTTGAGTGTTGGACCGTTATGTCGATCTCCTCTGCCACTATTGGGCCAAGATACTGGCAATGCCAGTTGAATACTAGACCTATATTTGACCAGTATTGTTCAGGTGTTGGACCAGTATTGTCGATGTGCCGCCACTATTTGGCCAAGATATCGGCAGTGCCACTTGAATACTAGATCAATATTTGACCTGTATTGTTTGAGTGTTGCACCAGTATTGTCGATGTGCTGCCACTATTGGGCCAAGATACTGGCAATGCCAGTTGAATACTAGACCTATATTTGACCAGTATTGTTCAGGTGTTGGACCAGTATTGTCGATGTCCTGCCACTATTAGGCCAAGTTATCGGCAATGCCAGTTGAGTACTAGATCAATATTTGACCAGTATTGTTCTTGTGTTGGACCAGTATTGCCGATGTCCAGCCACTATTGGGCCAAGATACTGGCAATGCTAGTTGAATACTAGACCTATATTTGACCAGTATTGTTGATGTCCTGCCACTGTTGTGTCAAGATATCAGCAATGCCAGTTGAATATTAAACCAATATCTGAGCAGTATTGTTCTTGTGTTGGACCAGTATTGTCGATGTCCTGCCACTGTTGTGACAAGGTATCAGCAATGCCAGTTGAATATTAGACCAATATTTGACTGGTATTGTTTGAAAGTTGGACCAGTACTGCCAATGTCCAACCACTATGGGGCCAAGATATTGGCAATACTGGTGGAATACTAGGCCGATATTTGACCAGTATTGGTTGAGTGTGGGACCAGCATTGCCGATGTCCAGCCAATATTGTGTCAAGATATTGTGCTGCTTGGGCCCCAAGCAGTACAACACCTTGGGGGCACATTACTTGGAATGCTACACAAACCCTCATGTATGAACACCGTGTGAGGGAATTCAAGCTGCAGTCCGAGACGCTATACGGGGTGTTTTGTTTTCGCCTTTACAGAATTTTTATAAGAATAGCTATGAGAGCAGCATATATTGTGGTTTTTGCAGTTGAGTTCCACGGCCAGGCAGACATCCCTTGGGAGCGAGTGTGTAACTACAAGATGTCTACTTACCTGAAATTCATGGATTAACTAAACTTTAATTGGGGAATTTCGGGCAACAAAAGCGAGGTAGCACATTGAGAGACTATCCTCGTTGAACGCCATTTTTAAAAACAATCCTGAAACACGCATGTGCGTTAAAATATCCATCCCTGAATTTTGATATGCAAATGAACTGAAACCGAAAAAAAAGCATGCCTTAGGAGTGCGTCACCCTCGCCGACGGAGGCTTACCTGTGCTGGAAACTGGTTTATCTGGCCCCAGCTGAGTGGCACCTACTCCAATCATCTCCAAATCACGTGGCCCTCTGATGTGAAATGAGCGCTGTTCTCTCCCCGAGTCCCCGGTCGCCACACTTTTTCGGTTTCGGCTCATTTGCGCATCAAAATTCGGGGACGGGTATCTTAATATACGTGTGCGTTTCAGGATTTGTTAAACGTGAAATGGCTTGGAACTAGGATAGTCTCTCGATCTGCTATATCTCGCTTTTGTTTGAAATCCCCTAGTTACAAAGTTAATTAACGAATTAATTGTTCACCTTGTACAGGGTGGGTGCTCTAAAAGGTCAGTCTCATTTTTGTGCCAGACGTGATACCTGATTACTTGACGCACAGATTTCCTCTGCCTCAGAGTAAAGAATTTATGCCAGGGAAACCTACAAAAAAATTGTGGTTACAAACCACTGTGTAACAAAATAAATACGACCACGCAAACTTTTGCCTCCTTCCATAGGTATCGCACCGAGGAAATACACAAAGGCGAAAGTTTGCGTGGCCGTATTTATTTTGTTGCGCGGTGGTTTGTAACCACAATTTTTTTCGTATGTTTCTCTGGCATAAATTATTCACTGTGTGGCAGCAGAAGTCTGTCTGTCGATTAGGTATAGCGTCACACGCAAAAGTGTGACTGACCTCTTATAGCACCCACACTGTAGTGGCACACTCTCTTCGAGAGAATGTCCGCCTGGCCGTAGAAGTCGACTTTTTTTAAATCAAAATTCTGTAGAGGCAAAAAAAAAACAAAAAAAAACACCCTGTATACTTGTTCCACGGTGGTTATAGCATGGACTTTTGAGGTTGTATTTTGTTGTAACGGAAGAAGCAGCACCTCCAGACGGACAGGACTAAATACTTTATGTGATGTACCTTTTGTGTGCAAACAATGTGAGAGGACACCCAAACTTTGTATTTTACATCATGCTGCAATCAGTGCAGACATTTATTAGTCATATTTCTCGTTAATCGTTCACAAAGTGTATTTTTGCCGGGGTTGCACACTAATTTGCAGTGGGGTGGTTAAGAATATATAGTATTTGTCTATGTCGTCACGATAGACACATGCGTAAGAAAGGGACATTACAGAGTGGTGTAACAAAGTGGTTTCCAAACTGTTTTACAACTAATAAAGATAAAGCGAGTAGAGCGTGTTGGTTGTAACTTAACACGGTGGAAGAATGCGGGAGACAGACACGGACGAACGCCTTCTCCATGTGTTTTGTCCGTGTCTGTCCTCTGTGTTCCCCTGCCGTGTTATGTTTTATAACCCTTAAACTTCTCAACAGATGCAGTGTTGATCACATTTTATGCAAATACAGGAAAATTCAGTTTAAAAATCTGATCCCCTCTCGTGAAGGGCTTCATGTTACGAGAATGCCAAGCACATTCCAGCATTAAATCATCAAAATATATTTAACATGTTTTTAACCCCTTAAAAAAAAAAGAAAGAACTTGCAAGAATTATTCATCATAGCCGCTCAAAACCTCTTGTTAATGTCATGTGTGAGACATGCTTTTTTGTTATCTTCCACCGATATACGTTCCGATTTTACCCAATTTTATAGCTCCTGAAACAAACCGCTATTTAAAGCAAACATAAAACCGGGACACACAGTGGTTTATCCAGAACTCCAAGCAGTGGGGTGTTGCAAAAGATTGATTGATTGTTGTGGGGTGATCACTGTCATATATATATATCTTTACTGACACGTGTCTAAGGCTGATATAGCAACAACACCCCCCCGGAGAGGGTGCATAGGAACAAAAATTAGTGGGACATTGGCAAACATTTGGAGTGATGTATGGGCTTTGATTTTCTGCAAACGTATTTTTATTTGCGAGGTATTAATTTTGGGTACCAGATAATGCTATGCACCGCACATTCGGTGTGGCTCTTCCACATGTTGCGTTAATTTCAAATGACAAAAGTACTCTCTTTTATTTTTCACACGAAAATCTAGTTTCCCACTTACTTTGACGCCGTTTCACGACTCCTAAAATGAAACCCAGTTCCTCCCCCCCCCCCTTCGATTTTAGAAAAAAAAAAATAAGGGCCCTGAAAACACAATGCCCCTATGAACATGAACATCTTCAACACAAGTGTGTCTGGTTGGGTAAAAAACGATAGTGAGGAAAATCTCCAACCAAGGTACAGGAGCGGGGTATACTCAGCGTTTTCGGAGCCAGGCTGGCCCTTCCTCGGGAGTAGCAACACCACCTAGATAGAGAGGGCCTGCTAATACTTGTCGCCATGACGTCACAATTAAGAATCAGCCAATGAAGACCGCGTTTTCAATGGCCGTAGCCAATCACAAGCATGCTTTCAGCAGTCGTGGCCGTGAAGACGAACCACCGTCGTCTGCGAGCGGTGATGGGACGTCTCCGCGTACGTCCCGCGGACGTCCCCACGTAAACGGTCCCATATATCTTTCTCACGACTGATTTTCTGGAAAGTGTGTTGCACTTTTTTGTCTTCGAATTCATGTCCACAGGTTCTAAGTTAACTGCAACCATTTCCGAGTTCTTGAATTCGCAGAACGGAGAACCGCAATAGCAGACGAATTCTGATTGTATGTGTCCAGTCGGGCGGAGAGGAGGCAATAAGCAGGCCCTCTGTACCTAGGTGTCGTTGACGCTGCTGCTGACCGGCCCTGTAGTCAACCCCGAGGAAGGAGTCGAACTGGCTCCGAAACGTCGGGTACAGTGGCGCGCAGACATGCCTCGAACAGCGGAGCGCGCGTCATTGGGCGCTCATAGACAGCTGGAAACGAGATTGGGATGATGTACTATCCCGTTGAAGGGAGGGTCGGTACGCACGACGGACGCGTTCGCCGTACCGCACCGTTCATCGGACGCGTCCGTCGTGCGTACCGACCCTCCCTTCAACGGGATAGTGGATCATCCTAATTTCGTTTCCAGCTGTCTATCAGCGCCCGATGACACGCGCTACGCTTTTCGAGACAAGTCTGCGCACCACTGTATCCCATCCCTGTACCATATGGTTGGACATTGTCTTCACAGGGCCTTAATGCACGCTATCCGTGCGAGCCCCATCCCACTCACAGGGGCCGTCATCGTCTCTGTCCTTACAGGTTCCGGGGAAGAGCGTACGCCCCTCTTCAAGTGCATCCAGTGTGCCCTGGTGTTCGTCTCCGAGGAGTTCCTCGCGGAGCACCAGAGGTCCAGGCAGCACTACAGAGCGGGGAAGCGTCGGTGCCGCTTCTGCGACTACACGAGCGACCACATGGGCAGCATCAAGAGGCACGAGGTGACCCACACGGGCGAGAAGCCCTTCGTGTGCCAGGTCTGTTCCAAGGGCTTCACGCGGAAGATGAGCCTGGAGAAGCACGTGAGCGCCGTCCACGAGGGAAAGAGGATGTACAGGTGCGCCACCTGCGGGGACACCTTCCAGCAGAAGCACCACCTGCAGGCCCACGAGTCGGTGCACTCCAACGACAGGCCCCACGTCTGCAACGTGTGCGGGGCCAAGTTCAAGCTGAAGCAGTACCTGGGCAAGCACGTGCGCCTGCACGCGGGGTGCAGGGGCCTGCAGCACCTCAAGAAGCTGGGTTTCAGGTCGGGGGTTTTCCCGGCGCTCCAGTGACAACCTCCGAAAAAAAGGATCTTGTGGCACCCCTTCCCCACATTGCCAAAGAAATTACGGGGTGGATTTAGCGAAGGTTACACATTTCGATCGAGTCGTAAAAATGGAAAATGATGTTTCTACTGCTTCAAACATTGCATGCTCACAGTCGTTCGACTCAAGTTTTAATCATATTTTTTTCAAATGCTATTACTTTGTAGAAAAAAAGTTAGAAGCAAAGTAAATTCTCACCCCATGTACTTCCTATGGGCAGGGGCGGATTTAAAGTAGCACAGAAATCATTTTTAACACCCAGTTTTCTTCTTATAAAACTGTTAAGTTTGCCAGTAAGATGCACCATGCGAAGTAATTTACACCACAGAGTCATAATTATCGCAGAAACTGAATTGAAAATATGCCGCAAAAAGCGACCGTGCGCAACGGTGGTGAAGAGCAGTACCAGCCTGTGATCTGCCTGGAACCTCGCGCTGACGCTATAAGGTCTCGCTCGCTGATTGGCCTAGAAAAATGTTGTCTGCTACTCCGCTGTCGTCTGCTACTCGGCTGTTCGGGGTTCTGATAAAGCCTTTCTCCTTGCTCGGTAAAGCTTCGGGCGCTCCTTGTATCCCCAATTCTCCGGGAAAACTGGCAAAACAGGTTTACGGCGGCAAAGGAACAATGCGCTGACCCCCACTGATCGGCAAACCAGAACGAGTCTCCTTATGCCGTCATCGGTGACGTGCCATCATACCTCCTCATCCTCGTTATAGCTGGAGTGGCGAGTTAAGGGTGAAGGCGCGGAGCTATGTTTATGTGAGTTTTTTTCTGGCAAACAAATTGCACACATCAAAACCTTTCGCGCTATTCGGTATAATGACACACACACTTTCATCAGATGTCTTAATCTGAAATTTTTTTGGATGGCCCTCTGTACTCCTTTAAGGGTCTGTCATGGGGGGGGGGGGCGGTCTTAAGGAAATTTCGTGCTTTGCGGCGCAGCATTGTCCAGGAGATAGGGTTTTTACATAGGGAACACAACCGCATGGGGTCCCCCCCCCATTAAATCCGCCCCTGCCTATGGGCTATGCTGCCTGCAAACCGCCATTTTTTCCTCTGTCTGCTTCTCATTCACATCACCATGTATAGGTGGCGCCGCCTCGAAACCCTGCATCTGGTCCATCTGATTGTTGGTTGTTCCATAGGTTCTGGTTTTGCTTCGTCTCCGGGCAGCGCCACCTATACGTGGTGATGTGAACGTGTAGCCGACGGAGGAAAAAATGGCGGTCTGCGGGTGGTATATTCCTTAGGAAATGCATGGGGGTGAAAATTTGCTTTGCTTCTAACTTTTTTTCTACAAAGTGATAGCATTTGAAAAAAATATGATTAAGACTTGAGGCAAATGACTATCAGTATGCAAAGTTTGAAGCGCTAGAAACGCAATTTTCTATTTTTACGACTCGATCGAAATAGGACAAAAGCCAAGGGACATTTGCTTGTATATTGGTGACACCGCTGCTATTGCGAGCAGTCTTGAATGGTCATTGTAGCCAATCTCCATTGAACACGTGCGTAGCGCCGCCTGGTGTGTAACATGTCAACCTGTCAGGAAGCATTGAATCTAGTGCTCTCTGAAACGTTGTCACGTTGCACGTTTGGTGGCGCTACCTGCATTTCCAATGGCCATTGGTTTAAATGACCTTGGAAGACTGCCCATGTTGCAGGTGTGTTACACTCCTTTCAGTCACTTTTAGAGTCAGTTGCCGTGGAAACAGGTCGCCTGCAACCGCACAGGTAACAAGCCGTATGGTAAAATCGATAAAAGCCCCAGTGCGTTGCACAAATAATAATGAAACAGACCAACACAGACACGGCAATGAGCTGGCAAACCAAACAGTTCCGTGTCTCTGTTTGTCTGCTTGATCATTATTAGGGCCTGACTTTTTCGGGTTTTATTTTTGGCCAAATTCGGGGGGTAAATATCGGGTGATATTTTTCATTCGAAAATTCGGGTGTATTCGGGTTAAATCCCGTTACGGCATATTCTGTCGTCAGGAATTCGGGTGTATTCGGGTGATTTTTTTTTTAAATAAAAATTTGTCTTAACATGGAACTAATGTTTAGCAATGTTATCAAACTTTATTTTAATGCACGCTTATGAGTGTGCCACGCGGCCCGGATGTTTTCGGGTAGATTCGGGTTAAACCCAAATTTTACAGATTTCGTTCGGGGGGTAAATATCGGGCGGATACGGGTTTAACCCTAAAAAGTCAGGCCCTAATCATTATCTGTGCCCAGCACTCAGGCTTTGATCGATTTTAACACTCAACACCGTACTGCCCAGCCATAGTTGCAGGGTTTCTGTAGTTCAGGCTGTCTGTGGCGACTCATTAAAGCAGACGACGCCCAGACATCATGTGACCACGCAGGGAGAGGAGGTAGATTGACTAAATAGGAAGACTCACTTCTCGTTTCCTGCTCCTTCACTAAGCCGACATACCGAATGAAACTGTCGTCTGCTTTGGCCGATCACAGCAGATGATTTCAAAGAGGTAAAGCCTGGTGACTGTACTGTTCAGCCAGACAAGCATTTTTGTTTCTCAGTGTGTGTGTGTTTGTGTGTGCAAGTCTGCTGTCACAAATAAAGCACATTGCAAATCCGTTGATGTTGAAGAGACAAACAGAATGTTTGTTATTTTGTAGGTACCAGTTGGTTGGCCATAATTTTTATATGAGATTTGAAAATGGCACTGCCTCTGATGAAGTCATTTCGATGCATGAACGCATTTTTCCAAACTGATACATATGTTATGCAGACTTATACGAAGCATACAGATTCGCAAACTTGTTCTGTAAAAAAATACAAAAACAAGGCAGTTATACAATGCGCTTCATTTTATTCGGCACAGATTTTAAAAGAAAGCATTAGAACAAACAGAATGTTTGTTATTTTGACGGTACCAGTTGGTTGGCCATAATTTTTATGAGATTTGAAAATGGCACTGCCTCTGATGAAGTCATTTCGATGCATGAACGCATTTTTCCAAACCGATACAACTGTCATACAGACTTATAAGAAGCATACAGATTCGCAAACTTGTTCTGTAAAAAAATACAAAAACAAGGCAGTTATACAATGCGCTTCATTTTATTCGGCACAGATTTTAAAAGAAAGCATTAGAACAAACAGAATGTTTGTTATTTTGACGGTACCAGTTGGTTGGCCATAATTTTTATGAGATTTGAAAATGGCACTGCCTCTGATGAAGTCATTTCGATGCATGAACGCATTTTTCCAAACCGATACAACTGTCATGCAGACTTATAAGAAGCATACAGATTCGCAAACTTGGTCTGTAAAAAAATACAAAAACGAGGCAGTTATACAATGCGCTTTATTTTATTCGGCACAGATTTTAAAAGAAAGCATTAGAGCTGCATAAATTAATTTCTTTAATTTATTCCTGTACGACAGCGTATCCAACTACTACACAACTAATGAGCTAAAATTCATTAACTTATCAATTAGATTTTTTTCTGGAAAGATGCGAGATAGCAGTCACTAGCCACAGTTACATGAATCCGACAGAAACCTTTATTTGATTGGTTTGATTTATTGCTCCTCCTCACATCAGTCCTCTCTAGAAGATTGGCTGGACACGGTCTGATGGGAGAGGATTTGCTGCGATAGACCAGCTGGACCCGCTTTTGTCGAGTTCATGTAAACGTGGCTGTTCAAATCCATTGTCCTCATCAAACACCCTGAGATGCGAACGTTAAGGTATAAATTCACAAATTCTGCTATGCTGACGGGCCAACACCAGGGCTACGCACTTCTCTAGTGCAGGAACAAAACGACCTTGGCCTTACCTGGGCCGGAGACTGATCTATCTGGCCAACTCATTAGCGCCTACTCATCAGCGCCACTCATTGACGCCTAGACCAACCATCTTCACAGCCCCAAAGTGCGTGGCCCTCTCGCATGGAATGCCTGTCATTCTTTCTGTGCTCAAGTAGTGCATAGGTTTGGTTCCAACTGATATGCTTAGCAAAATTTGGCAATTTATATCTCAAGGTATGTTCGCTTCTCAGGGTGTCTAATAAGGAGAATGAATTTGAATAATGACTGGCTCCAATTCTGCTATGAAAGATGAGAGCCAATTCTGCTATTTCGCATTTCTCGGAAAACCCCTAATTAATACGGTAATCAGATAATGAATTTTGGTTAAGTTGTCCAGTAATTGCACACGTTGTCCTACGGGGTGCCTGTCCTGCCGTATAACCCATCCGCAAAAGCAAAATTTCTGCAGCTCTAATAGTTCTTTAATAAAAAATCTGTGCAAATAAAAAAATGCAACCTGTATATATCATACCTGAGAGCATATTTTTTTAAATGCCGTTGGACAGGGGACATTTTTTAAATGTCATTAAAGGCCACTGTTTCGTCCTAGCCTTGATTTGTGGGTGGGGCTATATTGTAAGTTACGTCGTAACAGCTTATTTATCGAAAGGAAAGTTAGGTAGCAAGCGAGCTGATGGTGACGATCCATGACTTGAAAACCCGAGACGAGGTAGGGACGAAAACAGACACACACAAACACGGTCTCAAACTCCACAAGTTTGAGACCGTGTTTGTGTGTGTCTGTTTTCGTCCCTACCTCGTCTCGGGTTTTCAAGTCATGGCTTGTTTATCATTAATGCTAGCATGTATCTAGGAGTCACCCCCCTGAAATTTGAGATCGCCCAACACAGCTCGGCTACCGATGCATATACGGACAACCATGTTGACACCCCTCCCCCAAAAAAAAACAAACAAAAAAGAAAGATTGACTTTTCGGAAAAACGGTCCATAAAAGCTGAAATAACAGACTCTACATGTGGTACAAGGGGAAAATGTGGTCTATACTGTAGAAGATCTCGATAGACCCCTAGTTGGGACTCATCGGCAGATCCTATTTGAGTTCTTTTTTTAGATTTCGATATGTGGCCTCACCCAAACAGGTAAGGCCTTCCAAAAATTGCCTATAGGCTCATTGTATTGTCCCCCTCCACGGTAATCTTTAGTAAATGTTTATTGAGAAGAGTAAACTATTTACACAAAATGAGATCTAACATGACTATGGTAACTATATACAAGAAGCACCAGAAAAACACACACAAACAGCAATGGACGGTAAGTGAAAGCTAAAACTATGTACAGAACAAGGAACAACCAAAACACTAGCCATGACTAAGGACAGAAAACCTCACTTTAGGGAACAATTATCATAATAAGCACACGGGTTAATCAAAACAAACAAAAGGCGACAAGACGAGAAGTTACAAGAAGGTGGTTACAGGTGGTATATACAAGGATATGTACACGTTTGTCCATGAGATCTATCACAGCTTCGTGATTATGTGGCCACTAGCCAACACAAACACGTTCCAGTGGTGCTTCCACCGCTTTCGGAAGTTCACGAGACCGAAAGATCTCAGTTCGTCCTGGAGCCGAGCTCGTAGGGCGATCCGGCACGCGCACAGCAAGTCCACGAGTGTCGCCGGCTGTGCCCCATACACAGCACGTGTCCTGGCGCACCAAAGTTGGAAGGTCACCTCGGCAACCAGGAGCACGAAGGCAGGTCGCTTCCTCTCCGGCACGGGCACTGGGTCCAGAAACTGCGTCGTGTCGAGGGCGACCGCGGGCAACTGATACAGATCGGCCACCTTCCTCCACATGGCCGCCGCGTTGATGCAGTCGAAGAAGGCGTGCTGATGCGTCTCCACCGCCCCGCAGGTGACGCAGGAGTCCCAGCGTGAGAGGCCAAAGCTATGCAGCCTTGCTCGGACCGGCAGCACCTCATGCGATCGCTGCCATAAGACGTCTACTCGTGAGCCCTCCAGGAAAGGGGACACCACGAGACTTCGGTCGTGGGGCCGCGGGCCCGCCTGTACCGGGAAACTGGCCTCACACAGCGCCTCGTACAGCTCCCTCACAGACCATGTGGTGAAGTCGACGTCAGGCAGGTGACGGCGTAGCAGGACAGCGTACTTCCTCATGAGTCTGTAAAAGGTCATGAGCCTCTCCGTGTGTGGCCGCCCAATGTCGAAGGCTCCTCCGAAGTCTTGGATGTAGGTGCCGGCGAAGAACAGGGCCAGGTGGTGCGAGATGTGTGTCGCATCTCGGAGGACAGAGAAGAGGGCTGAGAGGCCCAGAGCCGCGCAGAAGAGGCGCACGTCTGGGAACCTCCAGCCGCCCAGCTGTGGAGGCCTCATCATAAGGGCCCTCTGCACACGTTCTGGTCGCCCATTCCAGAAGAACTGATAGGTGAGGCGGTTCGCTCTTCTTGCAGTGGCGGTGGCTGGCTGGAAGGCCGTGCCGAAGTACCACAGTGGGGAACACAGATGCCTGGACACCACTGCCGCACGCTCTCTCAGATCCAGGTCGAGGGCTGACACCGCTTGGATGCGGGCCGACATATCTTGGAGTGCATGTCTCCAGTTGCTAGTGAGGGGACCGGTCCGGTGAAATTCGATACCGAGTATACGACAGGACTGTCGTACCGGTATACCATAGGCGTCCGAATAGGGAAAGTTGTCCCCAATAGCCATGAAGGCGCACTTCCGTTCGTTGAGCTTGGCACCCGACGCCCTGCTGTATTTGTCCAAGCAGTTCAGAACCTGTGCAGTTGCATGGGGTGTCGGAAGGCACACCGTTAAATCGTCCGCGTACGCGAACACAGTCGCGAACTTGTGGCTCCCTGGGACTGGTAGGCGGGGCACAGCACACTGGTTGGACAACATCCTGACCACTGCTTCGAAGACGAGGACGTAGAGTGTAGGAGATAAGGGGCATCCCTGCCTCACTCCTCTGGTGACGTCGAAAGCCAAAGACGGCCTGCCGTTCACTAACACTTGGCTCTCGGCACCTGTGTACAGGACTCGCACGAACTGTTGGAAGCGCTCGCCGAAACCCGCACGGTGCAAGACGTGAAAGAGGAAGCCATGGTCCACTCGGTCAAAGGCCGCCTCTTGGTCGAAAGATACGATATACGCTCGGGCCTGACGGTCGGCAACCCAGTAGAAAATGTCCCTGAGGGCGGCCAAATGCTGCTGGATGCCGCGTTCTGGAACAGCGCACGCTTGAGCCGGCGAGACGATGAGCGTGCTGATCTGGGCGACACGCTGCTGGAGCACCTTGGCGAAGAGCTTATAGTCCACATTGAGCAATGTGATGGGCCTCCAGGCAGAGAGCTCATCAGCACGCGCACCGTCTTTGCAGAGGAGCTTGACGTAGCCTCGACGGGACGACGCCGGTAAGGTGCCACGCTCAACAGCATCCAGGAACACTCCACGGAGGGCGGGACCCAGGATGTCCCAGAAACGAAGATAAAACTCCACTGGGAGTCCGTCAGGGCCGGGTGACTTCCCTTTGCGCATACTCCTTGCGGCTTGAAATAGCTCGTGGACGCTGACATCGAGGTCCAGGTCGCTTGACTGGTCGGAAGTGAGACCCTCGTACTGGCGGCACACCTCCTCCCAGAGTGAGGGGTCGACTGACTCTCGGGCGTATAAGGTGGCGTAGTGCGACCCACAGGTGAGGACCAGGTCGTCCAAGGTCGTGGCCAAAGTCCCATCTTCCCGGACAAGGCGTTCCAGCCGCACAGGTGTCGAGCGCTGTACCTCCGAGAGGGCCGCCTGGACCGGGCCGGCGGACCGCATATGAGCCGGTCGGGAAGCGTCTAGAGACCATCCCCGTGCCCGGCGCCACAGAAGTGCTGAGAGTTCCGCCTGTAGCTCCTTGTATGCTGTGGCCTCCTCCCGGGAACCCAAGCCGCATTCCAGAAGGCCCCGAAGACCGACCTGCAACAGGTGAATGTCTCGCCTCCGCTCCGCCACCAGCTCTTTGCCCCATTTTCGGAGGATCCTCCTAGCACCATCCTTCACACTGTCCCACCACTCCAAAGATGTCACTTCGTGGATTCGGGATTCCAGGTACGCCTGGACGTCCTGTACCACTCGGTCGTCGTTCAGGAGCGATGGGTTCAACCGCCACGGCGCGGGTTGGGGTCCAAAGCCAACTGGGTCTTGTAGGTCCAGGACGACTGCCCGGTGGTCAGTAAAGAACTGCACAGAAGTGCCGACCTGCACCACCGCACAATCCTGCACCCCACACGAGAGAGACTTCGACACGTAGAACCGGTCCAGACGGACGTGGCGGTCTTGGCTGCTGAACGTGAAACCTGGTGTAAGTCCGTGGATAAGGTTCCAGGCGTCTGCGAGGTCCCTCGCCCGCAACAGGCGTCTCAGCTCCTTGCTCTTCCAGGGTTGGTTCCTCGATGTTCCCCCCGCTCGGTCATACTGTTCGTCCACAACACAGTTGAAGTCACCACCGAGCACAACGTCCCTCTTACCGAGGAGGTAGGGATCGACGCGGCGGAGAAAGTCATTTCTCTCCTGGTAGTCCGTGGGAGCGTAGATGGACACCAGGCGCCTGTCACGCCCGTTGATGGCCACGTCCACTGACACAAGTCGTCCTTCAAAGTCGAAGGAGTGGCGCAACACAGTTCCACGAAAACGCGGTGTCACGAGGATAGCCACGCCACGAGACCTCGATGTCCCACAGCTGAAGTGTCCCTTCACACCCACTCGTACTGCAAAGTTCTTAGCTTCCTGCAGGCTACTGAAATGAGTCTCCTGGAGGAAGGCGATGTCCACTTGCAACGATGCAAGCAGCGAACCCAACATTCGCTGCTTTCGATGTTGGCGGATCCCGCGCACATTAAGGGTGAGCACTTTCATTGTCCGCTTGGGAGGAGGGTGGGGACGGCACGGCACGATTGGCGGCCTGTCGTCGCTTCTTCTTCTCCGTCTTCTTGCGGCCGCTGGCCCGTTCGACTGTTTGCCACGGCTGCTCCTGAGGGGCAGCCGCTGACTCCAGCGAGTCGCTCGACATGTGTGGCCGTTTCGCTGATAGTGGAGCGTGGTCTCGGCTCTCTTCATCGGACGAGGATGACATTTCCTCGGTGGACTCCACAGTGGCATCCTCGTCAATGACGAGTGGCGCGTCGGAAACCTCGCTGGAGCTATGTTCGGAACTGGTCAGGGAGGCGTCCTCTTGCCGGTCGGTCGATTCCTGACCCACAACTGCCGTTGCAGGGGACACAGCCTGGGGGGCCCCGGTGGTCGGCGCTCCTTCATCACTTTGCTGAGAGGGCGCAATGGCGTCCTCCGTGGTTGGTGATTCGCGAACCTGCTGCCCGTCCGGGGTGGGGGCACCCTCGCCGCCGCCGAGCGCGATGACTTCCTGCGTATCCCTCAGGTCACTGGCTGCCTCGTCAACCAGCATATCGTCCTCGGTGGCGATGCTGGCGTACGTCTTGACCCTGCAGCGCGTGGTCCAGTGGTCCGCTCCACACTTGCGGCACCGCTCATTGCACGAGGCCGCCTCGTGCCCGAACGCCGCGCAGCGACGACACCTGGGTGTCGTGCAGTCCAGCACGTAATGGCCCTCTTGACCGCACCGGCGACATTGTTTGCGCATGCCGCTATAAAGGCACATGCCCTGGAAGCCGCGCACAGTCACGAAATTCGGCACTTCCTTCGTCACCTCGATGAGCACCTTCCGGGCTCCCGTTTCAACGGTGGGGTAGTCCCGGTACTTCTCTCGATGTGACTTGAGCACTTTGCCATACCTGGAGAGAACTGCATCCAGGTCTTCGTCGGGTAGCTCCGTCGGAAGGTCGAGCACGGTGACCACTTTCACCGTCGATGCCAGGGAAACCAATGGGTAGTCCCTGCTTGCAATGGTTAGTACGCCCAAAGCACGGAGAATTTCCACTGCGCGCATTGAGTGCACAGTCACAAAGAAACGACCTCTGCCCGAAGGTCGGACGGAGCGAAGGTCGCGTAGCGAGGTGGCAGAGGCCACCGCGTCTAGAACTTGCCTGGTTTTCACCTGGCTGTCGGCATGGAGGCTGAAAGTGAGGTCCTGGCGTAGCTGCGTCGCCATCTCCGTAGGGAATCCCCCGGCCCCCCCGGCGGATCCCATCTTGCGGTGCAGCGACGCGATAAACTGGACTTGAAATATACAATCTTTAGTAAAAGGCGAAAGATTAATACGCGGAGTTGAAGAGAGACCTGAGCATAACCAAACATCTGCTCGCGAAAACGCGTCTCTCCAAAGATGTCTACCAATCATAAGGGTGAGTTCGAAACGGATAATAAGGTAATGCGTAATCTACATAATAATACGTAAAAGTGACGAAACTTGTTGTTGTAAAGACGTATAGTATCCACGTTTTCCATTCAGGCGCATTGTTTTCAAGGCATGTCTAATCACTTTCTCTTCTTTTATCGCTTGATCTCGCGCAGGTTGTAAAACTGTTTGGCGATATCGCTCAAAGATGGCGCCACGGATTTACTTTTGAAACGTTCATTTGGAGCTCTGTTTAGTGTAACAGGTCATACTTCGGTGTTTTTCAAGGTTGGAGATATCAAAAGTTTATCGCAAGCATCCTTGGAAGCGGTTTAATGCGACTTCGATGCTTAAAGCGTCAGATTTCCGTTACAGTGTACTTCTGGTACTTGTACTTCCTTCCGTGCTGCAATGGCGTCGTCCATGTAGTGGTTCCTCTCTTCCGAGAAATTTGGCAGAATGGGTTGGAAAAAGCGGCGGTAAAAGTTTTTGTGCAAACCTGTATTGGCACAGACGACGTTCATCCCCAGGTTTCAGTCGCTTTTTTTGCTTTTCGGTCCGAGCGTTATCACTTTTTTTGTTTCGAATTCTGTCTGTTTGCCGTCGCTCTTGCATTCATCACTGGCTCGAACATGAACGAGAAGTCTCCGTTATTCTTGCTTACTATTTTGCGTTGCTTCTATTCTGTCGCAAAAATTATTTACGTAATTATTCATCTGTCACCAGTGTCACAAAACTAGAGCGATCAGATCTAGAGAAACAACAGTTCTGAAACAGTTGTGAACCCGACACTGCCTATCAAGAATTATTAATTTAGATTCTGTTTACTTCCCGTGGGGATGTGAATTGTATTCACCACTGGGAAGTACCACAAAGATCCCACTTAAGCGACAAGGGTACACTGAAACCTTAGTCTGGAAGAGAATGATAACCCGAAATGACAGAGGGTTTGAAAATCGTTTTGGACTACTGTGCAGTGTGTCACTGCCTTTGTGACAACCTCATACTCCCATACAATGCCGCACAACAATAACTGATGTGTGTGAAAGAAACAAGTTTCATTTGGGAGTTCAAACACATGTACCCCTCCTGCCATTATTTAAAATGCTTTTTGACGATTTAATATATATATATCGGTATTCATATGTCACTTAACTTCGTAAGCTAATTGACACCAATGGAATTATATGTCACAGCTCATGTTACAAATATAACAACCAAAATGTGTACGATAAAGAAACTTAATGTGTTTTCAAAAAATGCACAGGCATGAGATACAAACTCCAAGTCTGGTGCAATGCATTGTGTTCTAGAAACAATGAGAAACATGTACAACCCAAACATAATGTGTATCGTTCTTCAGAACATGGCATCAAACCTCGTCGTCTGCATGGACCTCGTCGTCTGCCATTGATGAGGTCCAACGTAAAAGTGTTTTACATGAGAAACCATTTGTGTGCACAACTAAGAAATCTCCGCGTTTATTTTCTTAATTTTTTTTACAAACAAGCAAACAAATCTCTGTGTGTGCAGGTATGGTTATACTCCATCTGCGGATCCATGCTCGTCGTCTGCATGGACCTCATCGTCTGCCAATGATAGAGGTCCAACGTAAAAGTGTTTTACATGAGAAACCATTTGTGTGCACAACTAAGAAATATCTGTGTTTATTTTTTTTTCCTTACAAACAAACAAATCTCTGTGCGTGCAGGTATGGCTATACCGCATCCGCAGATCCGCGCGGCACCTCAGTTTGCGGATGGAAATATTCAGTGTATTGATTTTTATACTGGCTTACATAACAGAGGGACAGAACAAAAAACAATAGGACGTTTCGACGCCTATCCTCATCAGCAAAAACTCAAGGATGGAAATATAAAGTTTTGAAATCCGCGTGGATGAAACGGTGCGCCTGTGCAGTGCGTGGAGGTGCCTGCATTTTATCCGCCAATATGCTTTCCCCCGAGTTGTGTGAATTTGTTAATTTCTGGGCGTCTGAGGCTCACGTGTTCGTTCATCCCTAATTGCGGTCTGCCTCAACCATTTCTCGTTGTTTGAAGTGTTGCTGTGTGTGCCAGCGTCGATATGTGTCATCCGTTGCATTGCTGTGCCTTTCAGTGCATTTTAGTCGGGCAGTTGCTGATGACAAAGTTTCTGAGGTAGCTGTCATGCTGAAAAGCGAAAGTGTTTGTGGCAACATTTTTGCCATGGGGATTGTTTCCTAGAGATACATGGATGCGTGGGTACAGTCGTTATAGACACAGCCGCTGATACGGATGCACCTATGTCAACCTGTGCAACTGCGCTTGCGGTCGCGGATCTTACGTGTGCGGGTACAGTCGATATTGTCTGCGCTCGCGTCTACTTATCAGAATAACCTTTGATGTTTCATTTCCGCTGGCCACGACACATACTGGAGAGGGAAGTCAGCGGAGCAGGTTTTAGAACCCCCTCTGCCTTTCTTGATTTCAACATTCGTTGCAATTAAATTTCCCAAAATCTAGATACTCAAAATTGGTGGCTTGATTGCTGTTTTAAAATTAATACTGTTTTTAATTAAATGTGATTACATGTGCTTGTGGGATAAGTCGGTTCAAACGCTTGCCCGTAAATAAAGTTTGCAATTGTATCATTGTTCTGTGACATTGTCAATTCTTGCTTGAAGTTGTTCCCAAAATTTGCTCCTAAAATTTGCAAATTTTTTTGAATTCATCAAATTCACAAAAATTAGGGTCTCTCTATCAATAAGGGTATTAATGGTACTTTGTTTTGTATACATACCTCTTGATGGGATACTGGAAAGGAGCTTTCTGATTGGACCAGATGGGTTCTTTTTTTTTCTCTCTCTCCCTTTGTTCTCCATAGGTGAGAGAGAATGGAGTAAAACACCTTAGGTTCAAGTGTTCTTTTTTTTTTTTTTTTTTCAGTGTATCTCATGTCTCTCCAGAGTTCCTCAAGAAGAACCACCAGGTCCCCTTTCCCAAATTGATGAAGAGGGAACTGCGACTGCAACTGATCTACAGAAATATGAGGAGGTGACTGTAAATGCTGCGGATGAAGAGTTGGGGAAATATCGTCGGCGCCCTATCTGAGGTTTTTGCTTTCAGTATGCACTGTATTTTCGACAGCCTGTTTGCACCGTGCTAAAATGTTTGCACGCACAGGGAGCATTTTTTTATCCTTTAAAAATTTTTAATAAAAGGCTAAGAGAGCAGCATAGACGCCATTTTCGATGTTGAGTTATGTGGCGGAGCGGATGTCCTCTAGAAGAGTATAAGGTTCAGAATGTTCTTCATCGAAAAATGAAAAAAAAAAATTAGTACAACAATTAGTCAGTTAGTTACAGGGTTAGTCAGTAAGGGAAAGCGCTCTTATACAGTCTCCAACCATACTCGGCATACAAACTATCAGAAAATGTGTCTACAAAATGACTAATTAACCTAAAATCAACTCTTTAGTTAATTAATAAATTTAATTAACATTTTAATTGTGAGATTTTCGAGCAGACGCCAGTACATTAGAAAAATGCCCATCGAAAGTCATTATGACGTTTTAGAAAATCCTGAAACTGTTGAAATATTCATTGGTAGATTTTTACACGGAAATGAGCTGCAACCCAAAGTGTGCTCGTAGCATTTCCCATAAAAATTCTGTAAAGGGGCCATCTTTTCTGGGTTTACAAAAAAATGTAGCATGTTTTACTTTTATTTATTTTTAACTAGAAGGACCTTGAGGTAGTACTGAGACTACACCCTTTGATATGCTGTTACCTCTTATCTGTTTTCCTCACAAAGTGAGAAAAAAGCTGTCCCCATTTACTTACAGTACGTTCTCGTGCGTCAAACATGTTTTCTTCGAGCTAAGGGTTCTTCTGGTGCGAGTTCTCCTTTCAAGTTATTGTTGCGGTGTGAATATGTTCACCGGCTCTCTGCCACTTTTTAATTTCCATTGCTCATGTATACTGTAGTACTGGTTTTAATACAGTGAACACTCGTTAATATGACCCCCGATAATCTGACATACAGGCTTTACGACCTGGGAAACGACGCAGTGAAACCCAGTGATGGCCACTAACTACTTCTACAGTAGTTCAACTATAACTACTTCGCAATGGAGTAGTTTTACTAGTAGTTCAGCTACTTTTCAGTGGAGGTAGTTAAAACTACTTATTTGACTACTGCAATGTATTTTAACTACATCTCTAACAACTTAACGTTGTCCATCAACACCCATCCCATTCTATAGTGTTCTTGGACACCCAAATATGAATCACAAGCAGTGATAAAAGCGAAGATTTAGTACGCATGCACGGCACAATTGCTCTGCACCTCCGTTCTCATCAAACAAGTAGCTCGAGGTAAAAGTCGGAAGCACAGTCGTGCCGTAAAGCTTGTGGCAAAATCGGAAGTAGTTGGCACCTGCAGTAACCTAACTACTGTAGTTAACTACTCGAAATAGTAGTTTAACTAGTGGTTGCACACTACATTTTCGCAGCTAGTTGATAACTACTTTTTAACTAAAATCAGGTACTTTAACTAGTAGTTTAAGTACATGTAGTTAAGTACTGGCCACCACAGGTTGGAACCTCTGAACCCCCGTTAATATGACAATTCCGCATTATGACCAAAATTTGCGAGAACGACCATGGTCATAATAACGAGAGTTCGCTGTAATTCAGTATGCATATAAGCACGTTTCCAGCAGCTCTGATAAGGGTCGCTAGAGATAGTGTGCATTGCAATTCATTCGTACAATTCTGTGATGTATGATGTTTTGAACCCTTCTTGTATCTTTTTCTGAAGGAGGTCGGCTACAGCCGCAATTCCTCTGTAGGGGTCAGATGCGCTATATTTCAGGCTTTTGAAGCTTTTACTTATTTGTTTTAAGCATGTTGAAGTTGCATTCGATTTAAACCTGAATGAATGGTGGAGCAGTTAGTCTGTTATTCTATGAATTATTATGAGCATTAGTACGACTAGTCGTCATTGTATGAGTTATACTCAGGGCGTCAAACTGAAGTATTTGCGGGTATGGGTTCACGAATCTTAGTTCTGTTTCGGTTTGTTTCGTGAGCGCCGAAATAATGGTTTGAGCCGGTTTCGTTGAGTTCATAACGGTTCAGTGCACTGCAAAAAAAAAAGACAAAAAAGTTGCGCCAACATTCTGTTCTACTGTGCTGGATCGTTCAGAGCGGGATGCATGTTTTCTTACGAACACATTAAAAGGGCACTAAAATGCGAAAACAAGTTCGTTTCAAATTATGTTAGATGCTACATTAATTTGGTACAGTCAACCCTCGATTTATGAACGCCCTCGGTTCCCGGAAAAATCGTTCATAAATCGAGGGATTTATAAATAGAAAATTCCGTTAAGTCAGTATTCCGCGGCTTATGCGCGAGTTTTTTTTTGCACGGACTCTCTGCAGCTTGTTCACCGGTGCGGCTTATCTGATGACTATTTCTTCCTGGTATTTTCCCCATACGCCGGTTTTAACAAAAGGGACAACAGTGTCTGTGGAACAGCACTGCCCTGCCGATGCACGAACAGTGCATTGGCAGGACAGGGGTGGGTTCACATTCGAGTAGATTGATCTTCCTGGTGCATTCCCCCAAGCAGCTTTAACGAAAAGTGGTGACAGTGATTCACGTTTTCTGGAAGACCAGTGACCCATCAATCCATGAAAAACGCCCAACAAGGGCACAATCCGATCTTGGTAGAACTCTGGAGCTAACCTTCTTTGTTGTATACCATGCCGACCCTGAAGATTGGACCACAAGGTTTATGGCCTTCTCTATGGTCTCCTTTGTCGCACAAAGCAGTCATCTCATATTGCCCGCGGCTTATCTGCGAGTGCGGCTTATCTGCCAGAAAATTTCCAAAACGTTCCTAAAAGTGCGTTCTGCAGCTTATCTGTGGTGCAGCTTATCTGCCAGAAAATTTTCAAAACGTTCCTAAAAACGCGTTCTGCGGCTTATCTGCGGTGCGGCTTATACGTCTGAAATTACGGTAATTGAACCACCGACTTTTATTTGAGAGCAAGTTGTCTTTGCATTTTAGTACTCATTTAAGTCAACAGCCTTTTGATATCAATCATTAATTTATTTAATATATGTACCATGAGTTGATGACAATGCAAGCAGAAGTAAAGAATTGTAATTAGTAAAATAATGAGCACATCTTCTGTTTGTATAGTGTCTACATTTTGCCCAGATCGCCACAGCACAGTGGGTGAATCAGTGTAGCAAAGAATCAAAAATAAGTTTTGTACTACAAAGCTGGAAACACGACTGAAAGCTCAAGATGACCCAGACACCAAGTTCATGTCTACAGGCACAGTATATTTTCACGTAGGTGCAGTTCTGAATGCCATTTGCAGCGTATGAGGCAGTCGACTAGGGTGCCCTTCATTCCATTCTGATCATCCATGTGTCCGAGCGTTTTCGAAAAAAGAAAAACAACACTGGACAGTTTACCAAACAGTACTTTTCATTAGGTCCAGTTGGAAAAACAAAAATTGTGGTTTAGTTCAGTTCCTGTCTTGGGAAAAATAGTGGCTCAGTCACAATTTACGTTTTGGTTCCAGTTTTGACACCCTGGTCATACTTACGTACTTATCATGTCCACGCTCACAAAGTGTGCACGAGCGACATTGCTGACATGATTTCAATGATAATGTGTCCATACTTTATTAGTATATCTTTCATGTACTGGATCATTAGGTTCACGGAGACGATACCTACATCCTCCACAAATAATCTGCTCTGTAATCCTTTTGTGAACTCTGAGAAATGTATTGGGCTCCTGTATTACTTTCTTTTTCACAAACGTGTTGACTACAAATTCTTCATGTTGTGGGTTTTCTGATGCACTTTTTACTGAGCTCAATGTTTGTCTGATTCTTCACTCAGTATTAGAACCATTGAAACCACAGAATTGCTTGTCCATCATCTCTCCATTTTTCTCTATATATTTTTGTACACCCCAACTGACATTATCTTAGCTTGTCCCTTGTTTAAAATATATGCTTCTATGTATTCGAGAGCTCCAAACCCCCAAGAGGATTAGTGACACATCTTAAAAGTGTCAAAGCCCCCGGTGCTGGTTCATTCCTGTTGTATGCATCTCGTCTCATTTGTGTGCCCTAGTACAAGGTTTACACGCTTTTACAAAAGTCTTTTTCTGTCGTTGCAGTTTGTGAGATTGTGTTTTTTTTTTTTTTTGTCTCTATTATATCAACCCTGAGTGTTGAGCTTATCTACATGTTCAGCCTGTATGACCTGCCATTGCTCACTTTGAAAGTATCAGAATGTTATTTTCATCACCCATTTTATCTTCCTCACAATATTTATATAGATATCTTCTCCGAATATTGAGCATGCTGCCTACATAAATGATCAGTCCATAGTTTCTACAATTTGCTCAGCTTACAAAAAATTGTGTGCCATGGCCATGACCTACTAGATGATAACGACCATGTCGTAGTTGGCAACCCGTATGAGGATCCCGTCCGCACGATTCGCTAGGAGCACTACTCATCCGCCCGCGAGATCTACATCATGATTGGACAATAGAAATTTGACTTTCGAACGCGCAGAAGCGGACGTACGACTACCGTTGCAGACGACACACAATAGCTCCTATGAAAACGCGTAGAATGATGATGATGATAATCAACTTTAGAAAGAAGCATCGCCCGTGGGACATACACTGCTTGTACAAAAATACTAAGCTGAAGTACAAAGTATCGCAGTAATTGAAGAAGCAATAACCTGCCGACGAGTAGCTCCACCACTAGCTTCCAAACAGAGATCGGAACCGGAACTGAACCCGAACCGAAAACCGGAAAAAAACTTTATTTTCTGACGAACCCGAACAATTTTTTTGTTTGTCCTGAACCGAACCAGAACTGAACAAAAAAAATTGTTGTCCTGCACCAAACCAGAACTGAACAAAAAAAAATTGTGGTCCTGAACCGAACCAGAGCTGAACAAAAAATTTGTTGTCCTGAACTAAACCAGAACTGAACAAAAAAAATTTGTTGTCCTGAACCGAACCAGAACTGAACAAAAAAAATTCGTTGTCCTGAACCAAACCAGAACTGAACAAAAAAAAATTGGCACGGTTACCGGTTCGGGAATTGGTTCAGAGGTGAAACCACTGTACTCGTGACCGACCTTTTTTTGACTCACCTGAAGCGGTTATCTCACACCTTTCTCTTACAACCATGTACGGTGAGTGTAAGCTCGCTTTCACGTAGCAAAATTACTGCCCATGAACCGGTTAAGCCGGGCCCGAAAAAAGGTAACGGTTCCAATCCCTGTAAATGTCCCGACCGCTGAACGATTTTTTTGTATGTGTGTGTGTGCGGGGAGGTGTTCTCCCTGAACCGAACCTGAACTGAACCGATATACCTGAACCGGTTTAAGCTGATAATTTCGGTTCAGCGGAGCTAAACCCGAACCGGACAAAAAAACGGTTCCGATCGGGTGGGGTCCTGGGAAGGGGTGCCTGTGACATGGTCGTTATAATCTACTAGGTCGTGGTCATGGCTCACCCCTTAATTCCTTGTCCGATACCATTTTATATATCCGATAAAGTGGCAACCTTGGCCTCTCCTCTTGCAGACGACAGAAGAGTGCACAGGCCGTACTCCTTCAAGTGCTCGCAGTGCGGCGCCGCGTTCAACACCGAGTCGTCCCTCGCCCTGCACCGCCGGTCGCGGCTCCCCTGCACGGGAAGGAGGCACCGCTGTCGCCTGTGCAACTACGCCACCGACTACACGACCAGCCTCAGGGCGCACGAGCGGACGCACACGGGCGAGAAGCCCTACATCTGTCACATCTGCTTCAAAAGGTTCTCGCAGAAGGGAACGTTGAAGGCGCACTCCAAGACGGTTCACATGGGGGAGCAGGCCCTGCAGCTGTGGACGTAGACGCCCCTCAAAAAAGGATTCTCGCGGAAGGGAGGAAAGGTTGGAACACATTCCAGGACAGTTCACGTGGACGTAGGTCTCAAAGGACACACATCGTTTCAGTAGGAAACGTGCGTCGACATGTTTCTGCACGGGCGCTGCATGTAGACGTTTAAACTGTCGTCTACGCTCATTATGGACATAGACCTCGAAGGACACGTCGTTTCAGAAGGAAACGTGCATCGACGTGTTTCTGCACGGGCGCTGCATGAAGGCATTTAAACTGTCGTCTGCACTGATTGTGCCGATTAAAGGCATTTAAACTGTCGTCTACACTCATTATGCCGGTTGACGGCATTTAAAATGTCGTCTACGCTGATTATGCCGATTGAAATGATTTAGACTGTCGTCTACACTGATTATGCTATTGAAGGCATTTAAACTGTCGTCTGCACTCATTATGCCGATTGAACACATTTAAACTGTCGTCTTCACTGATTATGCAATTGGAGGCATTTAAACTGTCGTCTACACTGATTATGCAATTGAAGGCATTTAAACTGTCGTCTGCACTCATTATGCCGATTGAACGCATTTAAACTGTCGTCTACACTGATTATGCCAATTGAAGGCATTTAAACTGTCGTCTACACTGATTATGTTGATCGTAGGAGGGACTTGGACGTGTTGCTTGTGCTCGTGCAACTCTGAGGATATGCATATAAACATGTGCGATGTACGTGTGTACTACCTGATGCCGCATGCAGAAAATCCATCTTGTGTTTGTCCTGTCTTTGCAGTACCGCGAGTTGTTCTGACTTTTGAAGAACGATGTTGCATTGAAAGTGTTGGCTAAAGTCTTGATGTGAGTTGATTAATGCTTTGTTTGGCGATTTGAGATCTGAGGACTCAGAAATGCGTCCAGCTTCAGAGCCATCTCGAGGCAAAATCCTACCTGGGGCACGATAGGGTGCCCAAATACTAGGTCCCTCTGGATATTACGAAGACAACCGCGTCGTCTGCTACGAACCTCCGCCATCTTTATGCCCACGCGGAACTCGCATTGTGCTCAGAGAAGTACAGCCATACGCTCAGCTACACACTATAATTTGGAGTTGAGTAAATACGTAGCCCTGGATAAGGCGAAGACAACCGTGTCGTCTGCTACGAATCTCCGCCATCTTTATGCCCACGCGGAACTCGCATTGTGCTCAGAGAAGTACAGCCATACGCTCAGCTACACACTATAATTTGGAGTTGAGTAAATACGTAGCCCTGGATAAGGCGAAGACAACCGTGTCGTCTGCTACGAACCTCCGCCATCTTTATGCCCACGCGGAACTCGCATTGTGCTCAGAGAAGTACAGCCATACGCTCAGCTACACACTATAATTTGGAGTTGAGTAAATACGTAGCCCTGGATAAGGCGAAGACAACCGTGTCGTCTGCTACGAATCTCCGCCATCTTTATGCCCGCGCAAAACTCTCGACGCCCTCTCTCGCACCCTTAGAAGCATTTGTCTAAATATTTCGCAGTACGCAGAGAAAAAAAAATTGGCCTAGAATTTATATACTCGCTCCTCATCTTTAGTTGCACACACATGAGCAGTAGGTTATTGTGTTGAGGAAGTCTTCTGCACTTCGAAGTTGTACGGAAAAATTCTGTGAGGAAAAAAAAAGTGAAATGGTAAAAAGTGATCCAGAAAAGTTCTATTCTGCAGCGAAAGTTCCGCAGGCTCTCGCTCTATTACGCCGCCTCACTAGCTTGCAGGCCCCCTCGACCCATCTGGGGGCGTCCGCCCCTCTCAGGACGGCCCTCTCCAATATTGTGGAAAATATTTCTGACAAGGAATCAATCAACCGACCTGTAACTAGTCAATAGCCAAATAGACAGTGATCACTCAGTGCAAAGAGTATGATGTCAGTACTCTGGAAAAGTATACTTTTTTTTTACCTTTGGTTCATGACGTGAGTTGTATTTAATTTTTGTTTGTCTTCATTCAAGCCACAGTATTTTGAAAAGCGTATATTCAACCATTACTTTGGCCAAAGAATGAATGTTGTACTGTCATGCTGAGGAATTGTCAACATATTTATGCTGTGCTATGGAAAGTTATTTTCGTTTTTGAACGTATGTGTGTGTCTTGGTTTCTCCTTTGCAAGGGTTAACCTTGAGTCCTATTCAAGATCATTTCATGTGTAATGCTAGCGATGCGCATTTCATTATACAGGGTGCAGATTTTTATTCGATGCAGATTTTTAATAAAAATCTGAGCAGCTAATACATAATTTTTGTTCGTGGGCTAAATTGCTTCAAATTAAACACATCCTTTCTGATTTCCAGAGCCAGGCATTTTTAAACAATATTAGTTTAGATTGGAATTTGAGAAGAAAAAAAATGTGGATATTAAACAATTTTGAAAAGTGCGTGTACATTGAGATAGCCATTCCGAGATTTTCGAATTGGAAGCCAGTGCAAAAGAGTGCTGTAAGAACAACTTATCCGTGCTGCTGAGCAGCTTGACGAATCACTTGGCAGCGCGTACGAGGTTCGTTCCTTGCATAGACAAGTGCTTGGTTGATTGCTGAGTGTTTTGTCTGGGCTGAAAATAGGAGTGGATGTCTCAAAGTATGCACCAGTTTCACCCTGTACATGCCTCATGGGAACCCTAGCTGGAAATAAGTCTTTAACACTTTGATACAGTGTCCTTAGAGAACATGAGTGGCATGTTTCTTTATCCTGGATATTGTCTTCAACGGACATTGAACAGGACGATCATTGGATTGTGCATGTCAGGGATAATCAACAACAAAATCAAATGAGTACGCAGCAAGCTGCTTGTGCCATTCAGCAATTACCGTGGATCCCTCCATCATACTGCATCTAATCGAACCTTGCTGATCTTCCCACCCCTACGGTTTTAAACTGAGGATTTTGGCTTAAACTTCACAACGTAGCACCATTCCGAATAGGGAGGAACCACTTATGTCGGACACATTATGCACGTCCAAGCTAGCTCCGCCCCCCATTTTTCAGCCAATCCAGAGACGGAAATGTATTGTTCGGAAGCCGGAAGCGTGCTGTACGTTGAAGTTCTGTTTCTGTTTCGCGCCGAGATTGGGAGGAGAGACCCGGGTTCGAATCCCAGCACCAGCTGTGCTCCCTGGGTGTTTTTTCCCGGGTCTTCCTCGGACAAATGTTGGCACGGTCTCTTTTGAAGTCGGCCCACGACTCACGATCCCTGTGATAGTCGTGACCGACTACGGCAGGCAATTCTGTCGACACCATCTGTTTTAACAGTGTGTTTTGGTATTGGTTCATAAGAGCACAATTGAGCCTCTGCATGCAATAAGGGGATAAGTCGACTTATCCCCCTTTTTACTGTTTTTGCTGCAGTGACATCTACATACCTGTATGTACCTGCCGAAAAAATTTCTCAATTTATTGGCCTGCTTCAGGAAGGTAAGAAACGGGAAATGCATGTGTGTCGTGTCAGCGGGACGGACAATACGATCAGGCCCATTTTCTCGGTTCGATGTATCCCCTTATTGCATACAGGGTTATTCTAGCAAACGTCACACATTTCGATCGCATTGTAAAAATACAGGACTAGGTTTGGCCCATCCCAAACTTTGCAGACTGATAGCCATTTATCTGAAGTTTCGTTCGAATTTTTTGTAAGCACTATGGTGATGCGGAAAGAAAATTAAAAATAAAGCAAAATCTCGCCCCATGCATTTTCAATGGCCCATCCCACACAAACACCGCCATTTTTTCTTGTGTCTGCTTCACGTTCACATCACTTCACACAGGTAGCGCTGCCTACAACGATGCGACATGCCGATTCTGACGTTATGCACCAATCCTCTTGTTCCAGTCATGTTCTGCATGCTGGTGCCACCTGTGTGTGGTGAAATGAAAATGAAGCGCACGCAGCAGAAAATGGCGACTTTTGAGTGAGATAGGCCATAGAAAATGCGTAGAGTGAAATTTTGCTAGATTTTTTATTTTTCTTCTACAGGACCATAATGCTAAAAAAAAAATTTCAACGAAACTTCAGACAAATGGCTACCAGTCTGCAAAGCTTGGTGTTGCATAAAACCCGTCTTCTCTTTTTACGATGCGATAAAAATGTCTAACGTTTCCTAGACAGACTAACCCTGTAGAGAGGTTTAGTTATCCTCATCTTACATCCTACCCGATTGTTACAGTTAAGCAAGAAGAAGGCGGCGAGGAAGGACAGTTCGCGTGCTCCCCCTGCGGCGGAGCCTTCGTCTCCGAGACGTTCCTGCAGGAGCACCGCGGGGAGAAGCGCCCGGGCGGGGGAGACAAGCACCGGTGCAGGTTCTGCGACTACGCGAGCGCGGACGCCTTCTGCGTCCGCAAGCACGAGCGGGTCCACACGGGGGAGAGGCCGCACGTCTGCCAGGTCTGCAGCAAGGGGTTTGCGCAGAGGAGCAACCTGGTGAAGCACCTGCGGATGGTGCACCGGGGGGAGAGGGTGTACAAGTGCGCCACCTGCGGGGACAGCTTCCAGCAGAAGCACCACCTGAAGGACCACGGGAGGGTGCACACCAAGGAGAGGCCCCACGTCTGCGAGCTGTGCGGCACCGCGTTCACGCTGAAGCGGAACCTGCGGAGGCACCTGCGCCTCACCAGCTGCAACGGCCACAATAAGTAGTTCCCTGGCGCGTAGGCTGACTCGTAGGGTCGTGAGCGGTGTCGCGGTTTTCTGTCCGTCCCGTCCGAGGCGAAATCGTGGCGCGACTGCGTGTACCTAGGGGTGTATGTAGGGGTGTATCTATTGTATCTAGGGACGTGCCAACCAAATCCTCGAATCCTAGGCAGGGATTCGAGATTCGCGAATCCGAATCCCACTGTCTTTAAAAAGGCAAATCGAATCTTTCACAACCAACAAACACAAAAGAACGACGACAGAACTGATGTTCTGAGGCTGGAACAACGTAGAAGGGAGAAATACACACAAAGCCTCAATTTGCCTAAGAAATTATATTTCAGTATATTTATTAGTCAACCCTATTAGAAAATGCGTACATATTTACATGCGGGTGGGGAGAACCCGGTAGGAAAGAAAATCCCTGTTAAAGGGTTCTCCGTAGTGATTAACAAATACATCAAAGACAGTTCACCGAGCATTAACATACATTAATTTGGCATTACACTTCTAGAAGGCTTCTGAAGACTGGTTAGAAGACACTGACAGTAGCAGTAAGACAGCTAAACGTACACAAAAAAGAGATCCGTATAACAACTCATTACGCGGGTAACGAGGATGGTAAGAAGTTTTTGGTTTGGAGTTTAAACGCTATCCTCCTTATTTCAGGTGGGAAATGATTCCGCTCGCATACAATGCGGAAAATAAATGAGCGCTTACCGTAATTAGTTTTTGTTAATGGTAAAAGCAGACCCTTCGCTCCAGCCCTGCTTTGATGTTTTGCCTTCAAATGGTTATGACTAAGCGTTTTCTGATTCTAAACAGCCGGTAATATACGACCGCGCGATGAGTAGGACGTTATGGGAAATTACTTGTTGAATACTTAATATTCTGTAATTAGTCATCACAGGAGAAACAGGGTGTAACGATGAAAGACGAAAGTCACTGAAAAGGTTAGGCAGCTGGAGGACTCCTACCCACATCTTCTGGATTACCGGTAATCCAGAAGATGTGGGCTCGAGTCCTACAAGTGGCTAACCTTTTCAGTGTGACTTTCATCTTTCCTCGTACACAAACCACGTTTGTTTGTTTGTCTTTCAAGTTCTTCTGGTTTTTTCTTCTTTGTTTCAAAGTCTTCTTGTTTGTTTGCTTACATTTTTGCTCTAGACTGAAAGAGTTCAGACAGGCACTGTTACGTTACAAATTTAAAAGTAACATGGTTTTGTGTTTGATAGTTGGTTAGTTTTATTGAAATAATTCTGGCTCGAGAACTTACGTATTTTCTTGTAGTTGTTGAACAGCATGCTAAATAAACAAGAGTTGTACGGGTATGTTTTCTCCTGAAACTGCATCATTATTTAATTTGTTTTTCACTAAACCAGTGTATCATGTTCTGCTTCAAAACACTTTTCACACAGATGTTTTCTCGTTTGTTTATATTGCTCTGGAACTGTTGTTCTGGAACTGTTACATTAGAAGTTTAAAAGTAACCCAGTATTCCTTTTGACTGTTGCCTAGTTTTATGGAAATAGTCCAATCTCAAGAATTGACGTATTTCTTGTAGTCGACAGAAAACATGTTAAATAAATTTACGTTTAAGAAGAACTATATGGGTATATTTTCTTCTGAAACTGAACTATTATTTTATTTGTTTTTCATTAAACAAAGGCATCATATTCTGCTTCAAAGCACTTTTAAGTAGATGTGTTTTTTTCCCCTAGATGTTAATCTCTTTTTAAAAAAAGGATCGTGGAACCTTCATTGGATTGGGATCCAATTCGGCGCGCCCTTCATATTGGTGGGGTAAAAAAGTGACCTTTACTTGGTAAATTTCCGAATTCGGTTCTCAAATATTTACATAATTAAACTTACACGATACACGACATTCACATCAGTAGGTGGCAAAAACCTAATAAGAACAAATGCCGTTGACTACGTGATTCTAGGTGGCGTAGTTTTTTTATTATAATTCAATGACACATTTTCTGGGACACCCTGTATACATAGGGAGTGACTCTTTCGGGTTAAATGCCTTTCTCCGATTTGGGGGAGGTAAAAATCGGGTGTTATTTTTAAATATGGAATTCGGTGAGAAATCTGGCACTAATTGTGCCTTCGGCTGTTATCGGGTATCGGCTGTATCATTGCAGTAGTTAAATAAGTAGTTTCAACTACCTCCCCTGAAAAGTAGTTGAACTACTAGTTAAACCACTCCATCGCGAAGTAGTTATAGTTAAACTACTGTAGAAGTCGTTAGTGGCCATCACTGGTATCCATACCCCCCCTTTCTACACCCCCAAAAATTATGCAATATTTCGTCAAAGACTATAAAAATAAATGGGAGTAGCTGCATGTTATCATCTAACTCAGGGCCGGCGAAACGGTGGAGCAGCCGGGGCCCGTAATTTCTTTCGCCGGCCCTGATCGTGATCACTTTGACGGAGGTTTGAAAAGCGCGCGTCCACGAGGAGGAAAAGGAGAAAAAAAAAAAAAACACGCGCGAGGAAGAGTCACGTGGGGTAGGCTGATAGCCGGCAAAGAGACTCTCCCATTTGGAAACAGGCATATCGTTTTGTAATGCCGCTAAATCTTCCCTGAAGCGACTCCAGACTCTCTTCCTGAAGCTCTTGGTGCTCTCAAGCTATATTTCGAGCTCATTTTACGATTCGATTATATCATCATCATCATCATCATCATGGGAAATATGGCCGCGCCCACACAAGGCAGATCCGGCGAGCGCAGCCCAGAACGATGCGTGAAACGCGGCATACTAGCGTTCTATATGCACTATTAACCTGCTCGTTACCAAACAAGAAAGGAAAATATTTGCTTTGAGACTTCTGGCAGGAGTTCCACTACTATGCAAGTAGCAGACGACACCATTGGCTTTGTCGTCTGCTACAAAATATTGTGTAGCTGAGCCGCGGTATGTGCCCCACGGCTGGAAGAGCACAGAAATACATTTTTCGTATCTTCCGCTGGAACATTCTGGGGAACGCTGCTTGTGTGAATGTGCGTGGAAGAAAAAAACTGCTGGGCGGAAGTTCCACTACTATGCAAGTAGCAGACGACACCATTGGCTTTGTCGTCTGCTACAAAATATTGTGTAGCTGAGCCGCGGTATGTGCCCCACGGCTGGAAGAGCACAGAAATACATTTTCCGTATCTTCCGCTGGAACATTCTAGGGAACGCTGCTTGTGTGAATGTGCGTGGAAGAAAAAACCTTGCCGTGCTGTACATTCAATTTCCGCGGTAATTATGACTCTATTGCGGTGAGTGCATTCTGTTCATGTTTAATGCGTGTGTTGATGTGTCGGACAGATTGCTATCATTCCAATGCACACGTGAGCCAGTGTAGACAGGGGGTGTAGGCTATGGCGATGAATCAATTCTTGTGGTGCATGTTACTGGCCTGCTTAGCTCTTTTCTGTAAAGGAAACAGCGTGTTAATAATGATTTCTCTGCTACTCTAAGTATGGCGGCAAGTGGATTGCGTTACCAGTGATATAGTGCAAGGAAATTTCATTGAATTGTCGACGTCGCCCGCGTAGTTGAGTTAGAAGCCGACCCCACTGCGTACGTTAACCTTGGACACACAGCTAGGAATACGTCTGATTGTTCCTTTCTTTCCCATGTGTCTTCATATTTAGGACGCGTGCCTGGGAGGGGGACAGCCCGCGGGTTTTTCCGAAAAATAGGCTGAACCAGGGCGCGTGATTAGAGATGTGGTGTTAGCAATGGCGGAGAGTGTTCATATTTTACACGCATGCCAGGGAGGGACGGGTCAACGCGAGAGTGATTGGAACTGTAAAAAGAAAAGATGTCGCGGATAGCGCAGGCTTTTCGTGTTTGCTGCGTGTTTGGGGGGGGGGGGGGTATGGCTGCTTTTGCAAAATTTCGTCGGTTAGGCTTAGCCCGACCACGCGCTGAAGTGATTGGCACTGTGCCAAAAAGATATCGAGGGTAGCCCAGGTTTTTCGCGTACGTGTTTTGAAGAGGGGACTTCGGCCAGATTTCGTCGTTTAGAATTAGAAGCCGACCCCACTGCGTACGTTAACGTTGGACACACAGCTAGGAATACGTCTGATTGTTCCTTTCTTTCCCAGGCATCTTTTGACGAGAGACGGAACCCTAGTTCACAGACGTGGACTAATGCCCAGAGGAGTGTTCAGAAGGAGGATGACCTGCTACGTGTGGCGTGTTGGCTCGGTAAGTGTCTCGTGTTCATATTTATGGCGGGCGTCGTTAGAGATCCTTCGTTAGAACGTATTCGTGATTAGAGATGTGGTGTTAGCAATGGCGGAGAGTGTTCATATTTACGACGGCTTTCTGGGAGGGGAGCGGGCGGTGGGTTTTCTTGAAAAAAAAATAGGCTGAACCAGGGCGCGTGATTAGAGAGTGGTGTTAGCAATGGCTCCAAGCCCGGAGTATTCATATTGACGACGCGTGTCTGAGAGGGATGCAGCCGGCGGGTTTTCCCGATAAAAAAAGGGGCTTAGCTCGAGTGCCTGGGCGCGTGATTAGAGATGTGGTGTTAGCAATGGCGGAAAGCACAGTGTTTATATTTTTCATGCATGCCAGGGAGGGAAGGGGCCACGCGAGAAGTGCTTGGAACTGTGAAACGAAAAGATATCGCGGATAGCGCAGGCTTTTCGAGTTTACTGCGTGCTTGGACGCCGGGGCTGCGGCAAAATTTCGTCGTTTAGGCTTAGCCCGATCACGCGTTGGACTGATTCGAACTGTGAAAATATGATATCGCTGATAGCGCAGGCTTGTCGTGTTTACGGCGTGTTTTTTTTTTTGGGGGGGGGGGTACGGCAACTGTTGCAAAATTTCGTCGGTTAGGCTTAGCCCGACCACGCGCAGAAGTGATTGGCACTGTGCCAAAAAGTTATCACGGGTAGCCCAGGCTTTTTGTGTGCGTGTTTTGATGGGGGCTGTGGCAAAATTTCGTCGTTTAGGCTTAGCCCGATCACGCGTTGGACTGATTCGAACTGTGAAAATATGATATCGCTGATAGCGCAGGCTTGTCGTGTTTACGGCGTGTTTTTTTTTGGGGGGTAAGGCAACTGTTGCAAAATTTCGTCGGTTAGGCTTAGCCCGACCACGCGCAGAAGTGATTGGCACTGTGCCAAAAAGTTATCACGGGTAGCCCAGGCTTTTTGTGTGCGTGTTTTGATGGGGGGCTGAGGCAAAATTTCGTCGTTTACGCTTGGCCCGCCCACGCGCTGAAGTAATTGGAACTGTGAAAATAAGATATCTCTGATAGCGCATTGTGTTCGTAATTGCTGTACTGCCTTCGCGTCATTCCGTTCCCTTGGTGGCGGCTGGGCTGCTAGCGGCACCACACGGGAGAGATGGCGATCCGATAACCACGCTTCGTCTGCTAGCGCTGAATTTCCATTCCTCCCCGCAAAACGTGGAAAGCGCTGCCCCGTCGATGCATTTGGAGCTAGCGGACGACGCGGGGTTATCGGATCGCCATCTCTCCCGTGTGGAGGCGCTCGCAACAACCCCAGTCACCAGGGAAACGGAAGTGATTTGCTTGTCGGTGGTGGTGAGCGCCCTCTCCCTTTGCCGCGGAAACCAGTTATCGCCAGTTGCTCCGGAGAATTGGGGCTGGAAGAGGCGGTCGGGCCAGGTGCAGTGTTTCCCGTCCACCGTTCGTTATTCCTAGCGCCGTGCTGTACATTCAATTTCCGCGGTAATTATGACTCTATTGCGGTGAGTGCATTCTGTTCATGTTTAATGCGTGTGTTGATGTGTCGGACAGATTGCTATCATTCCAATGCACACGTGAGCCAGTGTAGACAGGGGGTGTAGGCTATGGCGATGAATCAATTCTTGTGGTGCATGTTACTGGCCTGCTTAGCTCTTTTCTGTAAAGGAAACAGCGTGTTAATAATGATTTCTCTGCTACTCTAAGTATGGCGGCAAGTGGATTGCGTTACCAGTGATATAGTGCAAGGAAATTTCATTGAATTGTCGACGTCGCCCGCGTAGTTGAGTTAGAAGCCGACCCCACTGCGTACGTTAACCTTGGACACACAGCTAGGAATACGTCTGATTGTTCCTTTCTTTCCCATGTGTCTTCATATTTAGGACGCGTGCCTGGGAGGGGGACAGCCCGCGGGTTTTTCCGAAAAATAGGCTGAACCAGGGCGCGTGATTAGAGATGTGGTGTTAGCAATGGCGGAGAGTGTTCATATTTTACACGCATGCCAGGGAGGGACGGGTCAACGCGAGAGTGATTGGAACTGTAAAAAGAAAAGATGTCGCGGATAGCGCAGGCTTTTCGTGTTTGCTGCGTGTTTGGGGGGGGGGGGGGGTATGGCTGCTTTTGCAAAATTTCGTCGGTTAGGCTTAGCCCGACCACGCGCTGAAGTGATTGGCACTGTGCCAAAAAGATATCGAGGGTAGCCCAGGTTTTTCGCGTACGTGTTTTGAAGAGGGGACTTCGGCCAGATTTCGTCGTTTAGAATTAGAAGCCGACCCCACTGCGTACGTTAACGTTGGACACACAGCTAGGAATACGTCTGATTGTTCCTTTCTTTCCCAGGCATCTTTTGACGAGAGACGGAACCCTAGTTCACAGACGTGGACTAATGCCCAGAGGAGTGTTCAGAAGGAGGATGACCTGCTACGTGTGGCGTGTTGGCTCGGTAAGTGTCTCGTGTTCATATTTATGGCGGGCGTCGTTAGAGATCCTTCGTTAGAACGTATTCGTGATTAGAGATGTGGTGTTAGCAATGGCGGAGAGTGTTCATATTTACGACGGCTTTCTGGGAGGGGAGCGGGCGGTGGGTTTTCTTGAAAAAAAAAATAGGCTGAACCAGGGCGCGTGATTAGAGAGTGGTGTTAGCAATGGCTCCAAGCCCGGAGTATTCATATTGACGACGCGTGTCTGAGAGGGATGCAGCCGGCGGGTTTTCCCGATAAAAAAAGGGGCTTAGCTCGAGTGCCTGGGCGCGTGATTAGAGATGTGGTGTTAGCAATGGCGGAAAGCACAGTGTTTATATTTTTCATGCATGCCAGGGAGGGAAGGGGCCACGCGAGAAGTGCTTGGAACTGTGAAACGAAAAGATATCGCGGATAGCGCAGGCTTTTCGAGTTTACTGCGTGCTTGGACGCCGGGGCTGCGGCAAAATTTCGTCGTTTAGGCTTAGCCCGATCACGCGTTGGACTGATTCGAACTGTGAAAATATGATATCGCTGATAGCGCAGGCTTGTCGTGTTTACGGCGTGTTTTTTTTTTTGGGGGGGGGGGGGGGTACGGCAACTGTTGCAAAATTTCGTCGGTTAGGCTTAGCCCGACCACGCGCAGAAGTGATTGGCACTGTGCCAAAAAGTTATCACGGGTAGCCCAGGCTTTTTGTGTGCGTGTTTTGATGGGGGCTGTGGCAAAATTTCGTCGTTTAGGCTTAGCCCGATCACGCGTTGGACTGATTCGAACTGTGAAAATATGATATCGCTGATAGCGCAGGCTTGTCGTGTTTACGGCGTGTTTTTTTTGGGGGGGTAAGGCAACTGTTGCAAAATTTCGTCGGTTAGGCTTAGCCCGACCACGCGCAGAAGTGATTGGCACTGTGCCAAAAAGTTATCACGGGTAGCCCAGGCTTTTTGTGTGCGTGTTTTGATGGGGGGCTGAGGCAAAATTTCGTCGTTTACGCTTGGCCCGCCCACGCGCTGAAGTAATTGGAACTGTGAAAATAAGATATCTCTGATAGCGCATTGTGTTCGTAATTGCTGTACTGCCTTCGCGTCATTCCGTTCCCTTGGTGGCGGCTGGGCTGCTAGCGGCACCACACGGGAGAGATGGCGATCCGATAACCACGCTTCGTCTGCTAGCGCTGAATTTCCATTCCTCCCCGCAAAACGTGGAAAGCGCTGCCCCGTCGATGCATTTGGAGCTAGCGGACGACGCGGGGTTATCGGATCGCCATCTCTCCCGTGTGGAGGCGCTCGCAACAACCCCAGTCACCAGGGAAACGGAAGTGATTTGCTTGTCGGTGGTGGTGAGCGCCCTCTCCCTTTGCCGCGGAAACCAGTTATCGCCAGTTGCTCCGGAGAATTGGGGCTGGAAGAGGCGGTCGGGCCAGGTGCAGTGTTTCCCGTCCACCGTTCGTTATTCCTAGCGCCGTGCTGTACATTCAATTTCCGCGGTAATTATGACTCTATTGCGGTGAGTGCATTCTGTTCATGTTTAATGCGTGTGTTGATGTGTCGGACAGATTGCTATCATTCCAATGCACACGTGAGCCAGTGTAGACAGGGGGTGTAGGCTATGGCGATGAATCAATTCTTGTGGTGCATGTTACTGGCCTGCTTAGCTCTTTTCTGTAAAGGAAACAGCGTGTTAATAATGATTTCTCTGCTACTCTAAGTATGGCGGCAAGTGGATTGCGTTACCAGTGATATAGTGCAAGGAAATTTCATTGAATTGTCGACGTCGCCCGCGTAGTTGAGTTAGAAGCCGACCCCACTGCGTACGTTAACCTTGGACACACAGCTAGGAATACGTCTGATTGTTCCTTTCTTTCCCATGTGTCTTCATATTTAGGACGCGTGCCTGGGAGGGGGACAGCCCGCGGGTTTTTCCGAAAAATAGGCTGAACCAGGGCGCGTGATTAGAGATGTGGTGTTAGCAATGGCGGAGAGTGTTCATATTTTACACGCATGCCAGGGAGGGACGGGTCAACGCGAGAGTGATTGGAACTGTAAAAAGAAAAGATGTCGCGGATAGCGCAGGCTTTTCGTGTTTGCTGCGTGTTTGGGGGGGGGGGGGGGTATGGCTGCTTTTGCAAAATTTCGTCGGTTAGGCTTAGCCCGACCACGCGCTGAAGTGATTGGCACTGTGCCAAAAAGATATCGAGGGTAGCCCAGGTTTTTCGCGTACGTGTTTTGAAGAGGGGACTTCGGCCAGATTTCGTCGTTTAGAATTAGAAGCCGACCCCACTGCGTACGTTAACGTTGGACACACAGCTAGGAATACGTCTGATTGTTCCTTTCTTTCCCAGGCATCTTTTGACGAGAGACGGAACCCTAGTTCACAGACGTGGACTAATGCCCAGAGGAGTGTTCAGAAGGAGGATGACCTGCTACGTGTGGCGTGTTGGCTCGGTAAGTGTCTCGTGTTCATATTTATGGCGGGCGTCGTTAGAGATCCTTCGTTAGAACGTATTCGTGATTAGAGATGTGGTGTTAGCAATGGCGGAGAGTGTTCATATTTACGACGGCTTTCTGGGAGGGGAGCGGGCGGTGGGTTTTCTTGAAAAAAAAAATAGGCTGAACCAGGGCGCGTGATTAGAGAGTGGTGTTAGCAATGGCTCCAAGCCCGGAGTATTCATATTGACGACGCGTGTCTGAGAGGGATGCAGCCGGCGGGTTTTCCCGATAAAAAAAGGGGCTTAGCTCGAGTGCCTGGGCGCGTGATTAGAGATGTGGTGTTAGCAATGGCGGAAAGCACAGTGTTTATATTTTTCATGCATGCCAGGGAGGGAAGGGGCCACGCGAGAAGTGCTTGGAACTGTGAAACGAAAAGATATCGCGGATAGCGCAGGCTTTTCGAGTTTACTGCGTGCTTGGACGCCGGGGCTGCGGCAAAATTTCGTCGTTTAGGCTTAGCCCGATCACGCGTTGGACTGATTCGAACTGTGAAAATATGATATCGCTGATAGCGCAGGCTTGTCGTGTTTACGGCGTGTTTTTTTTTTTTGGGGGGGGGGGGGTACGGCAACTGTTGCAAAATTTCGTCGGTTAGGCTTAGCCCGACCACGCGCAGAAGTGATTGGCACTGTGCCAAAAAGTTATCACGGGTAGCCCAGGCTTTTTGTGTGCGTGTTTTGATGGGGGCTGTGGCAAAATTTCGTCGTTTAGGCTTAGCCCGATCACGCGTTGGACTGATTCGAACTGTGAAAATATGATATCGCTGATAGCGCAGGCTTGTCGTGTTTACGGCGTGTTTTTTTTGGGGGGTAAGGCAACTGTTGCAAAATTTCGTCGGTTAGGCTTAGCCCGACCACGCGCAGAAGTGATTGGCACTGTGCCAAAAAGTTATCACGGGTAGCCCAGGCTTTTTGTGTGCGTGTTTTGATGGGGGGCTGAGGCAAAATTTCGTCGTTTACGCTTGGCCCGCCCACGCGCTGAAGTAATTGGAACTGTGAAAATAAGATATCTCTGATAGCGCATTGTGTTCGTAATTGCTGTACTGCCTGCTGTACGCGAATATGGAAAAGGTCCATTGAACCATCCTGTATGCAATAAGGGGATAAGTCGAAAAATCCCCCAAAAGAGAAAAGGGGCCTGATCTGATTGTCCGTCCCATTGACACGCATGCATTTCCCGTTTTTTACCATGCTGTAGCGGGCCAACAAATCGCAATAAGGTTCCAAGTTTTCATTGGCAGGTGCATACTGGTATGTAGATGCCGTCGCAACAAAAATAGTAAAAAGAGGATAAGTCGACTTATCCGCTTATTGCATACGGAGGTTCAATGGCTGACGGGCCAAAAGCGAGGCGACATGTTCTCGTATTGGTGGAATACACCAGCTCAACGTAACTTGACAAGACAACAGAATTTGTAAGTTGCACATTTGAATGCCTGTACGAGCATCATCATCAAGACCTGACACAAAATGTCATCAGTACTCGGAGAGTACCTGACTGCTGACTTACAGCAACAACGAACTCGGAAAACGAAATGTACAACTTTTAACATTTTTTTTTTATCTTTTAATATTATAATATTATCTATCTTTCTTAATATATAACCTTTAAACATCTTTTAATATTTTTTTCCTGTCAAGTTATGTGGAGCCACCATGTTTTCACCAATAGAAGACCCCCCCAAGATACCTGGACATGTCACCGACTGTGTATTCAAACGAGCGACATTCCCCCAGAAGCGGAAGATGCGAAAAGCGCCATAGCTTTCTGCTGTCGCGTGGGCGCGAGCGCTCAACATCGTGTCTTCGCGTACACTGCTAACCGTGGGGAATATCCTGCTACACAGCCACAGATATTCGGTGGCAGACGACAGGAAAACACGCTGACGGCGTCATCTGCTAAGTGTCATCTGCTAAGCGCGCAGTACGCCACTCCCGATATTCCGCAATGTGTGAATGCCCACATGGGACGGAACTTCAGCTCTGTAAGCAGTGTTTTCGCTTTTTCTTCCATTGGAATATTCCGTGAGGATGTCGCTCGTTTGAATACACGGTAGTACCCCTGTCGCACGGGCAGTCTTCAATCATAATTGGAACCAACGGCCATTAAAAGTGCACGTAGCGCCACCAAGCGTCTAACGCGTCAACTTCTCTCAAGTGGCACGATATCCCATGCACCTTGACCGGTTGTCGAGCTGCACACTTCGTGGCACTGCTTGCACTTCCAATCACCATTGACTTAGATGATGATTGAGTAGTGCCCATGTGACAGGCACATTGTACTCCTTCCCGTCGCAACTGCACTTTTAGAGACAGTTGCCGTGGAAACAAGCCGTAGTTGCAGGGTCTCTCTGGTTGAGATCATCTGTGGCGCGATTCGTCAAAGCAGACGGCACCAAGACTCCACGCGACCATGCGGTGACAGAGGGGAAAGGAGGTGTTGAGTCTGACTGAGTAAAAATACCCGCATTCGTGTTTCCTGTGCCTCCTTCACTTACGTTGACATACTGAGTCACTCCGTCGTCTGCTTGAGCCAATCGCAGCAGACGATTTCAAATGGGCTACGTCATAGCCAAACAAACATTTCAGTTTCACAGTGTGCGTGTGCGTTTGCAAATCTACTTTCCCAAATAAAACACGTTGCGAGATTTTGCATTGAGTCGAAGCGTGTGGAGCATTGGGCTGTTTGGAGAGGTAGCGTAGTAAGACGAAAAATGTGCGCAGACAGGCAAAAGTGTGAGGGAACAAACCACGTAGGACAAGCGCTAAATTGCAACCGAGAAATTGCAACTTCGCATGCATGCTATTCGTGGTGTGGTTTTTCTTATTATACCGCCTCAGTTGAACCTCCGTATGCAATAAGCGGATAAGTCGAACTATCCCCTTTTTAGTATTTTTGTTGCAACGACATCCACATACCAGCATGTACCTGTCAAAGAAAACTTAGGACTGTATTGCAATTTGTTGACTCGAAATTCAAATTGACCAAAGTTCATGCATGTCAATGGGATGGACAGCCAGAATCCCTACCTCATGTGACCGTGTCAGCAGTGCTACTGAGCGCTGTAGTCGGAAAAACGAGTGCACTATGCTAATAAGCAGTGATGGCCAGTAGTTAACTACATGTAGTTAAACTACTAGTTAAACTACTTGGTTGTAGTTAAAAAGTAGTTAGCAACTACTTGCAGAAAAGTAGTGGCAACTACTAGTTGAACTACTGTTTTAAGTAGTTAATTACAGTAGTTAGGTTACTGAAGGCGCCAACTACTTCCGATTTTGCCGCAAGCTTTACGGCACGATTTTGCTTCCGACTTTTGCCTTGAGCTACTACTTTAATGAGAATTGAGGTGCAGAGCAACTGTCGTGCATGTGTACTAAAGCTTCACTTTTAAATGCTTGTCTAGTGGAGCCTCATTTGCTGGGAAATAATTCTGTAATTTAGTTTATCGTGTAGGCACAGAAAGAATCCAGCCGCAAGCTTTGTATTTGACGATTGTAGCAATGGCTTGAGCCAAAATTTATTATTGCTCGTGATTCATATTTAGGTGTCCAAGAACACTAAGGGATTGGTGTTGGTGGACAACGTTAAGTAGTTATAGATGTTGTTAAACTACATTGCAGTATTAAAAAAGTAGTTTAAACTACTCACCTGAAAAGTAGTTGAGCTACTAGTTAAACTACTCAATCACTAAGTAGTTAGTAGTTATAGTTAAACTACTGTAGAAGTAGTTAGTGGCCATCACTGCTAATAAGTCATATCTTGCTGGCCCTACAGAACATCATTTTCATTATTGTGCTCGCTCGGCAGCACGATAATCACGATCTAGGCTGCTCCACTGCACAAAGGTCACTTCGCCCATCCTGGCGTCACCATGAAAGTCGGACTCATAAAAACTTTTTTTTTCCTGCATGAAAATCCTGTGCGTGCTGTGTTATATGTAGAAAGGGGATATATCATGTTCCTGGGTTTTGTCCAATTTCTGCTAAGTCACACAGAGCCAGAAACGATGCTAAAGGGACATGCATGTAGAGTTGACACGTGCATATGTGTTACGCATTTTGCATTTGCGTTATTCGCGGAAACTCATCTGCAGTTACTTTACCAAATATTCACTCCCAGTTTTCTCTCGGTTTGGGATTTTTCCGACTTATCCCCTTACTGCATACAGAGGCTCAATTGCGAGCCAAATTCATTGATGTTGGAAGATACAGAGTGCTTGTTAATTGGTGGTAGCGTTTGGTCGTCATTAGAGCCGGAAGTTTTTCGGGAAATATTTTTTTTTTAATTCCGGAGGGGGGGGCAGCAATTGGCTAAATAAACGTGTGCTCTCAGTTCACGCGAATACGGGTGGAAAAATTCTAAACTTCTAAAAATTCTACTCTAAATTCTGGAGACACCGTGCTCAGTTACTCAAACTGACAACTGGTTCGGTACAGACGGTGATGTAAACTGCATTTGCCACCAAACAAGTAAGTTGGTGCATTCCGGCAATTTGCCGGGTGAAAATCGGGTTCCACCCTAAAGGGTCGACCTTCAGTTCGGGGAAGAATCGGGTAAAACCTTAAAACTTGAGGCTCTAGTCATAATTTTTGTGTGATATCTATATGGGACTGCCAGACATGCCATGCCAGTGATGAAGTCCCTTCAATGCATGGGTGCACGTACTTCAGCATAACAGATATATCCATATGGCTGTACATAGTAACTGACTGCTCTATTGTGTAGGGACAGCATTGCAGACAAGCTTATACAGGGTGTCCCAGAAAACATGTCTTCGAATTCTAATTTTAAAAAAACTACGCCACCCAGAATCGAGCGGTCAACGGCATTTGTTCTTACTATGGTTTCGCCGCCCCCTGATGTGCATGTCATGTAACTTAAGTTTAATTATGTAAATTTTTGTGAAGTGAACTCTGAAATTTGCCAAGTAGAGGTCACTTTTTTTTCCCCACCAACATGAAGAGCGTGCCAAATTTACTCAAATGCATGAAGATGTGCATGTGACCTAGGTAACGTAATTTTTTTATTAAAATTCAATGACACATTTTCTGGGACACCCTGTATGTATGTTGCATTCATACGTAACTACCGAACAACATAACTACATTTACATTTATTTCATCATGAACGAGTCCACATAAATTTTTCCGTGTCCATGAGTTCCGTCCCAGTGTTGATCACGTTCTCTGTAATCTTGTTTAATACTCACCCGTAATATTGATCATACAACTCATTAGCCACGACCCTTCATGTGAGACTTCTCATGAGAGTGCTGTACTTGTCGTACTATACCATGTACCTATGATACGGTGCTATGTAAGAGTGTGATCATAACTTCCTTATTAACGAATATAGATAATTGAAATTGCACATGTGGTTTGATGGGCTCTTATTCTATGTACAGGTGTTGCACAATGTTTTCCTTCCTGGCAGGTGAATTATGGATTCCAAGCAACGTGCTCTCATTGAGTTCTTGACGAAGACCCCCTCCTGACTCGTGTCTGAGATTAGATTTCTGATTTCGCAGTGATTTCTAGAGCTGTCCGAATATTCCAAATTTTGCGAATCGAATATCTGATGGTGTTCGAACACTATTTGCAACCCATTTTGAGTATTTGAAATTTTTAAATATTTTTCGATTGGTACCGAAGCAAGGTTTCCCTGTTGCCATCCTTCAAGTCGGCTTCACATCATTACGCTCGAGTGTTAGGTGAAGCCTGCTTTACACTGTTTACAATGTTTTGTCACTATAAAGTCTACAACTTCTGTGAGCTCATGGTCAACATTGTAAAAATGTACTCCCAACTTTCGGAGTTATGTTCAGTAATAGGTGAAAATATGTGCATCTTCTAAAAAAAAAACTCAGGACATTCACAGTATAAATATAAAAAATAGATGATGAACACAAAGGAGGCTGTATGGACCACGTTGATTAACTCTCAGCGCAGTTCATCCCACTGATGCAGTCTACCATACACTACACACAGGGACCCTATATTATATTATATTACATCACACATATATTACATCACTTTATATTATATCACTATATTATATGCTGGGTGAACCAGCTCACAAGTTTGGAGCAGAACATTATGGAGTGAGCACAACACCACAAAATATTTCACCGTGAGGTATTTGAAATTATTAGAATAGTTTTTTTTTTTCTGATAATTCGAATTCTGTTCGCCGTCTGAATAAATTATTCGGATTCGTTTCGCAATGCAAGTAAAACACTCGAATTCGACTCGCGATGGCATGCCATAAGTATCCATGTCCATAGTCCATAAGTAGTCCAACATAGTCCATAGTCCGCCAAGTCCATAAGTATGCCTACTCATAGACATGCTATTCGCACAGCTCTGCTGATTTTCCGTTCCCTAAACTTCTTTGTCCACCTGTTGTTGCTTCTGTCAATGGTGTCATCCCAGTAGACATCCTGTAGCCTTTTTGTGGATGTCCTGCACCCCTCCTTCATCAAGAACTCAATGACATCACGTCGCTTCTGATTGGAATTCATTATTCACACGCAAGGAAGCAAAAGGTTTCGCAACACCTGTAAATATAGGAAGAGTCACTCCAGCTACACGTGCATTTTGAACGATATATATATAGGGCCTGACTTTTTAGGGTTAAACCCGTATCCGCCCGATATTTACCCCCCGAACGAAATCTGTAAAATTTGGGTTTAACCCGAATCTACTCGAAAACATCCGGGTCGCGTGGCACACTCATAAGCGTGCATTAAAATAAAGTTTGATAACATTGCTAAACATTAGTTCCATGTTAAGACAAATTTTTATTAAACAAAAAAAAATCACCCGAATACACCCGAATTCTTGACGACAGAATATGCCGTAATGGGATTTAACCCGAATACACCCGAATTTTCAAATGAAAAATATCACTCGATATTTACCCCCTGAATTTGGCCAAAAATAAAAACCAAAAAAGTCAGGCCCTATATATACATCACTTACCAAAGAAGTTATGACCACTTTTGCGTTACTTTTTGTACTGCCCTCATACATAAAAGGTAACCAGGTACAGGTACACAGACACTACTTTTACTCAGTCGCTTAAAGGCCTACAGACGGCCATAAAAAAAAAAAAATTGATTAAGACGTCCGATGTAAGCGTGCGTGTCAGTTTACCGGGTAGCACGAAGGGTTTTGATGCGTACAATTTGTTTGCCAGAAAAAGAAAACTCGCATAAACGTCGCTCCGCACGTCCACCCTTACCTCGCCACTCCGGGTGTAACGAGAAGGAGAAGGTATGATGCCACGTCACAGATGATGTTATAGGGTCCACGCATTCTGCTTCGCTGATTAGTGGGGGTCAGCGCCCTGTCCCTTTGCCGCCGTAAACTAGTTTCACCAGTTCCTCCGGAGACTTGGAGGATAGAAGGAGCAGCCAGATCGTGCCCGAGCCAGGAGCAATGGTTTTTCAGGGCCCCGAACAGCCGAGTAGCAGACGACATTTCTCTGAACCAATCAGCGAGCACAGACTCTGTAGCGTCAGCGCGAAGTTGCAGGCAGATCACAGTTTTCATTGCTCTTCACCGCCGTTGCGCATGGTCGCTTTTTGCGGCATATTTTAAATTCAATTTCTGCGATAATTATGACTCTGTGGTGGGAATTACTTCTCATTGTGCATCCTACTGGCCTACTTTACAGTTTTATATCAAGAAAGCAGGGTGTTAAAAATGACTTAAGTGCTACTTTAACAACCTTGAGTATATGGGCTTGAAATTTTTACAATACACTTGGATTGCCTAGTACCCAGGGTCCTTCCTAGTACCCCTTTGCCTCCTCTCCCACCAGAAATCTTACAACAACCAACAAAATATTTGTGGAAGCGATAAAGTCTGGAACCCACCGTTCGATTTCAACTTCAGAAGGGGATTGTGCGCCATCATTCAACATCAACTGTGAGATTATATGGCATCGGCATTTGTTCAACGTCACACCACATCCTAGGCTCACGACTCAACCTTGCATCGTTCTCAGTTCGATGTCGAATGAACGGCCATGATGTCATGTGACGTTGATGTTGAGTGATGGCCTACGACCACTTCTGATGTGATGGTGAACGACCCACCATGGACCATCGTGAATGAATTCCCCGGCTCGTACTGCTAGGCCGGAGTTAATCCTGGAGACACTTTCTGGTGAGCATAATCTGTTTTGTTTTTGTCATTTTTATTTATTTATTTATGATGGAGCGCACTCAATACGATCGGGCTGTAACTCATATTGCATTTAAGAAATATTGCTGCTCTTGCCCTAAAAACAAAGGGCAGTCCATTGGACGACCGTTACGTTCTAGTTGGGACCAGTGCCTTATGTAGAACACGATATCTTGGTTTACAGATATGGTGTGTGTGTGTGGGGGGGGGGGTTTATTGCTACAGTTATGTTGCAACAGCTTTATGTATCATTGCTGGTGTCACTGATAACACCGCCCCACGCCTGTACGGTGCGTAGAGGGGGGAAATGTTTCGGCGTGTCACCTATGTCGCTCGGGTATTGCAACATTTCCCACGTGTCAGATCTCTGGTGTCGTTTTGTCAAGGCGTCAAGTGCCCTGCCGTTTTTCCCAACCAGCCGAATCCTGTCGTCTTGCACACTACGAGAATGAACTTGGACTAACTTCCATGGCATCAGACTGGCCCGTAGGAAATTTCCTCTGTTTGTGCCGTGCCATATAGCCATGCTTGGACAGTACAGCTGCAAAAACGAAGTTTGTGAGTTACTTTTTTTTTATCCCACTGACGAGCATGCAGTAGCTGTGACTAGTTACATTTAAAAAAGAGTAGTTGTAGCACGGTTACTACTTTTACAGTCTAAACTGTAACTTTAACTTAGTTACATTTTTTTTCAGTGACTTTCCTTACGACTGCTCGTAAATCAGGTGCAAAGTGCACTACCGGAAGCATATGAGCAATTATAAAGTTATCCAAGCAGAATCTGTCCCGTATCTTTTATGTCATTATCTGGCCATATTATTGCTTATTCTGATAACAGCCCAAGGAGCACACTTGTAATGCTCGACAAGCGTACGAAGTCGAAGTGTTTGAAGAAGTTGCGTATTCTTCTTGTCTTGTATTCTCCCTCAAGCTGGAGGTGACGCTATCATCAAGTCAACACCAGAAAACGTTTGTGTTATGTTCATTCACTTAATCTCTGCCTTACACGCAATTGCTAGGGACTGTCATGGCAAATTGATTGATTGATTGATTGATTACAGATAACGAAGTGGGGCACAAGGAGGACTTCTTTGCACACTCCCGGCGTTGCAGTGTCCGTGGATCTGAAGAGAACCTCAGGAAGCGTTGGGGAGCCAAGTGGTGTCTGTAATGGAAGACTACTACTTTACGTTTCAATGACCACAGCTGCTATGTGTTAGAAGAGAGGACATATTATGCAACACATCCCCAGAAAAGGAAATGCAATCCAAGTCAGTGTGTGTGTGGTTGACCTCCAGTAAAACATGAAAGTGCGTGTCAGACAAGTAGCCTCTTTTACTGCAAACATTGTGCGAAAGCATTCAAACTGAAGCTTATACTATGCCACCTTTGCTCTGTTCTAAAGGGAACATCAATGTATGTCGATAGGTCATCATTGGGGTTTCAAACCATATGATGTCAATGGGTCAATGGCTGGCTTTATTGCAATCCTTCGCTAGGAAAGAGGTGACCTCTAAGCAGGGCATTACGGAATAATATTTGCTTGTGCTGTCTGCACGAAACAGTTCCATCATGCATTAGCCAGCCATTTTTCATTTACTGCGTAACTATTTGTTGTGCGGATCAAATATGCTAATGTATTTTTTATGTATGTTGTCGTCTGACATCCTTTGTACACCCTTGTATTATTTCCTTTGTTTTGTGTGACCCATTGTAGAGTAATTATAAAGTAGATTATGTAAGACCAGGCCTGTAAAGTAAATAAATACTACAAGCAGTTAAACCCCGGGTAATTACAAACCCCGTTGCTATAATTTATTACGCTTTCAGCACGTAACTACTATTATCACAGGTTACTTTTGATGTTATGTAACTGTAACTTCAGTACTTTTACAAGCGATTCGTGATGCACTTGGAGTCACTTTTGGAATTTTGCAAACTGGCTTTCCACGCATAAGGGCCCTTTTTCACCATTTTACTTTGGCATTTTTTAAAGCATTGCAAAACTTCTGAGATGCTTTTCAGCCTAGTTTACACATGTTCTTACGTTTCACGAAGCAGAGCACTTGTGTGCCGCAAAAACTCTAATCACCACCATTATCATTACAAAAAACAGGTGTTGAAACATTGGAGGAAAAGACGCAGAGTAACAAGACTGAAACCTCTGTACAGGACGTTAAATGGTGAATTCAGTATAACCACAAGCCATTAACATTATGCCTTAGAGGCCCGATGCATTTTTTTCTTTTACTCTTTCATAAAATTAAGGAGTGGAATAGCCAACGAGCTAAAATTGTTGAAGAATTTGTGAGCCACGAATTGAGAGCCAATTGAATTTGTGAGCCAAGAATTTGCCAGCCGGCGGGTTTTCCCGATAAAAAAAGGGGCTTAGCTCGAGTGCCTGGGCGCGTGATTAGAGATGTGGTGTTAGCAATGGCGGAAAGCACAGTGTTTATATTTTTCATGCATGCCAGGGAGGGAAGGGGCCACGCGAGAAGTGCTTGGAACTGTGAAACGAAAAGATATCGCGGATAGCGCAGGCTTTTCGAGTTTACTGCGTGCTTGGACGCCGGGGCTGCGGCAAAATTTCGTCGTTTAGGCTTAGCCCGATCACGCGTTGGACTGATTCGAACTGTGAAAATATGATATCGCTGATAGCGCAGGCTTGTCGTGTTTACGGCGTGTTTTTTTTTTTTGGGGGGGGGGGGGGGGGGTACGGCAACTGTTGCAAAATTTCGTCGGTTAGGCTTAGCCCGACCACGCGCAGAAGTGATTGGCACTGTGCCAAAAAGTTATCACGGGTAGCCCAGGCTTTTTGTGTGCGTGTTTTGATGGGGGCTGTGGCAAAATTTCGTCGTTTAGGCTTAGCCCGATCACGCGTTGGACTGATTCGAACTGTGAAAATATGATATCGCTGATAGCGCAGGCTTGTCGTGTTTACGGCGTGTTTTTTTTTGGGGGGTAAGGCAACTGTTGCAAAATTTCGTCGGTTAGGCTTAGCCCGACCACGCGCAGAAGTGATTGGCACTGTGCCAAAAAGTTATCACGGGTAGCCCAGGCTTTTTGTGTGCGTGTTTTGATGGGGGGCTGAGGCAAAATTTCGTCGTTTACGCTTGGCCCGCCCACGCGCTGAAGTAATTGGAACTGTGAAAATAAGATATCTCTGATAGCGCATTGTGTTCGTAATTGCTGTACTGCCTTCGCGTCATTCCGTTCCCTTGGTGGCGGCTGGGCTGCTAGCGGCACCACACGGGAGAGATGGCGATCCGATAACCACGCTTCGTCTGCTAGCGCTGAATTTCCATTCCTCCCCGCAAAACGTGGAAAGCGCTGCCCCGTCGATGCATTTGGAGCTAGCGGACGACGCGGGGTTATCGGATCGCCATCTCTCCCGTGTGGAGGCGCTCGCAACAACCCCAGTCACCAGGGAAACGGAAGTGATTTGCTTGTCGGTGGTGGTGAGCGCCCTCTCCCTTTGCCGCGGAAACCAGTTATCGCCAGTTGCTCCGGAGAATTGGGGCTGGAAGAGGCGGTCGGGCCAGGTGCAGTGTTTCCCGTCCACCGTTCGTTATTCCTAGCGCCGTGCTGTACATTCAATTTCCGCGGTAATTATGACTCTATTGCGGTGAGTGCATTCTGTTCATGTTTAATGCGTGTGTTGATGTGTCGGACAGATTGCTATCATTCCAATGCACACGTGAGCCAGTGTAGACAGGGGGTGTAGGCTATGGCGATGAATCAATTCTTGTGGTGCATGTTACTGGCCTGCTTAGCTCTTTTCTGTAAAGGAAACAGCGTGTTAATAATGATTTCTCTGCTACTCTAAGTATGGCGGCAAGTGGATTGCGTTACCAGTGATATAGTGCAAGGAAATTTCATTGAATTGTCGACGTCGCCCGCGTAGTTGAGTTAGAAGCCGACCCCACTGCGTACGTTAACCTTGGACACACAGCTAGGAATACGTCTGATTGTTCCTTTCTTTCCCATGTGTCTTCATATTTAGGACGCGTGCCTGGGAGGGGGACAGCCCGCGGGTTTTTCCGAAAAATAGGCTGAACCAGGGCGCGTGATTAGAGATGTGGTGTTAGCAATGGCGGAGAGTGTTCATATTTTACACGCATGCCAGGGAGGGACGGGTCAACGCGAGAGTGATTGGAACTGTAAAAAGAAAAGATGTCGCGGATAGCGCAGGCTTTTCGTGTTTGCTGCGTGTTTGGGGGGGGGGGGTATGGCTGCTTTTGCAAAATTTCGTCGGTTAGGCTTAGCCCGACCACGCGCTGAAGTGATTGGCACTGTGCCAAAAAGATATCGAGGGTAGCCCAGGTTTTTCGCGTACGTGTTTTGAAGAGGGGACTTCGGCCAGATTTCGTCGTTTAGAATTAGAAGCCGACCCCACTGCGTACGTTAACGTTGGACACACAGCTAGGAATACGTCTGATTGTTCCTTTCTTTCCCAGGCATCTTTTGACGAGAGACGGAACCCTAGTTCACAGACGTGGACTAATGCCCAGAGGAGTGTTCAGAAGGAGGATGACCTGCTACGTGTGGCGTGTTGGCTCGGTAAGTGTCTCGTGTTCATATTTATGGCGGGCGTCGTTAGAGATCCTTCGTTAGAACGTATTCGTGATTAGAGATGTGGTGTTAGCAATGGCGGAGAGTGTTCATATTTACGACGGCTTTCTGGGAGGGGAGCGGGCGGTGGGTTTTCTTGAAAAAAAAAATAGGCTGAACCAGGGCGCGTGATTAGAGAGTGGTGTTAGCAATGGCTCCAAGCCCGGAGTATTCATATTGACGACGCGTGTCTGAGAGGGATGCAGCCGGCGGGTTTTCCCGATAAAAAAAGGGGCTTAGCTCGAGTGCCTGGGCGCGTGATTAGAGATGTGGTGTTAGCAATGGCGGAAAGCACAGTGTTTATATTTTTCATGCATGCCAGGGAGGGAAGGGGCCACGCGAGAAGTGCTTGGAACTGTGAAACGAAAAGATATCGCGGATAGCGCAGGCTTTTCGAGTTTACTGCGTGCTTGGACGCCGGGGCTGCGGCAAAATTTCGTCGTTTAGGCTTAGCCCGATCACGCGTTGGACTGATTCGAACTGTGAAAATATGATATCGCTGATAGCGCAGGCTTGTCGTGTTTACGGCGTGTTTTTTTTTTTTGGGGGGGGGGGTACGGCAACTGTTGCAAAATTTCGTCGGTTAGGCTTAGCCCGACCACGCGCAGAAGTGATTGGCACTGTGCCAAAAAGTTATCACGGGTAGCCCAGGCTTTTTGTGTGCGTGTTTTGATGGGGGCTGCGGCAAAATTTCGTCGTACTCCTTTAAGTCAACAGCCTTTTGATATCAATCATTAATTTATTTAAGATATGCACGATGAGTTGATGGCAATGCAAGCAGAAGTAAAGAATTGTTATAGTAAAATAGTGAGCACATCTTCTGTTTGTATAGTGTCTACATTTTGCCCAGATCGCCGCAGCACAGTGGGTGAATCAGTGTAGCAAAGAAGCAAAAATAAGTTTTCTACTACAAAGCTGGAAACACAACTCAGAGCTCAGGATGACCCAGACACCAAGTTCATGTCCAGAAGGATTACAAGCATTGTGTACTTTGGTGTCAATGGAATTTTCGTTACCATTTGCAGCATATGAGGCTGTCGACTAGGGTGCACTTCACACCATTCTTATCATCCATGTGTCCGAGCGCTTTCCTAAAAAGAAAATATAACACTGGACAGTTTACCAAACAGCACTTTTCATTAGGTCCAGTTCAGTGTCAGTTCCAAGACTGGAAAAACAAAAATTGTGGTTTAGTTCCCAGTTCCAGTTCTGGGAAAAAAATAGTGGCTCAGTCAGAATTTACGTTTTGGTTCCAGTTTTGACACCCTGGTCATACTTACGTACTTATCATGTCCACGCTCACAAAGTGTGCACGAGTGACATTGCTGACATGATTTCAGTGATACTGTGTCCATACCTTATTAGTATGTCTTTCACGTACTGGATCATTAGGTTCACAGAGACGATACCTACATCCTCCACAAATAATCTACTCTGTAATCCTTTTGTGAACTCTGAGAAATGTATTGGGCTCCTGTATTACTTTCTTTTTCACAAACGTGTTGACTACAAATTCTTCATGTTGTGGGTTTTCTGATGCACTTTTTACTGAGCTCAATGTTTGTCTGATTCTTCACTCAGTATTAGAACCATTGAAACCACAGAATTGCTTGTCCATCATCTCTCCATTTTTCTCTCTGTATTATTGTACGCCCTAACTGACATTGTCTTAGCTTGTCTCTTGTTTAAAATATATGCTTCTATGTATTCGAGAGCTCCAAACCCCCAAGAGGATTAGTGACACATCATAAAAGTGTCAAAGCCCCAGTGCTGGTTCATTCCTGTTGTATGCATCTCGTCTCATTTGTGTGCCCTAGTACAAGGTTTACACACTTTTACAAGAGTCTTTTTCTGTCGTTGCAGTTTGTCAGATTGTGTTTTTTTTTTTTGTCTCTATTATATCAACCCTGAGTGTTGAGCTTATCTATATGTTCAGCCTGTATAACCTGCCATATTGCTCACTTTGAAAGTATCAGAATGTTATTTTCATCACCCATTTTATCTTCCTCACAATATTTATATAGATATCTTCTCCGAATATTGAGCATGCTGCCTACATAAATGATCAGTCCATAGTTTCTACAATTTGCTCAGCTTACATAAAATTGTGTGCCATGGCCATGACCTACTAGATGGTAACGACCATGTTATGATCGGCGACCCCTATCAGGATCCCGTCCGCGCGATCCGCTAGGAGCGCCACTCATCGGCCCGCGAGATCTACATCATGATTGGACAATAGAAATTTGACTTTCGAACGCGCAGAAGCGGATGTACGACTACCGCAGCAGACGACAACAACAGCTCCTAGAAAGCGCGTAGAATGATGATGACAATAATCGACTTTAGAAAGAAGCATCGCCCGTGGCACATGCACTGCTTGTACAAAAATACTAAGCTAAAGTACAAAGTATCGCAGAAATTGAAGAAGCAATAACCGTGCCGATGAGTAGCTCCAACGCTAGCTTCCAAACAGAGATCGGAACCGGAACTGAACCCGAACCGAAAACCGGGAAAAAAATTTATTTTCTGACGAACCCTAACAAGTTTTTTGTTTGTCCTGAACCGAACCAGAACTGAACAAAAAAAATTGTTGTCCTGAACTAAACCAGAACTGAACAAAAAAATTTGTTGTCCTGAACCGAACCAGAACTGAACAAAAAAAATTCGTTGTCCTGAACCAAACCAGAACTGAACAAAAAAAAATTGGCACGGTTACCGGTTCGGGAATTGGTTCAGAGGTGAAACCACTGTACTCGTGACCGACCTTTTTTTGACTCACCTGAAGCGGTTATCTCACACCTTTCTCTTACAACCATGTACGGTGAGTGTAAGCTCGCTTTCACGTAGCAAAATTACTGCCCATGAACCGGTTAAGCCGGGCCCGAAAAAAGGTAACGGTTCCAATCCCTGTAAATGTCCCGACCGCTGAACGATTTTTTTTGTATGTGTGTGTGTGCGGGGAGGTGTTCTCCCTGAACCGAACCTGAACTGAACCGATATACCTGAACCGGTTTAAGCTGATAATTTCGGTTCAGCGGAGCTAAACCCGAACCCGAACCGGACAAAAAAACGGTTCCGATCGGGTGGGGTCCTGGGAAGGGGTGCCTGTGACATGGTCGTTATAATCTACTAGGTCGTGGTCATGGCTCACCCCTTAATTCCTTGTCCGATACCATTTTATATATCCGATAAAGTGGCAACCTTGGCCTCTCCTCTTGCAGACGACAGAAGAGTGCACAGGCCGTACTCCTTCAAGTGCTCGCAGTGCGGCGCCGCGTTCAACACCGAGTCGTCCCTCACCCTGCACCGCCGGTCGCGGCTCCCCTGCACGGGAAGGAGGCACCGTTGCCGCCTGTGCAACTACGCCACCGACTACACGACCAGCCTCAGGGCGCACGAGAGGACGCACACGGGCGAGAAGCCCTACATCTGTCACATCTGCTTCAAAAGGTTCTCGCAGAAGGGAACGTTGAAGGCGCACTCCAAGACGGTCCACATGGGAGAGCAGGCCCTGCAGCTGTGGACGTAGACGCCCCTCGAAAAAGGATTCTCGCGGAAGGGAGGAAAGGTTGGAACACATTCCAGGACAGTTCACGTGGGCGTAGATCTCGAAGGACACGCGTCGTTTCAGTAGGAAACGTGCGTCGACATGTTTCTGCACGGGCGCTGCATGAAGGCATTTAAACTGTCGTCTACACTGATTGTGCTGATTGAAGACATTTAAACTGTCGTCTACACCCATTATGCCAGTTGATGGCATTTAAACCGTCGTCTACACTGATTATGCCGATTGAACACATTTAAACTGTCGTCTACACTGATTATGCAATTGGAGGCATTTAAACTGTCGTCTACGCTCATTATGGACGTAGATCTCAAAGGACACATCGTTTCAGTAGGAAACGTGCATCGTCGTGTTTCTGCACGGGCGCTGCATGGAGGCATTTAAACTGTCGTCTACACTGATTGTGCTGATTGAGGACATTTAAACTGTCGTCTACACTCATTATGCCAGTTGATGGCAGCATTTAAACCGTCGTCTACACTGATTATGCCGATTGAACACATTTAAACTGTCGTCTACACTGATTATGCAATTGGAGGCATTTAAACTGTCGTCTGCACTCACTATGCCGATTGAAGGTATTTAAACTGTCGTCTACACTGATTATGTTGATCGTAGGAGGGACTTGGACGTGTTGCTTGTACTCGTGCAACTCTGAGGATATGCATATAAACATGTGCGATGTACTACCTGATGCCGCATGCAGAAAATCCATTTTGTGTTTGTCCTGTCTTTGCAGTACCGCGGGTTGTTCTGACTTTTGAAGAACGATGTTGCATTGAAAGTGTTGGACAAAGTCTTGATGTGAGTTGATTAGTGCTTTGTTTGGCGATTTGAGATCTGAGGACTCAGGAATGCGTCCAGCTTCAGAGACATCTCGAGGCCAACTCCTACCTGGGGCACAATAGGGTGCCCAAATACTAGGTCCCTCTGGATAGGACGAAGACAACCGCGTCGTCTGCTACGAACCTCCGCCATCTTTATGTCCACGCGGAACTCGCATTGTGCTCAGAGAAGTACAGCCATACGCTTACCTACACACTATTATAATTTGGAGTTGAGTAAATACGTAGCCCTGGATAGGGCGAAAGACAACCGTGTCGTCTGCTACGAACCTCCGCCATCTTTGTGCCCGCGCACAACTCTCGACGCCCTCTCTCGCACCCTTAGAAGGATTTGTCTAAATATTTCGCAGTACGCAGAGAAAAAAAAATTGGCCTAGAATTTATATACTCGCTCCTCATCTTTAGTTTTACACACATGAGCAGTAGGTTATTGTGTTGAGGAAGTCTTCTGCACTTCGAGGTTGTACGGAAAAATTCTGTGAGGAAAAAAAAGTGAAATGGTAAAAAGTGATCCAGAAAAGTTCTATTCTGCAGCGAAAGTTCCGCAGGCTCTCGCTCTATTACGCCGCCTCACTAGCTTGCAGGCCCCCTCGACCCATCTGGGGGCGTCCGCCCCTCTCAGGACGGCCCTCTCCAATATTGTGGAAAATATTTCTGACAAGGAATCAATCAACAGATCTGTAACTAGTCAATAGCCAAATAGACAGTGATCACTCAGTGCAAAGAGTATGATGTCAGTACTCTGGAAAAGTATACTTTTTTTTTTACCTTTGGTTCATGACGTGAGTTGTATTTAATTTTTGGTTGTCTTCATTGAAGCCACAGTATTTTGAAAAACGTATATTCAACCATTACTTTGGCCAAAGAATGAATGTTGTACTGTCATGCCGAGGAATTGTCAACATATTTATGCTGTGCTATGGAAAGTTGTTTTCGTTTTTGAATGTGTGTGTGTGTGTCTTGGTTTCTCCTTTGCAAGGGTTAACCTTGAGTCCTATTCAAGATCAATTCATGTGTAATGCTAGAGATGCGCATTTCATTATACAAGGTGCAGACTTTTATTCGATGCAGATTTTTAATAAAAATCTGAGCAGCCAATACATAATTTTTGTTTGTGGGCTAAATTGCTTCAAATTAAACACATCCTTTCTGATTTCCAGAGCCAGGCATTTTTAAACAATATTAGATTAGATTGGAATTTTAGAAAAAAAAATGTGGGTATTAAACAATTTTGAAAAGTGCGTGTACATTGAGACAGCCATTCCGAGATTTTCGAATTGGAAGCCAGTGCAAAAGAGTGCTGTAAGAACAACTTATCCGTGCTGCTGAGCATCTTGACGAATCACTTTGCAGCGCGTACGAGGTTCATTCCTTGCATAGACAAGTCCTTGGTTTGTTGCTTAGTGTTTTTTCTGGGCTGAAAATAGGAATGGATGTCTCAAAGTATGCACCAGTTTCAGGATCTTGGTCCACCCTGTACGTGCCTCACGGGAACCCTAGCTGCAAATAACCCTTAACACTTTGATACAATGTCCTTAGAGAACATGAGTGGCGTGTTTCTTTATCCTGGATATTGTCTTCAATGGACATTGAACAGAACGATCATTGGATTGTCCATGTCAGGGATAGTCAACGACAAAATCAAATGAGTATGCAGCGAGCTGTTTGTGCCATTCAGCAATTACCGTGGATCCCTCCATCATACTGCATCTAATCGAACCTTCCTGATCTCCCAACCCCATCCCTACGGTTTTAAACTGAGAGTTTTGGTGTTCCCCCAAAACTGTTAACACAAAACTTCACAACGTAGCACCATTCCGAATAGGGAGGAGCCACCTATGTCGGACACATTATACGTGTCCAAGTTAGCTCCGCCCCACATTTTTCAGCCAATCCAGAGACGGACATGTATTGTTAGGAACAGTGGATGGCTAGAAGCATGCTGCACGTTGAAGTTCTGTTTCTGTTTCGCGCCGAGATTGGGAGGAGAGACCCGGGTTCGAAACCGAGCACCAGCTGTGCCCTCTGGGTGTTTTCTCCCGGGTCTTCCTCGGACAAATGTCGGCACGGTCTCTTTTGAAGTCGGCCCAGGACTCACGATCCCCATGATAGTCGTCACCGACTACGGCAGGCAGTTCTGTCGACACCATTTGTTTTAACAGTGTGTTTTGGTATTGGTTGATAAGAGCACAATTGAGCCTCTGTATGCAATAAGGGGATAAGTCGACTTAGCCCCCTTTTTACTGTTTTTGCTGCAGTGACATCTACATACCTGTATGTACCTGCCGAAAAAATTTCTCAATTTATTGGCCTGCTTCAGGAAGGTAAGAAACGGGAAATGCATGTGTGTCGTGTCAGCGGGACGGACAATACGATCAGGCCCATTTTCTCTGTTCGATGTATCCCCTTATTGCATACAGGGTTATTCTAGCAAACGTCACACATTTCGATCGCATTGTAAAAATACAGGACTAGGTTTGGCCCATCCCAAACTTTGCAGACTGATAGCCATTTATCTGAAGTTTCGTTCGAATTTTTTGTAAGCACTATGGTGATGCGGAAAGAAAATTAAAAATAAAGCAAAATCTCGCCCCATGCATTTTCAATGGCCCATCCCACACAAACACCGCCATTTTTTCTTGTGTCTGCTTCACGTTCACATCACTTCACACAGGTAGCGCTGCCTACAACAATGCGACATGCCGATTCTGACGTTATGCACCAATCCTCTTGTTCCAGTCATGTTCTGCATGCTGGTGCCACCTGTGTGTGGTGAAATGAAAATGAAGCGCACGCAGCAGAAAATGGCGACTTTTGAGTGAGATAGGCCATAGAAAATGCGTAGAGTGAAATTTTGCTAGATTTTTTATTTTTCTTCTACAGGACCGTAATGCTAAAAAAAAAATTTCAACGAAACTTCAGACAAATGGCTACCAGTCTGCAAAGCTTGGTGTTGCATAAAACCCGTCTTCTCTTTTTACGATGCGATAAAAATGTCTAACGTTTCCTAGACAGACTAACCCTGTAGAGAGGTTTAGTTATCCTCACCTTACATCCTACCCGATTGTTACAGTTAAGCAAGAAGAAGGCTGTGAGGAAGGACAGTTCGCGTGCTCCCCCTGCGGCGGAGCCTTCGTCTCCGAGGCGTTCTTGCAGGAGCACCGCGGGGAGAAGCACCCGGGCGGGGGAGACAAGCACCGGTGCAGGTTCTGCGACTACGCGAGCGCGGACGCCTTCTGCGTCCGCAAGCACGAGCGGGTCCACACGGGGGAGAGGCCGCACGTCTGCCAGGTCTGCAGCAAGGGGTTTGCGCAGCGGAGCAACCTGGTGAAGCACCTGCGGATGGTGCACCGGGGGGAGAGGGTGTACAAGTGCGCCACCTGCGGGGACAGCTTCCAGCAGAAGCACCACCTGAAGGACCACGGGAGGGTGCACACCAAGGAGAGGCCCCACGTCTGCGAGCTGTGCGGCACCGCGTTCACGCTGAAGCGGAACCTGCGGAGGCACCTGCGCCTCACCAGCTGCAACGGCCACAATAAGTAGTTCCCTGGCGCGTAGGCTGACTCGTGGGGTCGTGAGCGGTGTCGCGGTTTTCTGTCCGTCCCGTCCGAGGCGAAATCGTGGCGTGACTGCGTGTATCTAGGGGTGTATCTATTGTATCTAGGGACGTGCCAACCAAATCGTCGAATCCTAGGCAGGGGTTCAGGATTCGCGAATCCGAATCCCACTGTCCTTAAAAAGGCGAATCGAATCTTTCACAACCGGCAAACACACAAAAACCACGAAAGAACTGATGTTCCGAGGCTGGAACAACATACACAAGGGGATAAATACACACAAGGCCTCAATTTGCCCAAGAAATTATATTTCAATATATTTATTAGTCAACTCTATTAGAAAATGCGTACATATTTACATACGGGTGGGGAGAACCCGGTAGGAAAGAAAATCCCTGTTAAAGGGTTCTCCGTAGTGATTAACAAATGCATCAAAGACAGTTCACCGAGCATTGACATACATTAATTCGGCATTACACTTCTAGAAGGCTTCTGAAGATTGGTTAGAAGACACTAACAGTAGCAGTAAGACAGCTAAACGTACACAAAAAAAGAGATCCGTATAACAACTCATTACACGGGTAAAGAGGATGGTAAAAAGTTTTTAGTTTGGAGTTTAAACGCAATCCTCCTTATTTCCTCGCATACAATGCGGAAAATAAATGAGCGCTTACCGTAATTAGTTTTTGTTAATGGTAAATTGAGCAGACCCTCTGCTCCAGCCCTGCTTTGATGTTTTGCCTTCAAATGGTTACTAGACACTGAAGTTTTCGGGTTTTATTTTTTTCCAAATTCGGGGGGTAAAATTCAGGTCAATCACTTGATGTCGAAAATTCATGCAAATTCGGGTGGAAAAATTACCATCAGACTGAATTTGGGGATAAATCGGGCTCTATTGTCGAACAAACGTTCGTTATACAGCCTATCCAGAGTATCAAACGTTGAGATCAACCGTGTATTTTGTGAAAAATTAGTATGTCATTGCCGTGAGGTGCCTAGCTTAGGTGCAGTTTTGCGGGTAGAAATCGGGTTTAACCCTAAACCGGTGAACCTCGATTCGGGGTGCAAATTCGGGGAAAAATCGGGTTGAACCCTAAAACTTCAGGGTCTAGTTATAACTAAGCGTTTTCTGATTCTAAACAGCCTGTAATATACGACCGCGCGATGAGTAGGACGTTATGGGAAATTACTTGTTGAATACTTAATATTCTGTAATTAGTCATCACAGGAGAAACATGGTGAACGATGAAAGATGAAAGTCGCTGAAAAGGTTAGCCAGCTGTAGGACTCGAACCCATATCTTCCTGGATTACCGGTAATCCAGGAGATGTGGAGTCCTACAGGTGGCTAACCTTTTCAGTGACTTTCGTCTTTCATCGTACACAAACCACGTTTGTTCGTTTGTCTTTCAAGTTCTTCTTGTTCCTTCTTCTTTGTTTCAAAGTCTTCTTGTTTGTTTGCTTACATTTTTGCTCTAGACTGAAAGAGTTCAGACAGGCACTCTTACGTTACAAATTTAAAAGTAACATGGTTTTGTGTTTGATAGTTGGTTAGTTTTATTGAAATAATTCTGGCTCGAGAACTTACGTATTTTCTTGTAGTTGTTGAACAGCATGCTAAATAAAGAAGAGTTGTACGGGTATGTTTTCTCCTGAAACTGCATTATTATTTAATTTGTTTTTCACTAAACCAGTGTATCATGTTCTGCTTCAAAACACTTTTCACACAGATGTTTTCTCGTTTGTTTATATTGCTCTGGAACTGTTGTTCTGGAACTGTTACATTAGAAGTTTCAAAGTAACTCGGTATTGCTTTTGACTGTTGCCTAGTTTTATGGAAATAGTCAAGAATTGACGTATTTCTTGTAGTCGACAGAAAACATGTTAAATAAATTTACGTTTAAGAAGAACTATATGGGTATATTTTCTTCTGAAACTGAACTATTATTTTATTTGTTTTTCGTTAAACAAAGGCATCATATTCTGCTTCAAAATACTTTAAAGTAGATGTGTTTTTTTCCCCTAGATGCTAATCTCTTTTTAAAAAAAGGATCGTGGAACCTTCATTGGATTGGGATCCAATTCGGCGCGCCCTTCACATTGGTGGGGTAAAAAAGTGACCTTTACTTGGTAAATTTCCGAATTTGGTTCGCAAATATTTACATAATTAAACTTACGATACACGACATTCACATCAGGAGGTGGCAAAAACCTAATAAGAACAAATGCCGTTGACTACGTGATTCTAGGTGGCGTAGTTTTTTTATTATAATTCAATGACACATTTTCTGGGACACCCTGTATACATAGGGAGTGACTCTTTCGGGTTAAATGCCTTTCTCCGATTTGGGGGGGGGGGGTAAAAATCGGGTGTTATTTTTAAATATGGAATTCGGTGAGAAATCTGGCACTAATTGTGCCTTCGGCTGTTATCGGGTATCGGCTGTATCATTGCAGTAGTTAAATAAGTAGTTTCAACTACCTCCCCTGAAAAGTAGTTGAACTACTAGTTAAACCACTCCATCGCGAAGTAGTTATAGTTAAGCTACTGTAGAAGTCGTTAGTGGCCATCACTGGTATCCATACCCCCCCTTTCTACACCCCCAAAATTATGCAATATTTCGTCAAAGACTATAAAAATAAATGGGAGTAGCTGCATGTTATCATCTAACTCAGGGCCGGCGAAACGGTGGAGCAGCCGGGGCCCGTAATTTCTTTCGCCGGCCCTGATCGTGATCACTTTGACGGAGGTTTGAAAAGCGCGCGTCCACGAGGAGGAAAAGGAGAGAGGAAAAAAAAACACACACACAAGAGGAAGAGTCACGTGGGGTAGGCTGATAGCCGGCAAAGAGACTCTCCCATTTGGAAACAGGCATATCGTTTTGTAATGCCGCTAAATCTTCCCTGAAGCGACTACAGACTCTCTTCCTGAAGCTCTTGGTGCTCTCAAGCTATATCTCGAGCTCATTTTACGATTTCATTATATCATCATCATCATCATCATGGGAAATATGGCCGCGCCCACACAAGGCAGATCCGGCGAGCGCAGCCCAGAACGATGCGTGAAACGCGGCATACTAGTGTTCTATATGCACTATTAACCTGCTCGTTACAAAACAAGAAAGGAAAATATTATCGCGGAAATAATATCAATCGCGGAAGGCTGCATGGACGATGTTTTGGTTGTGTCAAGCGCGAGAAATGTCTTGCGGGCTGCCGCTTTAAATGAGGTGACAAATCGCTGTATCACGGTACCCGCTAAATAATGATAATTTTGTGGTTTTGTGACACCAGAGCAACTTAACTTTTGCTTTTCAAGACGTACCTGTTTCGTGCGTGAAAAGCTACCGCTCATCAAGGATTTTCTCGGGTCGGGGGTGGGTCTTGACGCCCATATCCTGTTGCTGTGGCGTTTTTGGCCTTAGAGGCCGGTATATTTGCCTTTGGTTATTTTTTATTTTTGGGGAGGGGGCATATGACATTACGGAGGGTGGGTAGTAATTAGGAAAAAAAATCCCACGAAAGCGTGCTTTCATTTTTGCAACAGACACAAGAAGGTGAATTAATAGTAGCAGTGTATGTCACACAGCGCTGACTGATTAACACAATTAATTGGATGCCAGTTCCATTGACAGTTACATAAAGTCGACCTTTTGCTCCTTTCGTTACTCCCAAACGGAGGTTATAAAATGTTTGACATCTTTTACAACGTTGCTAACTGTAATCTGTGCTGCAAAACGATTGAATAACAACCTGCTGTAACTGGAAGATATCGTGCAAATCCAGTTTTGGCTCACCGAACTGATATTTCTGTCGGACTGAAACATATAGCAAAAGCCACTATATGCTTTGAGTAATGCAGACTTTCCTCAGACTACTCTGGAAGATACTGCTGAAATGAAATATTCAATGTGATATACTGAAATTATTTATTGTTGCAGGAGCAATGGCAAACTGCACTGCAGTACACATCAAAGAACAGGAGGGCTCTTCTACGCCTTCGGATTGCAGCTTGTCAAGCGAGTCGTCCAGTAGGAGCTCGAAGAACAGAACAGAGCCTGACAGTAAGTGTTCCGTAACCAAGTACTCACATATTCCCACTCCCGCAGAATATTCTGGTGGAAGAAAAAACTTCTGGCAGGAGTTCCACTACTATGCAAGTAGCAGACGACACCATTGGCTTTGTCGTCTGCTACAAAATATTGTGTAGCTGAGCCGCGGTATGTGCCCCACGGCTGGAAGAGCACAGAAATACATTTTCCGTATCTTCCGCTGGAACATTCTGGGGAACGCTGCTTGTGTGAATGTGCGTGGAAGAAAAAAACTGCTGGGCGGAAGTTCCACTACTATGCAAGTAGCAGACGACACCATTGGCTTTGTCGTCTGCTACAAAATATTGTGTAGCTGAGCCGCGGTATGTGCCCCACGGCTGGAAGAGCACAGAAATGCATTTTCCGTATCTTCCGCTGGAACATTCTAGGGAACGCTGCTTGTGTGAATGTGCGTGGAAGAAAAAACCTTGCCGTGCTGTACATTCAATTTCCGCGGTAATTATGACTCTATTGCGGTGAGTGCATTGTGTTCATATTTGGTGCGTGCGTTGATGTGTCGGACAGATTGCTATCATTCCAATGCACACGTGAGCCAGTGTAGACAGGGGGTGTAAGCTATGGCGATGAATCAATTCTTGTGGTGCATGTTACTGGCCTGCTTAGCTCTTTTCTGTAAAGGAAACAGCGTGTTAATAATGATTTCTCTGCTACTCTGTATGGCGGCAAGTGGATTGCGTTACCAGTGATATAGTGCAAGAAAATTTCATTGAATTGTCGAAATCGCCCGCGTAGTTGAACTAGAAGCCGACCCCACTGCGTACGTTAACCTTGGACACACTGCTAGGAGTACGTCTGATTGTTCCTTTCTTTCCCATGTGTCTTCATATTTAGGACGCGTGCCTGGGAGGGGGACAGCCCGCGGGTTTTTCCGAAAAATAGGCTGAACCAGGGCGCGTGATTAGAGATGTGGTGTTAGCAATGGCGGAGAGTGTTCATATTTTACACGCATGCCAGGGAGGGACGGGTCAACGCGAGAGTGATTGGAACTGTAAAAAGAAAAGATGTCGCGGATAGCGCAGGCTTTTCGTGTTTACTGCGTGTTTGGGGGGGGTATGGCTGCTTTTGCAAAATTTCGTCGGTTAGGCTTAGCCCGACCACGCGCTGAAGTGATTGGCACTGTGCCAAAAAGATATCGAGGGTAGCCCAGGTTTTTTGTGTGCGTGTTTTGATGGGGGGCTGTGGCAAAATTTCGTCGTTTAGGCTTAGCCCGATCACGCGTTGGACTGATTCGAACTGTGAAAATATGATATCGCTGATAGCGCAGGCTTGTCGTGTTTACGGCGTGTTTTTTCTTGGGGGGGGGGGGGTAAGGCAATTGTTGCAAAATTTCGTCGGTTAGGCTTAGCCCGACCACGCGCAGAAGTGATTGGCACTGTGCCAAAAAGTTATCACGGGTAGCCCAGGCTTTTTGTGTGCGTGTTTTGATGGGGGGCTGTGGCAAAATTTCGTCGTTTACGCTTGGCCCGCCCACGCGCTGAAGTAATTGGAACTGTGAAAATAAGATATCTCTGATAGCGCATTGTGTTCGTAATTGCTGTACTGCCTTCGCGTCATTCCGTTCCCTTGGTGGCGGCGGGGCTGCTAGCGGCACCACACGGGAGAGATGGCGATCCGATAACCACGCTTCGTCTGCTAGCGCTGAATTTCCATTCCTCCCCGCAAAACGTGGAAAGCGCTGCCCCGTCGATGCATTTGGAGCTAGCAGACGACGCGGGGTTATCGGATCGCCATCTCTCCCGTGTGGAGGCGCTCGCAACAACCCCAGTCACCAGGGAAACGGAAGTGATTTGCTTGTCGGTGGTGGTGAGCGCCCTCTCCCTTTGCCGCGGAAACCAGTTATCGCCAGTTGCTCCGGAGAATTGGGGCTGGAAGAGGCGGTCGGGCCAGGTGCAGTGTTACCCGTCCACCGTTCGTTATTCCTAGCGCCGTGCTGTACATTCAATTTCCGCGGTAATTATGACTCTATTGCGGTGAGTGCATTGTGTTCATATTTGGTGCGTGCGTTGATGTGTCGGACAGATTGCTATCATTCCAATGCACACGTGAGCCAGTGTAGACAGGGGGTGTAAGCTATGGCGATGAATCAATTCTTGTGGTGCATGTTACTGGCCTGCTTAGCTCTTTTCTGTAAAGGAAACAGCGTGTTAATAATGATTTCTCTGCTACTCTGTATGGCGGCAAGTGGATTGCGTTACCAGTGATATAGTGCAAGAAAATTTCATTGAATTGTCGAAATCGCCCGCGTAGTTGAACTAGAAGCCGACCCCACTGCGTACGTTAACCTTGGACACACTGCTAGGAGTACGTCTGATTGTTCCTTTCTTTCCCATGTGTCTTCATATTTAGGACGCGTGCCTGGGAGGGGGACAGCCCGCGGGTTTTTCCGAAAAATAGGCTGAACCAGGGCGCGTGATTAGAGATGTGGTGTTAGCAATGGCGGAGAGTGTTCATATTTTACACGCATGCCAGGGAGGGACGGGTCAACGCGAGAGTGATTGGAACTGTAAAAAGAAAAGATGTCGCGGATAGCGCAGGCTTTTCGTGTTTGCTGCGTGTTTGGGGGGGGGGGGGGTATGGCTGCTTTTGCAAAATTTCGTCGGTTAGGCTTAGCCCGACCACGCGCTGAAGTGATTGGCACTGTGCCAAAAAGATATCGAGGGTAGCCCAGGTTTTTCGTGTACGTATTTTGACGAGTGGACTTCGGCCAGATTTCGTCGTTTAGAATTATGGAGCCGACCCCACTGCGTACGTTAACGTTGGACACACAGCTAGGAATTTGTCTGATTGTTCCTTTCTTTCCCAGGCATCTTTTGACGAGAGACGGAACCCTAGTTCACAGACGTGGACTAATGCCCAGAGGAGTGTTCAGAGGGAGGATGACCTGCTACGTGTGGCGTGTTGGCTCGGTAAGTGTCTCGTGTTCATATTTATGGCGGGCGTCGTTAGAGATCCTTCGTTAGAACGTATTCGTGATTAGAGATGTGGTGTTAGCAATGGCGGAGAGTGTTCATCTTTACGACGCTTTTCTGGGAGGGGGGCAGGCGTGGGTTTTCTTGAAAAAAATAGGCTGAACCAGGGCGCGTGATTAGAGAGTGGTGTTAGCAATGGCTCCAAGCCCGGAGTGTTCATATTGACGACGCGTGTCTGAGAGGGAAGCATACGGCGGGTTTTCCCGATAAAAAAAGGGGCTTAGCTCGAGTGCCTGGGCGCGTGATTTGAGATGTGGTGTTAGCAATGGCGGAAAGCAGAGTGTTTATATTTTTCATGCATGCCAGGGAGGGAAGGGGCCACGCGAGAGTGATTGCAACTGTGAAAAGAAAAGATATCGCGGATAGCGCAGGCTTTTCGTGTTTACTGCGTGCTTGGACGGCGGGGCTGCGGCAAAATTTCGTCGTTTAGGCTTAGGCGATCACGCGCTCAACTGATTCGAACTGTGAAAATATGATATCGCTGATAGCGCAGGCTTGTCGTGTTTACTGCGTGTTTGGACGGCGGGGCTGCGGCAAAATTTCGTCGTTTAGGCTTATCACGCGCTGAACTGATTCGAACTGTGAAAATATAATATCGCGGATAGAGCAGGCTTTTCGTGTTTACTGCGTGTTTGGACGGCGGGGCTGCGGCAAAATTTCGTCGGTTAGGCTAAGCCCGATCACGCGTTGAACTGATTCCAACTGTGAAAATATGATATCGCAGGCTTATCGTGTTTACTGCGTGTTTGGGGGGGGTAGGGCTGCTTTTGCAAAATTTCGTCGGTTAGGCTTAGCCCGACCACGCGCTGAAGTGATTGGCACTGTGCCAAAAAGATATCGAGGGTAGCCCAGGTTTTTCGCGTACGTGTTTTGACGAGGGGACTTCGGCCAGATTTCGTCGTTTAGAATTAGAAGCCGACCCCACTGCGTACGTTAACGTTGGACACACAGCTAGGAATTTGTCTGATTGTTCCTTTCTTTCCCAGGCATCTTTTGACGAGAGACGGAACCCTAGTTCACAGACGTGGACTAATGCCCAGAGGAGTGTTCAGAGGGAGGATGACCTGCTACGTGTGGCGTGTTGGCTCGGTAAGTGTCTCGTGTTCATATTTATGGCGGGCGTCGTTAGAGATCCTTCGTTAGAACGTATTCGTGATTAGAGATGTGGTGTTAGCAATGGCGGAGAGTGTTCATCTTTACGACGCTTTTCTGGGAGGGGGGCAGGCGTGGGTTTTCTTGAAAAAAATAGGCTGAACCAGGGCGCGTGATTAGAGAGTGGTGTTAGCAATGGCTCCAAGCCCGGAGTGTTCATATTGACGACGCGTGTCTGAGAGGGAAGCATACGGCGGGTTTTCCCGATAAAAAAAGGGGCTTAGCTCGAGTGCCTGGGCGCGTGATTTGAGATGTGGTGTTAGCAATGGCGGAAAGCAGAGTGTTTATATTTTTCATGCATGCCAGGGAGGGAAGGGGCCACGCGAGAGTGATTGCAACTGTGAAAAGAAAAGATATCGCGGATAGCGCAGGCTTTTCGTGTTTACTGCGTGCTTGGACGGCGGGGCTGCGGCAAAATTTCGTCGTTTAGGCTTAGGCGATCACGCGCTCAACTGATTCGAACTGTGAAAATATGATATCGCTGATAGCGCAGGCTTGTCGTGTTTACTGCGTGTTTGGACGGCGGGGCTGCGGCAAAATTTCGTCGTTTAGGCTTATCACGCGCTGAACTGATTCGAACTGTGAAAATATAATATCGCGGATAGAGCAGGCTTTTCGTGTTTACTGCGTGTTTGGACGGCGGGGCTGCGGCAAAATTTCGTCGGTTAGGCTAAGCCCGATCACGCGTTGAACTGATTCCAACTGTGAAAATATGATATCGCAGGCTTATCGTGTTTACTGCGTGTTTGGGGGGGGTAGGGCTGCTTTTGCAAAATTTCGTCGGTTAGGCTTAGCCCGACCACGCGCTGAAGTGATTGGCACTGTGCCAAAAAGATATCGAGGGTAGCCCAGGTTTTTCGCGTACGTGTTTTGACGAGGGGACTTCGGCCAGATTTCGTCGTTTAGAATTAGAAGCCGACCCCACTGCGTACGTTAACGTTGGACGCACAGCTAGGAATACGTCTGATTGTTCCTTTCTTTCCCAGGCATCTTTTGACGAGAGACGGAACCCTAGTTCACAGACGTGGACTAATGCCCAGAGGAGTGTTCAGAAGGAGGATGACCTGCTACGTGTGGCGTGTTGGCTCGGTAAGTGTCTCGTGTTCATATTTATGGCGGGCGTCGTTAGAGATCCTTCGTTAGAACGTATTCGTGATTAGAGATGTGGTGTTAGCAATGGCGGAGAGTGTTCATATTTACGACGCCTTTCTGGGAGGGGAGCGGGCGGTGGGTTTTCTTGAAAAAAAAAAAAAAAAATAGGCTGAACCAGGGCGCGTGATTAGAGAGTGGTGTTAGCAATGGCTCCAAGCCCGGAGTGTTCATATTGACGACGCGTGTCTGAGAGGGATGCAGCCGGCGGGTTTTCCCGATAAAAAAAGGGGCTTAGCTCGAGTGCCTGGGCGCGTGATTAGAGATGTGGTGGTAGCAATGGCGGAAAGCACAGTGTTTATATTTTTCATGCATGCCAGGGAGGGAAGGGGCCACGCGAGAAGTGCTTGGAACTGTGAAACGAAAAGATATCGCGGATAGCGCAGGCTTTTCGAGTTTACTGCGTGCTTGGACGGCGGGGCTGCGGCAAAATTTCGTCGTTTAGGCTTAGCCCGATCACGCGTTGGACTGATTCGAACTGTGAAAATATGATATCGCTGATAGCGCAGGCTTGTCGTGTTTACGGCGTGTTTTTTTTTTTTGGGAGGGGGGGGGGGGGGTAAGGCAACTGTTGCAAAATTTCGTCGGTTAGGCTTAGCCCGACCACGCGCAGAAGTGATTGGCACTGTGCCAAAAAGTTATCACGGGTAGCCCAGGCTTTTTGTGTGCGTGTTTTGATGGGGGGCTGTGGCAAAATTTCGTCGTTTAGGCTTAGCCCGATCACGCGTTGGACTGATTCGAACTGTGAAAATATGATATCGCTGATAGCGCAGGCTTGTCGTGTTTACGGCGTGTTTTTTCTTGGGGGGGGGGGGGGGGTAAGGCAATTGTTGCAAAATTTCGTCGGTTAGGCTTAGCCCGACCACGCGCAGAAGTGATTGGCACTGTGCCAAAAAGTTATCACGGGTAGCCCAGGCTTTTTGTGTGCGTGTTTTGATGGGGGGCTGTGGCAAAATTTCGTCGTTTACGCTTGGCCCGCCCACGCGCTGAAGTAATTGGAACTGTGAAAATAAGATATCTCTGATAGCGCATTGTGTTCGTAATTGCTGTACTGCCTTCGCGTCATTCCGTTCCCTTGGTGGCGGCGGGGCTGCTAGCGGCACCACACGGGAGAGATGGCGATCCGATAACCACGCTTCGTCTGCTAGCGCTGAATTTCCATTCCTCCCCGCAAAACGTGGAAAGCGCTGCCCCGTCGATGCATTTGGAGCTAGCAGACGACGCGGGGTTATCGGATCGCCATCTCTCCCGTGTGGAGGCGCTCGCAACAACCCCAGTCACCAGGGAAACGGAAGTGATTTGCTTGTCGGTGGTGGTGAGCGCCCTCTCCCTTTGCCGCGGAAACCAGTTATCGCCAGTTGCTCCGGAGAATTGGGGCTGGAAGAGGCGGTCGGGCCAGGTGCAGTGTTTCCCGTCCACCGTTCGTTATTCCTAGCGCCGTGCTGTACATTCAATTTCCGCGGTAATTATGACTCTATTGCGGTGAGTGCATTGTGTTCATATTTGGTGCGTGCGTTGATGTGTCGGACAGATTGCTATCATTCCAATGCACACGTGAGCCAGTGTAGACAGGGGGTGTAAGCTATGGCGATGAATCAATTCTTGTGGTGCATGTTACTGGCCTGCTTAGCTCTTTTCTGTAAAGGAAACAGCGTGTTAATAATGATTTCTCTGCTACTCTGTATGGCGGCAAGTGGATTGCGTTACCAGTGATATAGTGCAAGAAAATTTCATTGAATTGTCGAAATCGCCCGCGTAGTTGAACTAGAAGCCGACCCCACTGCGTACGTTAACCTTGGACACACTGCTAGGAGTACGTCTGATTGTTCCTTTCTTTCCCATGTGTCTTCATATTTAGGACGCGTGCCTGGGAGGGGGACAGCCCGCGGGTTTTTCCGAAAAATAGGCTGAACCAGGGCGCGTGATTAGAGATGTGGTGTTAGCAATGGCGGAGAGTGTTCATATTTTACACGCATGCCAGGGAGGGACGGGTCAACGCGAGAGTGATTGGAACTGTAAAAAGAAAAGATGTCGCGGATAGCGCAGGCTTTTCGTGTTTACTGCGTGTTTGGGGGGGGTATGGCTGCTTTTGCAAAATTTCGTCGGTTAGGCTTAGCCCGACCACGCGCTGAAGTGATTGGCACTGTGCCAAAAAGATATCGAGGGTAGCCCAGGTTTTTTGTGTGCGTGTTTTGATGGGGGGCTGTGGCAAAATTTCGTCGTTTAGGCTTAGCCCGATCACGCGTTGGACTGATTCGAACTGTGAAAATATGATATCGCTGATAGCGCAGGCTTGTCGTGTTTACGGCGTGTTTTTTCTTGGGGGGGGGGGGGTAAGGCAATTGTTGCAAAATTTCGTCGGTTAGGCTTAGCCCGACCACGCGCAGAAGTGATTGGCACTGTGCCAAAAAGTTATCACGGGTAGCCCAGGCTTTTTGTGTGCGTGTTTTGATGGGGGGCTGTGGCAAAATTTCGTCGTTTACGCTTGGCCCGCCCACGCGCTGAAGTAATTGGAACTGTGAAAATAAGATATCTCTGATAGCGCATTGTGTTCGTAATTGCTGTACTGCCTTCGCGTCATTCCGTTCCCTTGGTGGCGGCGGGGCTGCTAGCGGCACCACACGGGAGAGATGGCGATCCGATAACCACGCTTCGTCTGCTAGCGCTGAATTTCCATTCCTCCCCGCAAAACGTGGAAAGCGCTGCCCCGTCGATGCATTTGGAGCTAGCAGACGACGCGGGGTTATCGGATCGCCATCTCTCCCGTGTGGAGGCGCTCGCAACAACCCCAGTCACCAGGGAAACGGAAGTGATTTGCTTGTCGGTGGTGGTGAGCGCCCTCTCCCTTTGCCGCGGAAACCAGTTATCGCCAGTTGCTCCGGAGAATTGGGGCTGGAAGAGGCGGTCGGGCCAGGTGCAGTGTTACCCGTCCACCGTTCGTTATTCCTAGCGCCGTGCTGTACATTCAATTTCCGCGGTAATTATGACTCTATTGCGGTGAGTGCATTGTGTTCATATTTGGTGCGTGCGTTGATGTGTCGGACAGATTGCTATCATTCCAATGCACACGTGAGCCAGTGTAGACAGGGGGTGTAAGCTATGGCGATGAATCAATTCTTGTGGTGCATGTTACTGGCCTGCTTAGCTCTTTTCTGTAAAGGAAACAGCGTGTTAATAATGATTTCTCTGCTACTCTGTATGGCGGCAAGTGGATTGCGTTACCAGTGATATAGTGCAAGAAAATTTCATTGAATTGTCGAAATCGCCCGCGTAGTTGAACTAGAAGCCGACCCCACTGCGTACGTTAACCTTGGACACACTGCTAGGAGTACGTCTGATTGTTCCTTTCTTTCCCATGTGTCTTCATATTTAGGACGCGTGCCTGGGAGGGGGACAGCCCGCGGGTTTTTCCGAAAAATAGGCTGAACCAGGGCGCGTGATTAGAGATGTGGTGTTAGCAATGGCGGAGAGTGTTCATATTTTACACGCATGCCAGGGAGGGACGGGTCAACGCGAGAGTGATTGGAACTGTAAAAAGAAAAGATGTCGCGGATAGCGCAGGCTTTTCGTGTTTGCTGCGTGTTTGGGGGGGGGGGGGTATGGCTGCTTTTGCAAAATTTCGTCGGTTAGGCTTAGCCCGACCACGCGCTGAAGTGATTGGCACTGTGCCAAAAAGATATCGAGGGTAGCCCAGGTTTTTCGTGTACGTATTTTGACGAGTGGACTTCGGCCAGATTTCGTCGTTTAGAATTATGGAGCCGACCCCACTGCGTACGTTAACGTTGGACACACAGCTAGGAATTTGTCTGATTGTTCCTTTCTTTCCCAGGCATCTTTTGACGAGAGACGGAACCCTAGTTCACAGACGTGGACTAATGCCCAGAGGAGTGTTCAGAGGGAGGATGACCTGCTACGTGTGGCGTGTTGGCTCGGTAAGTGTCTCGTGTTCATATTTATGGCGGGCGTCGTTAGAGATCCTTCGTTAGAACGTATTCGTGATTAGAGATGTGGTGTTAGCAATGGCGGAGAGTGTTCATCTTTACGACGCTTTTCTGGGAGGGGGGCAGGCGTGGGTTTTCTTGAAAAAAATAGGCTGAACCAGGGCGCGTGATTAGAGAGTGGTGTTAGCAATGGCTCCAAGCCCGGAGTGTTCATATTGACGACGCGTGTCTGAGAGGGAAGCATACGGCGGGTTTTCCCGATAAAAAAAGGGGCTTAGCTCGAGTGCCTGGGCGCGTGATTTGAGATGTGGTGTTAGCAATGGCGGAAAGCAGAGTGTTTATATTTTTCATGCATGCCAGGGAGGGAAGGGGCCACGCGAGAGTGATTGCAACTGTGAAAAGAAAAGATATCGCGGATAGCGCAGGCTTTTCGTGTTTACTGCGTGCTTGGACGGCGGGGCTGCGGCAAAATTTCGTCGTTTAGGCTTAGGCGATCACGCGCTCAACTGATTCGAACTGTGAAAATATGATATCGCTGATAGCGCAGGCTTGTCGTGTTTACTGCGTGTTTGGACGGCGGGGCTGCGGCAAAATTTCGTCGTTTAGGCTTATCACGCGCTGAACTGATTCGAACTGTGAAAATATAATATCGCGGATAGAGCAGGCTTTTCGTGTTTACTGCGTGTTTGGACGGCGGGGCTGCGGCAAAATTTCGTCGGTTAGGCTAAGCCCGATCACGCGTTGAACTGATTCCAACTGTGAAAATATGATATCGCAGGCTTATCGTGTTTACTGCGTGTTTGGGGGGGGTAGGGCTGCTTTTGCAAAATTTCGTCGGTTAGGCTTAGCCCGACCACGCGCTGAAGTGATTGGCACTGTGCCAAAAAGATATCGAGGGTAGCCCAGGTTTTTCGCGTACGTGTTTTGACGAGGGGACTTCGGCCAGATTTCGTCGTTTAGAATTAGAAGCCGACCCCACTGCGTACGTTAACGTTGGACACACAGCTAGGAATTTGTCTGATTGTTCCTTTCTTTCCCAGGCATCTTTTGACGAGAGACGGAACCCTAGTTCACAGACGTGGACTAATGCCCAGAGGAGTGTTCAGAGGGAGGATGACCTGCTACGTGTGGCGTGTTGGCTCGGTAAGTGTCTCGTGTTCATATTTATGGCGGGCGTCGTTAGAGATCCTTCGTTAGAACGTATTCGTGATTAGAGATGTGGTGTTAGCAATGGCGGAGAGTGTTCATCTTTACGACGCTTTTCTGGGAGGGGGGCAGGCGTGGGTTTTCTTGAAAAAAATAGGCTGAACCAGGGCGCGTGATTAGAGAGTGGTGTTAGCAATGGCTCCAAGCCCGGAGTGTTCATATTGACGACGCGTGTCTGAGAGGGAAGCATACGGCGGGTTTTCCCGATAAAAAAAGGGGCTTAGCTCGAGTGCCTGGGCGCGTGATTTGAGATGTGGTGTTAGCAATGGCGGAAAGCAGAGTGTTTATATTTTTCATGCATGCCAGGGAGGGAAGGGGCCACGCGAGAGTGATTGCAACTGTGAAAAGAAAAGATATCGCGGATAGCGCAGGCTTTTCGTGTTTACTGCGTGCTTGGACGGCGGGGCTGCGGCAAAATTTCGTCGTTTAGGCTTAGGCGATCACGCGCTCAACTGATTCGAACTGTGAAAATATGATATCGCTGATAGCGCAGGCTTGTCGTGTTTACTGCGTGTTTGGACGGCGGGGCTGCGGCAAAATTTCGTCGTTTAGGCTTATCACGCGCTGAACTGATTCGAACTGTGAAAATATAATATCGCGGATAGAGCAGGCTTTTCGTGTTTACTGCGTGTTTGGACGGCGGGGCTGCGGCAAAATTTCGTCGGTTAGGCTAAGCCCGATCACGCGTTGAACTGATTCCAACTGTGAAAATATGATATCGCAGGCTTATCGTGTTTACTGCGTGTTTGGGGGGGGTAGGGCTGCTTTTGCAAAATTTCGTCGGTTAGGCTTAGCCCGACCACGCGCTGAAGTGATTGGCACTGTGCCAAAAAGATATCGAGGGTAGCCCAGGTTTTTCGCGTACGTGTTTTGACGAGGGGACTTCGGCCAGATTTCGTCGTTTAGAATTAGAAGCCGACCCCACTGCGTACGTTAACGTTGGACGCACAGCTAGGAATACGTCTGATTGTTCCTTTCTTTCCCAGGCATCTTTTGACGAGAGACGGAACCCTAGTTCACAGACGTGGACTAATGCCCAGAGGAGTGTTCAGAAGGAGGATGACCTGCTACGTGTGGCGTGTTGGCTCGGTAAGTGTCTCGTGTTCATATTTATGGCGGGCGTCGTTAGAGATCCTTCGTTAGAACGTATTCGTGATTAGAGATGTGGTGTTAGCAATGGCGGAGAGTGTTCATATTTACGACGCCTTTCTGGGAGGGGAGCGGGCGGTGGGTTTTCTTGAAAAAAAAAAAAAAAAATAGGCTGAACCAGGGCGCGTGATTAGAGAGTGGTGTTAGCAATGGCTCCAAGCCCGGAGTGTTCATATTGACGACGCGTGTCTGAGAGGGATGCAGCCGGCGGGTTTTCCCGATAAAAAAAGGGGCTTAGCTCGAGTGCCTGGGCGCGTGATTAGAGATGTGGTGGTAGCAATGGCGGAAAGCACAGTGTTTATATTTTTCATGCATGCCAGGGAGGGAAGGGGCCACGCGAGAAGTGCTTGGAACTGTGAAACGAAAAGATATCGCGGATAGCGCAGGCTTTTCGAGTTTACTGCGTGCTTGGACGGCGGGGCTGCGGCAAAATTTCGTCGTTTAGGCTTAGCCCGATCACGCGTTGGACTGATTCGAACTGTGAAAATATGATATCGCTGATAGCGCAGGCTTGTCGTGTTTACGGCGTGTTTTTTTTTTTTGGGAGGGGGGGGGGGTAAGGCAACTGTTGCAAAATTTCGTCGGTTAGGCTTAGCCCGACCACGCGCAGAAGTGATTGGCACTGTGCCAAAAAGTTATCACGGGTAGCCCAGGCTTTTTGTGTGCGTGTTTTGATGGGGGGCTGTGGCAAAATTTCGTCGTTTAGGCTTAGCCCGATCACGCGTTGGACTGATTCGAACTGTGAAAATATGATATCGCTGATAGCGCAGGCTTGTCGTGTTTACGGCGTGTTTTTTCTTGGGGGGGGGGGGGGGGTAAGGCAATTGTTGCAAAATTTCGTCGGTTAGGCTTAGCCCGACCACGCGCAGAAGTGATTGGCACTGTGCCAAAAAGTTATCACGGGTAGCCCAGGCTTTTTGTGTGCGTGTTTTGATGGGGGGCTGTGGCAAAATTTCGTCGTTTACGCTTGGCCCGCCCACGCGCTGAAGTAATTGGAACTGTGAAAATAAGATATCTCTGATAGCGCATTGTGTTCGTAATTGCTGTACTGCCTTCGCGTCATTCCGTTCCCTTGGTGGCGGCGGGGCTGCTAGCGGCACCACACGGGAGAGATGGCGATCCGATAACCACGCTTCGTCTGCTAGCGCTGAATTTCCATTCCTCCCCGCAAAACGTGGAAAGCGCTGCCCCGTCGATGCATTTGGAGCTAGCAGACGACGCGGGGTTATCGGATCGCCATCTCTCCCGTGTGGAGGCGCTCGCAACAACCCCAGTCACCAGGGAAACGGAAGTGATTTGCTTGTCGGTGGTGGTGAGCGCCCTCTCCCTTTGCCGCGGAAACCAGTTATCGCCAGTTGCTCCGGAGAATTGGGGCTGGAAGAGGCGGTCGGGCCAGGTGCAGTGTTTCCCGTCCACCGTTCGTTATTCCTAGCGCCGTGCTGTACATTCAATTTCCGCGGTAATTATGACTCTATTGCGGTGAGTGCATTGTGTTCATATTTGGTGCGTGCGTTGATGTGTCGGACAGATTGCTATCATTCCAATGCACACGTGAGCCAGTGTAGACAGGGGGTGTAAGCTATGGCGATGAATCAATTCTTGTGGTGCATGTTACTGGCCTGCTTAGCTCTTTTCTGTAAAGGAAACAGCGTGTTAATAATGATTTCTCTGCTACTCTGTATGGCGGCAAGTGGATTGCGTTACCAGTGATATAGTGCAAGAAAATTTCATTGAATTGTCGAAATCGCCCGCGTAGTTGAACTAGAAGCCGACCCCACTGCGTACGTTAACCTTGGACACACTGCTAGGAGTACGTCTGATTGTTCCTTTCTTTCCCATGTGTCTTCATATTTAGGACGCGTGCCTGGGAGGGGGACAGCCCGCGGGTTTTTCCGAAAAATAGGCTGAACCAGGGCGCGTGATTAGAGATGTGGTGTTAGCAATGGCGGAGAGTGTTCATATTTTACACGCATGCCAGGGAGGGACGGGTCAACGCGAGAGTGATTGGAACTGTAAAAAGAAAAGATGTCGCGGATAGCGCAGGCTTTTCGTGTTTACTGCGTGTTTGGGGGGGGTATGGCTGCTTTTGCAAAATTTCGTCGGTTAGGCTTAGCCCGACCACGCGCTGAAGTGATTGGCACTGTGCCAAAAAGATATCGAGGGTAGCCCAGGTTTTTCGTGTACGTATTTTGACGAGTGGACTTCGGCCAGATTTCGTCGTTTAGAATTATGGAGCCGACCCCACTGCGTACGTTAACGTTGGACACACAGCTAGGAATTTGTCTGATTGTTCCTTTCCCAGGCATCTTTTGACGAGAGACGGAACCCTAGTTCACAGACGTGGACTAATGCCCAGAGGAGTGTTCAGAGGGAGGATGACCTGCTACGTGTGGCGTGTTGGCTCGGTAAGTGTCTCGTGTTCATATTTATGGCGGGCGTCGTTAGAGATCCTTCGTTAGAACGTATTCGTGATTAGAGATGTGGTGTTAGCAATGGCGGAGAGTGTTCATCTTTACGACGCTTTTCTGGGAGGGGGGCAGGCGTGGGTTTTCTTGAAAAAAATAGGCTGAACCAGGGCGCGTGATTAGAGAGTGGTGTTAGCAATGGCTCCAAGCCCGGAGTGTTCATATTGACGACGCGTGTCTGAGAGGGAAGCATACGGCGGGTTTTCCCGATAAAAAAAGCTATGCTACGAATCTCCGCCATCTTTATGCCCGCGCAAAACTCTCGACGCCCTCTCTCGCACCCTTAGAAGCATTTGTCTAAATATTTCGCAGTACGCAGAGAAAAAAAAATTGGCCTAGAATTTATATACTCGCTCCTCATCCCTTGCACACACATGAGCAGTAGGTTATTGTGTTGAGGAAGTCTTCTGCACTTCGAAGTTGTACGGAAAAATTCTGTGAGGAAAAAAAAAGTGAAATGGTAAAAAGTGATCCAGAAAAGTTCTATTCTGCAGCGAAAGTTCCGCAGGCTCTCGCTCTATTACGCCGCCTCACTAGCTTGCAGGCCCCCTCGACCCATCTGGGGGCGTCCGCCCCTCTCAGGACGGCCCTCTCCAATATTGTGGAAAATATTTCTGACAAGGAATCAATCAACAGATCTGTAACTAGTCAATAGCCAAATAGACAGCGATCACTCAGTGCAAAGAGTATGATGTCAGTACTCTGGAAAAGCATACTTTTTTTTTTTTACCTTTGGTTCATGACGTGAGTTGTATTTAATTTTTGTTTGTCTTCATTGAAGCCACAGTATTTTGAAAAGTGTATATTCAACCATTACTTTGGCCAAAGAATGAATGTTGTACTGTCATGCCGAGGAATTGTCAACATATTTATGCTGTGCTATGGAAAGTTATTTTCGTTTTTGAATGTACGTGTGTGTCTTGGTTTCTCCTTTGCAAGGGTTAACCTTGAGTCCTATTCAAGATCAATTCATGTGTAATGCTAGAGATGCGCATTTCATTATACAGGGTGCAGACTTTTATTCGATGCAGATTTTTAATAAAAATCTGAGCAGCTTATACATAATTTTTGTTCGTGGGCTAAATTGGTTCAAATTAAACGCATCCTTCCCGATTTAAAGTTATCACGCGGATGCAGTATTGTGGAGCCACTGTCTAGAGCCAGGCATTTTTAAACAATATTAGATTAGATTGGAATTTGAGAAAAAAAAATGTGGATATTAAACAATTTTGAAAAGTGCGTGTACATTGAGATAGCCATTCCGAGATTTTCGAATTGGAAGCCAGTGCAAAAGAGTGCTGTAAGAACAACTTATCCGTGCTGCTGAGCAGCTTGACGAATCACTTGGCAGCGCGTACGAGGTTCGTTCCTTGCATAGACAAGTGCTTGGTTGATTGCTGAGTGTTTTGTCTGGGCTGAAAATAGGAGTGGATGTCTCAAAGTATGCACCAGTTTCACCCTGTACATGCCTCATGGGAACCCTAGCTGGAAATAAGTCTTTAACACTTTGATACAGTGTCCTTAGAGAACATGAGTGGCATGTTTCTTTATCCTGGATATTGTCTTCAACCGACATTGAACAGGACGATCATTGGATTGTGCATGTCAGGGATAATCAACAACAAAATCAAATGAGTACGCAGCAAGCTGCTTGTGCCATTCAGCAATTACCGTGGATCCCTCCATCATACTGCATCCAATCGAACCTTCCTGATCTTCCCACCCCTACGGTTTTAAACTGAGGATTTTGGCTTAAACTTCACAACGTAGCACCATTTCGAATAGGGAGGAACCACCTATGTCGGACACATTATGCACGTCCAAGCTAGCTCCGCCCCCCATTTTTCAGCCAATCCAGAGACGGAAATGTATTGTTCGGAAGCCGGAAGCGTGCTGCACGTTGAAGTTCTGTCTCTGTTTCGCGCCGAGATTGGGAGGAGAGACCCGGGTTCGAATCCCAGCACCAGCTGTGCTCCCTGGGTGTTTTTTCCCGGGCCTTCCTCGGACAAATGTCGGCACGGTCTCTTTTGAAGTCGGCCCAGGACTCACGGTCCCCGTGATAGTCGTGACCGACTACGGCAGGCAATTCTGTCGACACCATTTGTTTTAACAGTGTGTTTTGGTATTGGTTGATAAGAGCACAATTGAGCCTCTGTATGCAATAAGGGGATAAGTCGACTTATCCCCCTTTTTACTGTTTTTGCTGCAGTGACATCTACATACCTGTATGTACCTGCCGAAAAAATTTCTCAATTTATTGGCCTGCTTCAGGAAGGTAAGAAACGGGAAATGCATGTGTGTCGTGTCAGCGGGACGGACAATCAGATCAGGCCCATTTTCTCGGTTTGGGATCTTTCGATGTATCCCCTTATTGCATACAGGGTTATTCTAGCAAACGTCACACATTTCGATCGCATTGTAAAAATACAGGACTAGGTTTGGCCCATCCCAAACTTTGCAGACTGATAGCCATTTATCTGAAGTTTCGTTCGAATTTTTTGTAAGCACTATGGTGATGCGGAAAGAAAATTAAAAATAAAGCAAAATCTCGCCCCATGCATTTTCAATGGCCCATCCCACACAAACACCGCCATTTTTTCTTGTGTCTGCTTCACGTTCACATCACTTCACACAGGTAGCGCTGCCTACAACGATGCGACATGCCGATTCTGACGTTATGCACCAATCCTCTTGTTCCAGTCATGTTCTGCATGCTGGTGCCACCTGTGTGTGGTGAAATGAAAATGAAGCGCACGCAGCAGAAAATGGCGACTTTTGAGTGAGATAGGCCATAGAAAATGCGTAGAGTGAAATTTTGCTAGATTTTTTATTTTTCTTCTACAGGACCATAATGCTAAAAAAAAAATTTCAACGAAACTTCAGACAAATGGCTACCAGTCTGCAAAGCTTGGTGTTGCATAAAACCCGTCTTCTCTTTTTACGATGCGATAAAAATGTCTAACGTTTCCTAGACAGACTAACCCTGTAGAGAGGTTTAGTTATCCTCATCTTACATCCTACCCGATTGTTACAGTTAAGCAAGAAGAAGGCGGCGAGGAAGGACAGTTCGCGTGCTCCCCCTGCGGCGGAGCCTTCGTCTCCGAGAGGTTCCTGCAGGAGCACCGCGGGGAGAAGCACCCGGGCGGGGGAGACAAGCACCGGTGCAGGTTCTGCGACTACGCGAGCGCGGACGCCTTCTGCGTCCGCAAGCACGAGCGGGTCCACACGGGGGAGAGGCCGCACGTCTGCCAGGTCTGCAGCAAGGGGTTTGCGCAGCGGAGCAACCTGGTGAAGCACCTGCGGATGGTGCACCGGGGGGAGAGGGTGTACAAGTGCGCCACCTGCGGGGACAGCTTCCAGCAGAAGCACCACCTGAAGGACCACGGGAGGGTGCACACCAAGGAGAGGCCCCACGTCTGCGAGCTGTGCGGCACTGCGTTCACGCTGAAGCGGAACCTGCGGAGGCACCTGCGCCTCACCAGCTGCAACGGCCACAATAAGTAGTTCCCTGGCGCGTAGGCTGACTCGTAGGGTCGTGAGCGGTGTCGCGGTTTTCTGTCCGTCCCGTCCGAGGCGAAATCGTGGCGCGACTGCGTGTACCTAGGGGTGTATGTAGGGGTGTATCTATTGTATCTAGGGACGTGCCAACCAAATCGTCGAATCCTAGGCAGGGGTTCAGGATTCGCGAATCCGAATCCCACTGTCCTTAAAAAGGCGAATCGAATCTTTCACAACTGGCAAACACACAAAAACCACGAAAGAACTGATGTTCCGAGGCTGGAACAACATACAGAAGGGGATAAATACACACAAGGCCTCAATTTGCCCAAGAAATTATATTTCAATATATTTATTAGTCAACTCTATTAGAAAATACGTACATGTTTACATGCGGGTGGAGAACCCAGTAGGAAACGAAATCCCTGTTAAAGGGTTCTCCGTAGTGATTAAGAAATACATCAAAGACAGTTCACCGAGCATTAACGTACATTAATTCGGCATTACACTTCTAGAAGGCTTCCTGTGACTGGTTAGAAGACACTAACAGTAGGGCCTGACTTTTTAGGGTTAAACCCGTATCCGCCCGATATTTACCCCCCGAACGAAATCTGTAAAATTTGGGTTTAACCCGAATCTACCCGAAAACATCCGGGTCGCGTGGCACACTCATAAGCGTGCATTAAAATAAAGTTTGATAACATTGCTCAACATTAGTTCCATGTTAAGACAAACTTTTGTTAAACAAAAAAAAAATCACCCGAATACGCCCGAATTCCTGACGACAGAATATGCCGTAACGGGATTTAACCCGAATACACCCGAATTTTCGAATGAAAAATATCACACGATATTTACCCCCCGAATTTGGCCAAAAATAAAACCCGAAAAAGTCAGGCCCTATTAATATTCTGTAATTAGTCATCACAGGAGAAACAGGGTGAACGATGAAAGATGAAAGTCGCTGAGAAGGTTAGCCAGCTGTAGGACTCGAACCCATATCTTCCTGGATTACCGGTAATCCAGGAGATGTGGAGTCCTACAGGTGGCTAACCTTTTCAGTGACTTTCGTCTTTCATCGTACACAAACCACTGTTTGTTTGTTTGTTTGTCTTTCAAATTGGCGCCTCTGAAGTGCGCCGGAAGCCTTATTTTCCAAAGGGTGTCTTCTTGTTTGTGTGCTTACATTTGCTGTAGAGTGAAAGAGTTCAGACAGGAACTGTTACGTTACAAGTTTAAAAGTAACATGGTTTTGTGTTTGAAAGTTGGTTAGTTTTATTGAAATAATTCAGACTCGAGAACTTGCGTATTTCTTGTAGTCGTCGGATGGCATGCTAAATAAATAAATTGAAGAAGAATCATATACGGGTATGTTTTCTCCTGAAACTGCATTATTATTAGAATTTGTTTTTCACTAAACCAATGTATCATATTCTGCTTCAAAACACTTATTCACACAGGTGTTTTCTCGTTTGTTTTTTGTTTATTTTGCTCTGGAACTGTTGTTCTGGAATTGTTCAGACAGGAACTGTTACGTTACAAGTTTAAAAAGTAACCCGGTATTGCTTTTGACTGTTGCCTAGTTTTATGGAAATAGTCCAGTCTCAAGAATTGACATGTTTCTTGTAGTTGACGAACAACAAGTTAAATAAATTACGTTTAAGACAACTATATGGGTGTATTTTCTCCTGAAACTGGGGCATTACTTAATTTGTTTTTCATTAAACAAAGGCATCATATTCTGCTTCAAAGCACTTTTAAGTAGACGCATTTTTTTCCCCTGGATTTTACTTACTTTATTTATTTATTTACGATTGTACCTCAAAAAGCCCTGTGGGCGTTACTCTTAATCTCTTATTTTTTTATCTCTTTTTAAAGAAGGGATTCGAAAGATTCGTGGATTTGTAGAACCTTTGTTGGATTGGGATCCGGATTCGGATTTTCAAAAATTTTGGATTCGTCCCATCTGTAATTTTATCCATAGATCCAATGGACAATATACTGGGTGTCCCAAAAACCATGTCATTGAATTATAATTAAAAAACTACACCATCTGGAGTCATATGCAGTCAACGACGTTTGTTCTTACTAGGTTTTTGCCACCTCCTGACATGAGCGTCGTGGGACGTAAGTTTATGTAAATTTTTGCGAGCTTAAGTCAGAAGTTTGCCAAGTAAAGCTCACTTTTTTACCCCACCAATGTGAAGAGAGCGTCTCTAATTTACTCAAATTAATGATAATTGACAGGGATATTAAGGAGCTATCCCATTGAAAAAAAATTAACGAACATCATGCTCTACTGAGCTCCCACAGGATAGCGCGTGATGGGTTTTTGAAACCCGGCCAACCCCGGCATCGCAGAAAGGCATAACACTTATCATGTCCTTATCATAGCTTATCATCTTATCGTGGCTTATCATGTCCGACTTTCGCTGGGATAGTGCTTTCCCTCTCCCAAGTTTAGGAACTGTTACTTTTTCTACTGTCACTCTGTGGGCTGGCTTCGGAACCTCCTTTCGTCGGTCTGAGAGTGATCGCGCTCAAAAAGTTATCGTGCGTTATGGTCCGCTGCTCCGAAAAGCATGATGTTATCAGCTATTTTTTTCGATGGGATAGCTCGTGAATATCATTGTCAATTATCATGAATTTGAGTGAATTCGGCAGGCTCTTCAAAATATTGGTGGGGTAAAAAAGTTACCTTTTACTTGGCAAACTTCCGAGTTCAGTTCGCAAATATTGACATAATTAAACTTACGATATATGACATTCACATCAGGAGGTGGCGAAAACCTAATAAGAACAAATGCCGTTGACCGCATGATTCTAGGTGGCGTAGTTTTTTTATTATAATTCAATGACACGTTTTCTGGGACACCCTGTATTTCGGGTTAAATGCCTTTCTCGTGCAGATTCGGGGGGGGGGGGGTAAAAATAGGGAGTTGTTTTAAAATCTAATTTTGGGGAGAAATCGGGCAATAATTGTGCCTTCGGCTGTTATCGGGTGTTTTTGTTTCTCCTCTTGTCTGTTAAGTCATTTCCTATAATCTCCTTTTTTTCTTTTCCTTTTTTTTTTTTGCGGGATCCAGCGGTAATCCCCGAAGTCACAGAGAGTGTTGACACGTATGGGTGTATTCAGATGCTGATCTAGGGGGGAAGGTCCAGGAGTCTGGGCCCCCCTTCAATTCCAGACTTGAACATAGGGTTCAATGGGACAATCCCAGCATGCACGTGGCACTTGTCCACAGCGGACCCCCCCCCCCCTCCCGCTCGGGAAAATCATAGATCCGCCCCCGGGTGCATTGCTGGGAACGTTAAGTGACCCATTCTTACATGTGTTACATGCGGCGACCTTTGTTCGTCTTCAGTGGAAACGTCACTTGAGGATTTCACAGTGTCTGGAATTCGGGGAGGAATCGGGATAACCGGGCGGAATCGGGTTTAACACAAAAAAGTCGGGTTTAACCAAAAAAAAGTATATATATATATATATATACAGGGTGTCCACGCTAAGTGTGAACAGATTTTTTAAAAATATACATAACACGTTTTCGAAGATGAAATCAATTGCAATATAGCATATGCTGAAGGGCACTCCCTAGCAGGGCATTAGCAAAGTCCAAAGGCAATGTCTTAATTAACTTTCATTAATTAACTTTTTAATTATAAAAGCTACAAAGTTGTCCCAATGGGAACATCTGTTCCCTTCGGTCACCTGATATTGTAGCCGTTTTCAGAACAAAAATCCGTCCGATAGATCGCCCGCAAAAAATTCGTGAAGGAACGCCATTTTTTTCTTTCTTTTGTTCATTAAGCTTCTTTGAGAATAGCATCAGAGAATAGCATCAAAACAAAAACAAAAAAAGAAAGAAAGAAAAGTCACTCAAATGTCATCGCACAACAGGAATAGTCATTACCCGAATTCAATACCGGATGATAAATTCGTTTCCGTTTCCGGTAATGGAGGACCGTGGTATGCGTTTCCGTTATCGTTACCACCTCCAATTTCGGTAATATACGGTTTCTGTTTCCGTTACCATTACCATCACCCTTCCCTGGCAAGGACACGGTGTGGATCCTCGTGGACAAATTGTTTTGACGAGTGAAAGAGTAATAAAAAAAACTGAGAAATAATGCAGAAGCCTGTAAGCTCAACACAAATCCCAATAAGTGTTGCACATATAGCAAGGAAGTGTAGCAAGGACATGGTATCGGTAAATTGGATCGGTTAATGAAAGGGCACCCAAGGGGAACACCCAGAAGCAATGTAGAAAACAAGATAAAAGGGATTGCCAAACGTCGCACATGTAGCACCTAGGAGATGCAGCAAGGACATGGCGTGGGTCCTGATGGAAAAATTTCGGTCGGTCGGAAGGGGAGAGTTGAGTTCCATGAATGGGCATTTGTTCGCTGCCTCCCATTGAAAGAAAAGTAGGACCGAAGGTCGCGTCCTTTTCAGAGACCATCGTAATCCCGTCAAGACGATGGCATTCGGGCGCGACCTTGTTCGCCACTAGCTTTGAACGTAGTTCAACTCCAAACTCGTGGCGCTGTCGAACATTATGATGTCATTTGTTTACAAACAGGTAGAGGTCTATTGCCCTGTTCCCGATTCACTTCCGGTTCCCGTCCACTTTTGTTGCAGTACAGCGTAACTGTAACACAACTAATAACACACTAATGCTTCACGTAAGCATTTTGAAAATATGGAAGCAGGATTGCGGGGACGTTCGCTATGCCTAAAGTTTTGGATTAAATTCATCTGCATAGCTCACACCCCAGTAAACTAGAAACGTCCACTGAACATCCGTGTGATGTCCTGACTTGGAGGTCTGAACCCAGTAAGCCACAAACGTCTATTAGACATACCAGAAAGATACAAACATCTAAGACATTTGGGATGTCTAGTAGACAACCGGATATGTCCAGCTAACGTGGAATGGATGTACTATGGATCGTCGGAAGCTCATCCATAACTGTATAAATGGATATCCTCTGGATGTAACAGCTGGACGTTTGTTACATCCGGTGGACGTGCCTGTGAGGCATTGCGACGTCTAATATACGTCCAGTCGATGTTGCTACCGGATTAACGTACGATAATATAGACGTATGTTTACGAAACGTTGTTTCGACTATCAATTCAATAGTAATTTTTGCGTATAGCGCTAGAAGAAAAGCGAATCTATCTTACGAGAACGTGAGAAATCGGAGAACGAGTAAAACAAGTTTTTCCATTTGTTCGCGTCCTGCTGTCTGCAAAGTATCTACGTAGCATTCTTCCACCAACACAGGAAAACTGTCAGTTTGACAGCTCCACTCAGTAGGTAACCTCATCATCGACAATAGCCTGAATTCCAAACACAATATTTGTTAGCAAGGAATATCAGAAATGTTAGCGGGCAGTTTGACTCATTGCAGACGTACGAATTAGTTGCAGAAACAGATCCTCGTCACCGTTACAAACGTTTTCGGCCCCACTGCACTTAACAAACATCCCGCAACTATAGGTATTGTTGTACATGTTCCATCCAGTACGCCAGTAGAGGCTACTGAGAAATGCCCAAGCCGTGTCGGGTGGGGTACGGCCACGGCTACGGCATTTGTGCTTTTCATGCACACAAAATAGCTGAAAAAGTAGATTTGCAATGTGGTCTATATATTGTCGTATGTTAATACGGTAGGAACATCGATAGGCCGTATATTAGATGTCGCAATGCCTCACAAGCACGTTCACTGGATGTGCAAATGTCCAGCTGTTACATCCAGAATATATCCATCTATACAGTTATGGATGAGCTTCCGACGATCCATAGTACATCCATTCCACATTTGCTGGACATATCCGGATGTGTACTAGATATCCAAAATATCCACGGTGTACCATCCTCTAGATGTCCATTAGACGTTCGTGGTTTACTGGGAACATCCCAGGGAGCATGCCACAAATCACGTGGACATCTGTACGTCCAGGGGACGAAAAAAAAATCTTCCCCTGTTGCACATTCCACGAACATCCCACAAACGTACACTAGCCGTCCATGGGATATTGACAGCTTTGAGATCTTGACGCCGCATGGACGTTTAGTGGAAGCTTGAAGTTGCATTTAAAGGGACCATGAAAGGATTTTTCACAAGCCCACGATCATTTTTAATTAGTTCCCCTGTACTAAAGCATTCACTCTGTGAAATATGAAGTTGAAAATCGTACAAATAGCGAAAATATTCTATATTTACCACAGGCGTGAACGGCAGCTGCTACGGCCCACCTCCGAGGCGAACTGGCCGTGACATCATACACAGAACATGTTACCGATTCGCGGACGGGCTTTTGCGAGCAAAGTGCAAAATTTTCATATAAGCTTGCATACTTTCTCATGAAATATGTTTTAATTTGACTTGGAGACACGAATGTAACTAACCGTTGACAAAGAATCCTACGAGAAATGTAATATAGCCGTTGACTGTCAGGATGGTTACCGGTGCACGTTTTCCTCTTTGAACTTCTTCTTCGTCAGAACATGCCTTCGTCGGTGACATTTTACGAGCTGCTGCGTACCGAACGATCCATAGATGTCGCATAACCTCTTCCTCAATTGCTGATAATTTGCCTTTCGCCATATTTCAAGTGATTTCGACGGGAGATATACGACGTCGTTGTTGTCCAAACCGAAACCATGCATCCACGTGGTCTTGCGGGGTGTGTCTTCCTCGTCGTTCACAGTTGGCTGAGAGGATTGGATGGCGATGACGTAAGCCCACTTCCAAGCCCAAGGTATATATCCAGCGGTCACGCCCTGCTAATTTTGTCTGATAACTGCGCCCCCGTTGTACTGAATACGGTTAAAAGTCGATGTGTGTACGATAGTGATGGATCATGAGAACGGTTTCCTGCAGAGTACTCGGAATTCTCGAAAATCATTTCATGGTCCCTTTAACATATTCAAAGCTAGCTAGCTTCAGAGCCTTACTCAAATTTCCTACTAATACAATATACTGAAGCATGCAACGCTTGAAACATTTTGTAGGAGTCTTGAGTGACCTATATATGTGCGGCATAGTTTGGATCCAATCACGAATATCCATGGGACGTACATAGGATGTTTTGATGTCTTGGATGTCTGCGACACATTTTGGACGTCTCCCGGATATTCGCGGTTCACTGGGAGGCGTCGTATCACACGTGAACTGCGTACGTTCCTTGTAGTTCCTTGTATTATTGTGATGATTTCAAGGAGCTTGGAACATGTATCTGTTTACTGCGCCGCAGGCAGATGTGGCGGACCGTGGAAGACGACGAAGACGTACATTTGCTGACGCGCGCTACTGCCAGTTCATCCAGCATCGCCCTAGCGCGAGGCCAAGCACGCCTGCCCGATCTGACACTGAATTACCGCCGGTCAGGACTCGTGTGGAAGAAGTCCATCTCCTCTACATTTGGTGACACGAACAAGGAAAACACCATGTTCAGGTTAACTCGGCCCTTCACCGTCCAGAATCTTCCACCGACCCACGAATCACTTCGGAAGCCATGACTGTAGGTACGGCGCCTCGTTACTCCACGGATTCGCTAGGCGGTGGCGCTCAAGAATCCTGCATTCCAGGACGCCAAAGTTAGCTCGCATCCACGACCTACTAGAATACAGCGACCATGTCATACGGACTCCTTATATACACTTGTATCTGAAGCGCAGCGAAGCACCGTCGACGGACGTTATCTACACCGCCCTGTCCTAACCCGGCGTTCATGTCGAACAATGACACATTTTCCTCGTAATTATGTTATCCTAATTCAGTTGGACTGTCGCTCACCCAAAAGGTGAAGTGCCGAACCACCGTTTCACAAAAGACGAGAAGGGGGACCACAATTTCACATTTCGATTTACCCGTTCAACTTGACTCGCTGACACTCTCGCTCACGATGTCCCGCTTCCTTTCCTTCCTGTCTGCCCTCTTGTTCGGCCGCTTGCCGACACCGGATGCCGTCCCCATCATGATGGTCTTTCACTACCGCCGCATCGCCTCGCGCCTTCCGGGGGCGTTCGTGAACCTCCGGAAGGAACTCGCCATCTGCCGAGGCGTCGACGGCTACCTCTCCGCCGTCATCAACCTCCTGTGCGACGTCCTGCAGGACAATCTGTGCCTGCAGGACGAGTGCCTGGACTGCGTCAGGTACGTCGTCTCCCATCACCGACGCCACCTCACCGTTGACGACACTACGCGTCTCATCCGTTCCATCGCCATCGCCATTCTCTCGCCCGCCAATTCATCAACCGCCATGCCCAAGGACCTCGTAGAGGTCCTCTTCAAACATCTCCGCGCGCTGTGAGGCCTTCCGGATTTTCCTTTTTTCTGACTTCGACCCACTTGCCTGTCCCCGGACCCCCATCACGACCTCGGATTCATTGGCTCCCAACAACTGCGGCATTCAACCTCTCCTCCCCGTGGTGGGAGCTGGTAACGGGTTCGAAACACCACGGCGAACCCGGCCAACGAGGCTCTGAATGCCGCCACCAAATGCAAGATTGTCGTCATCTGCATATCTACTTCCAATGGAGCAAAATATGTGTACATCTACTCTACTACTGATCAAAGACGCCTGTATACATCTACGTCGCCAGCAGCATATATTGTGTTTCAACATATTGCAACACTGGAATCCGAGGTCATCTACAGAAGCTCCGCGTGGTCTGGCATCCAAAGTTGCAAAGTCGCCAGCCACGTTGGAGCAGAAAATGGAACGTCTTTACCGCCTGCGCAGATATTATAAAAGAAGACTCTGCGCAGGCGGATGGGGTCGCGGGCCAGAGAAAACTGCAATCGAAAATAGAAAATCGTCGAAGTCATCGAAGTCGTCATCTACATTCAGAAGGCTCATGAAATATTCCTCTCGTTGACACAGTCGTTGGAGATTCAGTCACGGAAACTGAGACCAAAAGGACGCATTGTACTCTGTCAGTTCTTCAAGAGACATGGCGGTGCACAGGTCACGGATTGTGATAGACTCTTCGCAATTGGACAGTAAGTGTGACAATGATGTCAACGCAGACCATGTCGTGGAACGAATGGCGAGGCCAAAGATTGTATCATCTACTTGGAAGAAAGGCCAAGGACACGAATCGTGATAGACATTTCGCAATTGGACAATGAATGTGAAAACGATGTCAGTGCAAACCATGTCGTGGAACGAATGGCGAGGCCAAAGATCGTATCATCTATCTTAAAGAAAGACCAAGGACACTAATCGTGATAGACACTTCGCAATTGGACAAGAAGTCTGACAATGATGTCAGCGCGGACCATGTGGTGGAACGAATGGCGAGGCCAAAGATTGTATCATCTACTTGGAAGAAAGGCCAAGGACACGAATCGTGATAGACATTTCGCAATTGGACAATGAATGTGACAATGATGTCAGCGCAGACCATGTCGTGGAACGAATGGCAGAACGAAGGACATCTCCTGGAAGAGAGAAACGGAATAAACTGTTCCTGTTATGTCAATTCTTCAGAAGACGTTGTGGTGGACCCTGTAAGAAAAAATATCGTGCAACGGACGGCAAGACCCAGGAGCGGACCGAGGAGTCAAGAACAGTCATTTGGAGCGACGTTTTCTACAGATATACCAGAGGCATCTTCGCTTATACAGCGCTGCAACCACCCTGATCTTCCAAACAATAAAGGAAGGAAGGAAGAATTTCGGTATTTATTGTCTTTCTGACGCCTGGGCACAGGATAAAGTGGGGCTTCTTTAAGACGGGGACAAGTTTGGGTTTTTCGCGTAGCATTTTCTTCGCAATATTTTTTTTTCACGTCTGTGACACCAGTTTGAGCACAGTCATTGTCTTCTCTTTGTTGACGCTCTGCACTTTACTTTTCAGAATGACGCGAGACGCTGATTTCCAGACGTGGTCAAGGTAAGAGGGGCTTTTGTTTGTTCCTTGCAGAGAATGCCACGAGGAACAAACAAAACAAAAAAAGGGCTGTGCTCTTTCACCATTTCACATTGGAGGTGAAGGAAAGACGCGTCTGTAGAAGTAACAATAAATGAAATTTGAATGAAAAAAGGTGTTCCTTCACGAATTTTTGTGAACGATCTGTCGAACGGATTTTTGTTCCGAAAGCGGCTTTGGTATCAGGTGACCGAAGAGATGTGATGTTCTCATTAGAACAAATTGCTAAAAAGTTAGAAAATTAATTACCGGTATAATTCATTGACAAGAGGCGATGAAAAAATATTTTTGGATAGACCACACTACTCGAAACACGTACAGATGGTTCCATTTATGTAGAGCACTCCGTTTTTTCTTTAGCCCCTGGCCCTTTTTCGGTGGAACACCCTGTGTAAAAAACCTAATGCATTACATTACTTTATCGTGGGTAATAGTGCATCATTAATGCCATTACTTTAAAGAAGTGATGAAATTATTCTGACATTACATTTTAAGGCATACGCCACAAAGGCGTCAGGTATGCGTTTTCTTCCTTGCGTTTCCTTTTTTTTATTATAGACAATACCCACTCCAGTATCCCCAAATGGGTGCCCCCATATCACCGCGGGAACGACGCTTATAGGTATAATAACTGTAGTAAGATATACTGCAGCCTGGTAGCAGTTGACGTTCAAAGCAACGTATCATCTGCTGCACATGCCAGTTTTAAAGACAGGATGTTGCTTGACAATCCAGAAACAAAAGTATTTAAAGAGGTTGAAACAATTATTTTACTGAAAAACAAGCCCATTCTTCATCAGGTGCGATTCATTGAACACTTCGGAGAGATATTTGTACTACTGTACATCAGACAAAGGACATACAATAAGAAAGCGATGTACAGTATGAGTATTACCAGAGAGAAAAAACGTTGAGAGATCTCAGGTGAGCGAACATGGTAAAGAAGACCACAGGAAGAAATATTACACTGCTGGGGTTTGAGAAAAGATAAACAAAGACGGTACTCGTGTTTGGCCTACATTCTAGAGAAGCTGAGAAAGGGCTATCGGTTATTAGGAGTTTTGCAAAAGTGGTACATTCTTAAAATGGATAAAAAAGCAACAAAAAAGGTAATAAGGAAAGAAAAATAAAGCTTGGAGAAATTGTAACACGTCTACTGAGAAGAACACAAGGCACATGTACCACAGTTTAGAGACAGAGGGCCCAGTAGTTGGTAAAAAAAAGGTGAAAAAAGGGGGCCACTGAAGTCCAATTTGGGTCGGAACACTAGGGGGCAAAGGGAAATAGGATGGCAGAAATTATTTTGCTCTGAAGCAAGTTGAAGTTTAGGAAAGACTGGATAAAGTGAACAGAATGGGCATCCGAGAACGACAGAGCTGTGCCCAGTCTTGACTGAGGGATAAATATTAGTAGCATTGAACTCAGATTTGGGACAGAACATCAGGTGGCAAAGGTAAATGGGTGAAAGAAGTTATTTTGCTTCAAAGTAATTTGAAGTTTAGAAAAGACTGGACAAAGTGAACGGAATGGGCACTCGAGAGCGATAGAGATGTGCCCAATCTTGACCGAGGGATAAATATGAGTGCCATTGAAGTCAAATTTCAATCAGAACATCAGGAGACAAAGGGAAATAGGATGGTAGAAGTTATTTTGCTCTAAAATAAGTTGAAGTTTAGAAAAGACTAGACAACGTGAGCAGAATGTGCGTCACAGAGCAATAGAGGTGTGTCATATCTTGAGTGAGGGATAAATATGAATGCCATTGAAGTCAAATTTGGGTCCGAATATCAGGAGACAAAGGGAAATAGGATGGTAGAAGTTATTTTACTCTAAAATAAGTTGAAGTTTAGAAAAGACTGGACAACGTGAACGGAATGTGTGTCGCAGAGCGATAGAGGTGTGTCATATCTTGAGTGAGGGATAAATATGAGTGCCATTGAAGTCAAATTTCCGTCAGAACATCAGGAGACAAAGGGAAATAGGATGGTAGAAGTTATTTTGCTCTAAAATAAGTTGAAGTTTAGAAAAGACTGGACAACGTGAACGGAATGTGTGTCGCAGAGCGATAGAGGTGTGTCATATCTTGAGTGAGGGATAAATATGAGTGCCATTGAAGTCAAATTTCGGTCAGAACATCAGGAGACAAAGGGAAATAGGATGGTAGAAGTTATTTTACTCTAAAATAAGTTGAAGTTTAGAAAAGACTGGACAACGTGAACGGAATGTGCGTCGCAGAGCGATAGAGGTGTGTCATATCTTGAGTGAGGGATAAATATGAGTGCCATTGAAGTCAAATTTCGGTCAGAACATCAGGAGACAAAGGGAAATAGGATGGTAGAAGTTATTTTGCTCTAAAATAAGTTGAAGTTTAGAAAAGACTGGACAACGTGAACGGAATGTGTGTCGCAGAGCGATAGAGGTGTGTCATATCTTGAGTGAGGGATAAATATGAGTGCCATTGAAGTCAAATTTCGGTCAGAACATCAGGAGACAAAGGGAAATAGGATGGTAGAAGTTATTTTGCTCTAAAATAAGTTGAAGTTTAGAAAAGACTGGACAACGTGAACGCAATGTGCGTCACAGAGCGATAGAGGTGTGTCATATCTTGAGTGAGGGATAAATATGCGTGCCATTGAAGTCAAATTTGGGTCCGAACATCAGCAGACAAAGGGAAATAGGATGGTAGAAGTTATTTTGCTCTAAAATAAGTTGGAAGTTTAGAAAAGACTGGACAACGTGAACGAAATGTGCGTCGCAGAGCGATAGAGGTGTGTCATATTTTAAGTGAGGGACAAATATGAGTGCCATTGAAGTCAAATTTGGGTCCGAACATCAGGAGACAAAGGGAAATAGGATGATAGAAGTTATTTTGCTCTAAAATAAGTTGAAGTTTAGAAAAGACTGGACAACGTGAACGGAATGTGCGTCGCAGAGCGATACAGGTGTGTCATATCTTGAGTGAGGGATAAATATGAGTGCCATTGAAGTCAAATTTCGGTCAGAACATCAGGAGACAAAGGGAAATAAGATTGTAGAAGTTATTTTGCTCTAAAATAAGTTGAAGTTTAGAAAAAACTAGACAACGTGAGCAGAATGTGCGTCACAGCGCAATAGAGGTGTGTCATATCTTGAGTGAGGAATAAATATGAATGCCATTGAAGTCAAATTTGTGTCCGAACATCAGGAGACAAAGGGAAATAGGATGGTAGAAGTTATTTTGCTCTAAAATATGTTGAAGTTTAGAAAAGACTGGACAAAGTGAACGGAATGTGCGTCGCAGAGCGATAGAGGTGTGTCATATCTTGAGTGAGGGATAAATATGAGTGCCATTGAAGTCAAATTTCGGTCAGAACATCAGGAGACAAAGAGAAATAGGATGGTAGAAGTTATTTTGCTCTAAAATATGTTGAAGTTTAGAAAAGACTGGACAAGGTGAACGGAATGTGCGTCTCAGAACGATAGAGGTGTGTCATATCTTGAGTGAGGGATAAATATGAGTGCCATTGAAGTCAAATTTCGGTCAGAACATCAGGAGACAAAGAGAAATAGGATGGTAGAAGTTATTTTGCTCTAAAATATGTTGAAGTTTAGAAAAGACTGGACAAAGTGAACGGAATGTGCGTCGCAGAGCGATAGAGGTGTGTCATATCTTGAGTGAGGGATAAATATGAGTGCCATTGAAGTCAAATTTCGGTCAGAACATCAGGAGACAAAGGGAAATAGGACGGTAGAAGTTATTTTGCTCTAAAATAAGTTGAAGTTTAGAAAAGACTGGACAACGTGAACGGAAATTTGCGTCGCAGAGCGATAGAGGTGTGTCATATCTTGAGTGAGGGAAAAATATGAGTGCCATTGAAGTCAAATTTCGGTCAGAACATCAGGAGACAAAGGGAAATAGGATTGTAGAAGTTATTTTGCCCTAAATTAAGTTGAAGTTTAGAAAAGACTAGACAACGTGAGCAGAATGTGCGTCACAGAGCAATAGAGGTGTGTCATATCTTGAGTGAGGGATAAATATGAATGCCATTGAAGTCAAATTTGGGTCCGAACATCAGGAGACAAAGGGAAATAGGATGGTAGAAGTTATTTTGCTCTAAAATAAGTTGAAGTTTAGAAAAGACTGGACAACGTGGACGGAATGTGCGTCGCAGAGCGATAGAGGTGTGTCATATCTTGAGTGAGGGATAAATATGAGTGCCATTGAAGTCAAATTTCGGTCAGAACATCAGGAGACAAAGAGAAATAGGATGGTACAAGTTATTTTGCTCTAAAATATGTTGAAGTTTAGAAAAGACTGGACAAAGTGAACGGAATGTGCGTCGCAGAGCGATAGAGGTGTGTCATATCTTGAGTGAGGGATAAATATGTGTGCCATTGAAGTCAAATTTCTGTCAGAACATCAGGAGACAAAGGGAAATAGGATGGTAGAAGCTATTTTGATCTAAATTAGGTTGAACTTTTAGAAAAGACTGGACAAAATGAACGGAATGGGCATCGCAGAGCTATAGAGGTGTGTCCTATCTTGACTGAGGGATAAATATGAGAGCCATTGAAGTCAAATTTGGGTCCGAACATCAGGAGGCAAAGGGAAATAAAATGGCAGCAGTTATTTTGATCTAAATTAAGTTCAAGATTTAGAAAAGACTGGACAAAATGAACGGAATGGGCATCGGAGAACGACAGAGGTGTGTCATATCTTGAGTGAGGGATAAATATGAGTGCCATTGAAGTCAAATTTGGCTCCGAACATCAGGAGGAAAAGGGAAATAAAATGGCAGAAGTTATTTTGATCTAAATTAAGTTCAAGTTTTAGAAACGACTGGACAAAATGAACGGAATGGGCATCGGAGAACGACAGAGGTGTGTCATATCTTGAGTGAGGGATAAATATGAGTGCCATTGAAGTGAAATTTGGGTCCGAACATCAGGAGGCAAAGGGAACTAAAATTGCAGAAGTTATTTTGATCTAAATTAAGTTCAAGTTTTAGAAAAGACTGGACAAAATGAACAGAATGGGCATCGGAGAACGACAGAGGTGTGTCATATCTTGAGTGAGGGATAAATATGAGTGCCATTGAAGTCAAATTTAAGTCAGAACATCAGGAGGCAAAGGGAAATAAAATGGCAGAAGTTTTTTTGATCTAAATTCAGTTCAAGTTTTAGAAAAGACTGGACAAAATGAACGGAATGGGCATCGGAGAACGACAGAGGTGTGTCATACCTTGAGTGAGGGATAAATATGAGTGCCATTGAAGTCAAATTTGGGTCAGAACATCAGGAGGCAAAGGGAAATAAAATGGCAGAAGTTATTTTGATCTAACTTAAGTTCAAGATTTAGAAAAGACTGGACAAAATGAACGGAATGGGCATCGGAGAACGACAGAGGTGTGTCATATCTTGAGTGAGGGATAAATATGAGTGCCATTGAAGTGAAGTTTGGGTCAGAACATCAGGAGGCAAAGGGAAATAAAATGGCAGAAGTTATTTTGATCTAAATTAAGTTCAAGTTTTAGAAAAGACTGGACAAAATGAACGGAATGGGCATCGGAGAACGACAGAGGTGTGTCATATCTTGAGTGAGGGATAAATATGAGTGCCATTGAAGTCAAATTTGGGTCAGAACATCAGGAGGCAAAGGGAAATAAAATGGCAGAAGTTATTTTGATCTAAATTAAGTTCAAGATTTAGAAAATACTGGACAAAATGAACGGAATGGGCATCGGAGAACGACAGAGGTGTGTCATATCTTGAGTGAGGGATAAATATGAGTGCCATTGAAGTCAAATTTGGGTCAGAACATCAGGAGGCAAAGGGAAATAAAATGGCAGAAGTTATTCTGATCTAAATTCAGTTCAAGTTTTAGAGAGGACTGGACAAAATGAACGGAATGGGCATCGGAGAACGACAGAGGTGTGTCATATCTTGAGTGAGGGATAAATATGAGTGCCATTGAAGTCAAATTTAAGTCAGAACATCAGGAGGCAAAGGGAAATAAAATGGCAGAAGTTATTTTGATCTAAATTAAGTTGAAGTTTTAGAAAAGACTGGACAAAATGA